>NC_060138.1:633772856-634081606 GCF_021461385.2 Schistocerca piceifrons | reverse complement strand
CATTAATTTACATTTATCTATATTTAGAGCTAGCTGCCATTCTTTACACCAATCACAAATCCTGTCCAAGTCATCTTGTATCCTCCTACAGTCACTCAACGACGGCACATTCCCGTACACCACAGCATCATCAGCAAACAGTCGCACATTGCTATCCACCCTAACCAAAAGATCATTTATGTAAAACAACAGCGGACCTACCACTCTTCCTTGGGGCACTCCAAATGATACGCTCACCTTCGATGAACACTCACCATCGAGGACAACGTACTGGGTTCTATTACTTAAGAAGTCTTCGAGCCACTCAAATATTTGGGAACCAATCCCATATGCTCGTACCTTAGTTAGGAGTCTGCAGTGGGCCACCGAGTCAAACGCTTTCCAGAAGTCAAGGAATGTGGCATCGGTCTGATACCCTTCATCCATGGTTTGCAAGATATCGTGTGAAAAAAGGGCGAGTTGCGTTTCGCAGGAGCGATGCTTTCTAAAGCCGTGCTGATGCATGGACAGCAACTTCTCTGTCTCACGGAAATTCATTATATTCGAACTGAGAATATGTTCGAGAATCCTACAACAAACCGACGTTAAGGATATTGGTCTGTAATTTTGAGGATCCGTCCTTCTACCCTTCTTATACAGGGTGTTACAAAAAGGTACGGCCAAACTTTCAGGAAACATTTCTCACACACAAAGAAAGAAAATATGTTATGTGGACATGTGTCCGGAAACGCTTACTTTCCATGTTAGAGCTCATTTTATTACTTCTCTTCAAATCACATTAATCATGGAATGGAAACACACAGCAACAGAACGTACCAGCGTGACTTCAAACACTTTGTTACAGGAAATATTCAAAATGTCCTCCGTTAGCGAGGATACATGCATCCACCCTCCGTCGCATGGAATCCCTGATGCGCTGATGCAGCCCTGGGGAATGGCGCATTGTATCACAGCCGTCCACAATACGAGCACGAAGAGTCTCTACATTTGGTACCGGGGTTGCGTAGACAAGAGCTTTCAAATGCCCCCATAAATGAAAGTCAAGAGGGTTGAGGTCAGGAGAGGGTGGAGGCCACGGAATTGGTCCGCCTCTACCAATCCATCGGTCACCGAATCTGTTCTTGAGAAGCGTACGAACACTTCGACAGAAATGTGCAAGAGCTCCATCGTGCATGAACCACATGTTGTGTCGTACTTGTAAAGGCACATGTTCTAGCAGCACAGGTGGAGTACCCTGTATGAAATCATGATAACGTGCTCTATTGAGCGTAGGTGGACGAAACGAAAATGATCTGTAACATGGAAATTAAGCGTTTCCGGACCCATGTCCACATAACATCTTTTCTTTATTTGTGCGTGTGGAATGTTTCCTGAAAGTTTGGCCGTACCCTTTTGTAACACCCTGTATACAGGCGCCACCTGCGCTTTTTTGCAGTCGCTCGGGACTTTACATTGGGCAAGAGATTCGCGATAAATGCATGCTAAGTAAGGAGCCAGTGCAGCAGAGTACTCTCTGAAAAACCGAACTGGAATCCCATCAGGACCTGGCGATTTATTTATTTTCAACCCATTCAGCTGCTTCACAACCCCAGGGATGTCTCAGTACTGTAACAAACTGTGGCCCCTCTGCAGAAACGAACCCTGGATCAACGGAAGGGCACCCCTTTCCTCTTGGCACCATTCTGTCCTGGCCTACCTACCGTATGCGTAAGTCCCGCCCTTCGGTATTAACGATGTATCGTATTTACGTTAAAGGAGTGACCGCGAGAAGTTTGCCGGGTAGTTGGGTTGGAAGGGGGGGGGCTGTGCGGACTGAGGTGTGACGAGGCGCAGCAACACTCCTCCGGAGCTGTGTGACGCGGCGTGTTGCGCCCCTGAGGCGCGGCCGCGCATTCCGCGACCTAATTAAGGGCGCAGCGCCGCCGACGCCGCACCCCGCAGTCGCGTGCCTGTGGCCACCGCGACGCCGCGACGCCGCGCCGGGACCTCGGCCTGTCTCACAGGCGCCCTGCGGAAGGGCCGCTACACTGGCCCTGCCGACTTCCCGATATACCGCTCGAATTTTGCTGTCCAGCTGCACCACGCTCGCACCAATATCAATGCACATCCCCCAGACACTGTAGAACACAGACCATCCACACACAGGTAGTTCCAGTTTTCAAAAAGGGTCGTCGAGCAGTTGCACAAAACTATAGGCATATATCTCTGACAACGATCTGTTGTAGAATTTTAGAACATGTTTTTTGCTCGCGTATCATGTCATTTCTGGAAACCCAGAATCTACTCTGTACGTGTCAACATGGATTCCGGAAACAGCGATCGTGTGAGACCCAACTCGCTTTATTTGTGCATGAGACCCAGAAAATATTAGATACAGGCTCCCAGGTAGATGCCATTTTCCTTCACTCCCGGAAGGCGTTCTATACAGTTCCGCACTGTCGCCTGATAAAGTAAGAGCCTACGGAATATCGGACCAGCTGTGTGGCTGGATTGAAGAGTTTTTAGCAAACACAACACAGCATGTTGTTCTCAATGGAGAGACGTCTACAGACGTTGAAGTAACCTCTGGCGTGCCACAGGGGAGTGTTATGGGACCATTGCTTTTCACAATATATATAAATGAGGTAGTAGATAGCGTCGGAAGTTCCATGCGGCTTTCCGCGGATGATGATGTAGTATACAGTGAAGTTGCAGCACTAGAAAATTGCAGCGAAATGCAGGAAGATCAGCAGCGGATAGGCACTTTGTGCAGGGAGTGATTCAAAATGGTTCAAATGGCTCTGAGCACTATCGGACTTAACATCTGCGGTCATCAGTACCCTAGAACTTAGAACAACTTAAACCTAACCAACCTAAGGACATCACACACATCCATGCCCGAGGCAGCATTCGAACTTGCGACCGTAGCTGTCGCGCGATTACGGACTGTAGTGCCTAGAACATTCGGCCACTCTGGCCGGCTGACAGCGGAACAAACAGTGATAGCAGTTACTTCTGTAAAATATCTGGGAGTATGCGTACGGAACCATTTGAAATGGAATGATCATATAAAATTAACTGTTGATAAGGCGAGTGCCAGGTTGAGAGTCATTGGTAGAGTCCTTAGAAAATGTAGTCCATCAACTGAGGAGGTGACTTACAAAACACTCATTCGACCTATACGTTAGTATTGCTCATCAGTATGGGATCCATACCAGGTCGGGTTGACAGAGGAGGTAGAGAAGATCAAAAGAAGAGCGGCGCGTTTCGTCACAGGGTTATTTGGTAAGCGTGATAGCGTTACGGAGATGTTTAGCAAACTCAAGTGGCAGACTCTGCAGGAGAGGCGCTCTGCATCGCGGTGTAGCTTGCTGTCCAGGTTTCGAGAGGGTGCGTTTCTGGATGAGGTGTCGAATATATTGCTTCCTCCTACTTATACCTCCCGAGGAGATCACGAATGTGAAATTAAAGAGATTCGAGCGCGCATGGAGGCTTTCCGGCAGTCGTTCTTCCCGCGAACCATACGCGACTGGAACAGGAAAGGGAGGTAATGACAAATGGTTCAAATGGCTCTGACTACTATGGGACTTAACATCTGTGGTCATCAGTCCTCTAGAACTTACAACTACTTAAACCTAAATAACCTAAGGACGTCACACACATCCATGCCCGAGGCAGGGTGGAGGTAATGACAGTGGCACGTAATGTGCCCTCCGCCACACACCGTTGGATGGCTTGCGGAGTATAAATGTTGATGTACCGCCGAGTACGCGTATCTATACAGCCGGGGAAAAAATTACACGAAGAAAGACGCCGTCGAGTTTGATCTGACGACGGCACATGCCATTTGGGGTACAGTAGATTTGGTGATAATGATTTCAACGTTGTCTGCCAACAGATAAGGTAGCTGCATAGTTGCCAGAGAGGCATTTCTGTCTGTCTTTCAATACTGAATGCCCACGGTCAGAAGGCGCACTGTGGTGCAAACGTATGAAGCAAGCAGGCAACCGTGTCATGGAGACACACGTGTATTTCCTATAGCCAACATAGCGAGTTTGAAAGAGGTTGAATTGTGGCCTTCGGAGTGGCGGTATTGCAATACATGATGAACGTCCTACGTCAGTTGTGCGACGATGCTGGTATCAGTGGTCGCGTGAACATTCTCACACCCGTAGACGATGTTCTGGACGTTCACACAGCACAGACGCCCGCCAGGATCGTCGTACTATAAGGACACCGGTGATGCACCATCCTGCTACCACCGCACAGAAAGAGGGCTTGAGAGTCCAGACGTGACAAGACGAATTGTTGAGGAGCGATTATTAGCAGTGGGACTACGGGCACGCACACGTCTAGCCCATCTTCCACTCACGCCACAGCGTCGACGTGCGCGGCTCCACTGATGGTGTCTGGGGATCACTTGAAAGACGGAATGGCCCACCATGGTCTTCAGCGATAAAGCAGATTCTTTCTGCACACAACCGACGGTCGTTTGCGTGTACGATGTAGACCTGGGCAGCGCTTACTCGTAGAATGCATTCTCCTAAGACACGCTGCCCCTACCTTAGGCCTTATAGTCTGCGGTGAGATAAGTTACAATTTTCCTTCTCTTTTGGTGCTTCTGGAGGGAACGCTAATCAGCGCTCGGTACGTGCAGAATACTGACAGACGCCGTCTTTTCCCGTTCCTGCAACAGGGCAGTGATGTATTGTTCCAACAGGATAATGCTCCCGACACACTGCTCGTGAAACTCAACATGGCTCTGCAAGATTTCCAGCAATTTCCCCAGCCAGCACAGTCTCAGGACTTCTCCAATCGAGCACGTGTGGGATACGATGAGACGAGAAGTGACTCGTGCGACTCATCGATCAACAACTCTTACAGAACTACGTGAACACATCGAACGAGCGTAGTATAGCGTATTCGCAGACAGTATTCAATGCTTGTACGATCGACTGGATGCCAGACTGACCGCCAGCATTGTCGCCAGTGGAGGCTACACCACATACTAATACGTGTGTTTTAGCATGGTTCGGTATCTAGTACCTCAGAAACGTTTTTCTGCTGATATGTGAATGTAATCACTTCATGTACTCCGTATGCACTGTTGCATCTATAAATCGTGAGTGAATTGGAAACCTCTAAAAGGAGGTACTACTTTTTTCCGGTAGTGTACATCGACTATATTCCACTGTGCTGATGGTTGGCAGTATTGCAGGCAACTGCAGCCATGTCGAAGATATTGTTGGCTCACGTGACCTCTTCCACACTTGATCTGAGGAAGGAAGAGGGAGGAGGAACAGAGAGGCAGTGAACGGAAGTGCACCCTCCGACTGGGGCGAAAGAATTGTGTTTGCGGGTCGTTTGCACAGAAATTGTGAGCAGGCTGTTAGCCCTCCGGGAATGTCATATGGTTTCTGCACAGTCGAACAGTACCGTGCTTTTTGTGTAGTAAAATTCAAGTGCGTCCCGGGCGGGAGCGTTTCTTTTCAAATATGCACTACGGCGTACGGCTGACGAGGGGAACACGGAAAGTACCATAACCCGGTTTCCTAGAAAGGTGGCACAAAGGAAGAGGGCTCTGCGCTTCTCCGTAGATACTAGACCTCTTCTGAGAAAACGACTGTCAAAGTTTTCGAGGTGCTTTATGTGTCTCTTAGCGAAGAAAATGTTTAACCGAAGCCGTTGCACAGTGACCAGCGTCGCGGCTTCGCACTTTTGTCCTCGTGTTCGGAACCAGATTATTATTATTTCTTCTTTTTTCATTTATCTACCCATGTTCATAGAAGATTACTGTAGGAATGTTTTCCAGTGTGTATTGAAATACTGTTGTCCTTATTCGTCTACTAATTGTATGGTGAATTACTTAAAAAGAAAAGAAGACAATAAATGAATGTAAAAATTATTTTAAATTGTTTTCTGTGGAGTTCCTGTGATGTATTTTAATTAGTAACCAACCTCAACGGCCTATTTTGGGAAAATAATCCTTAATGCGTGGTTCGCCGAGAAATTATTGCTAACAAGTGAAATCTTCAGCAATGTTAGCTATGTTCCTTTGCCGGGTGAGAGTCATGCGAAGAAATGTCGCTGTGGCAAACCTACCTTCGCGCGATGCTCGTATTCTTCGGAATTCCTTTGTTCCGTATGTTTCTATGATCGGTATCATCCAAGTGAATGTACCGAATATTTCTGAAGAATAAAAAGTAAGAATTAAGCTCTCATGTAAGAATGAAATCTAAGAATATGAGAATTTAAAAGGATACAATAGCGCATGTACTATGTGTGATACTTAAACCCTATTGTGAAAACCAGTTGCAATGTAACGCCCATGCATGCCGTAACTTCGTAAGAAACATTCGTGTTGTAACCTTCTACAGACATGGGTAGATAAAGGAAAATAAATAAACAAAGAATAAAATAAAATAAATAAAAACAAAGGACGCAAAAGTGAGACGCTACGACGCTATCCACTGGACTACCTGTTGGGCTCTGTTTAGCGCGCGGGAAAAGGTATCCCTCTTACGTCGAAAACTTTGACGATTGCTTTCTCAGAATCGGCCGAGTATTTGCGGAAGAGCCAAGACAGATGTTCGCTAATGTTGGTTCCTCTTCCACTGAGCGAAGTTTATAAGAAGTCAGGTTATGGCACTGTCCCATTTCTCCTCGCGAGGATGCTGTGCATTTGTTTCCACCCTGAAGTAACAGCCACATTCGACAAGTAGTCTTGCTCTGGGGCAGCGGCAAGTGGACGCTCTCGTGTGATGCTTTTCGGCTCACCTTTGAACTGGACGATGTTGTGACGATGTGGTCCTGGTTTGGAGTTTGTCTTACGTCACATTGTGGTCACGTATTACTGACATCTACTGTGTATGATTGTACCTGTGCAATTTAGTCTGAAGTATGAATGCTGCCGCTCCGACTGTAATCTGAGTAGCAATTATTTCTGCTTGCTTCAAGATGTAGAGTGATAACGGCGCTTCTCCGGGCTGGCTTAAGAGTACCGTCGTGCTTGGCTTGTCCAATATAACTCACTTTCAATCTATCTGGGGAACCAAGCAAAATTTTGGTTCATTACTTGTACTGTCACGGCAATTGTAAAGTTTGTCACATGTTAAGGCAGACGTTTTACTATATTTTCTGAGGCGATATTAGAAGTGTTTTGCATGTGTGGCTGGATGTTATAAATACTTTTTGGAACTACTGCGCCTCATCCTAAAGGGCGAGATTTGAATGGTTACTGTCGCGCAGCAAGCGCTACGTTCAGTCTCTTTCTTTATCTACATCTACATTGATGCTCTGCAAATCACATTCAAGTGCCTGGCGGAAAGTTCATGGAATCACTTCACAATTCTCTATTATTCCAATCTCGTATAGCGCGCGGAAAGAATGAACACCTATATCTTTCCGTACGAGCTCTGATTTCCCTTATTTTATTGTGGTGATCGTTCCTCCCTATGTAGATCGGTGTCAACAAAATATTTTCGCATTCGGAGGACAAAGTTGGTGATTGGAATTTCGTGAGAAATGATTTCTAGCCCAGATCCTGTAACATTTCTGTGACACTCTCTCCGATATTTCGCGATAATACAAAACGTGCTGCCTTTCTGTGTGTAATCTACTGTTAGCCGGTGTCTAAGCACGCATGTTCCAGGAAACGGCTGTATCAAGGGAAAGGCAACATGTTCTAATGTATACTATGAATCTGGTTCATGTTCTAATGAAAACGGACAGCAGTAGCCCCACTGGCGATTAAGAGATGGGCGGAATATGTGAAAAGCGTGGTGTAAAATTGCTGTGATTTCAACAGATCTAAATACTTTCCAGCCAGCCTGTCGTTATTGTAAACTTTTTCATTTGTTTTATTGAATGGTTTTGCATTTTGTGGACAGAACTGAAAATGCTTTACCTAATACTTTTGCAGTTTTACGTAACCTGTTGTCATGTTTGTTGTTCCAAAACTTTTTTGACATTCTCCTGTAATTAAAATTTGGAGAAACTGTTTTAAAGTTGTTGGGGCAGACGGAGTTAGCGTTCGTGGAGTCGTAGCTCCTGCTCAGTACACCGCCATCATCTATCTCCATGGTGTGAGGTCTGAGTATGGTCTAAGACAGACCGAAACCGATAACCTCATAAAGAAGTTTCTTACAGTTGGGACTGTTCATGTTCGTTTATAAATGTATGTGTGTGATGTCTGCTCTGTCGCCATATCCAACAGCGGCCGTAAATATCAGTTCATCGATGGAAGTACAGAAGTCAGCCACAATAGACATTGAAATAACTCAATGGCGGAAGTCGAAATATTTGTGCGGGACCGGGACTTGAAGCCGGATTTCTCGGTTTAAGCGAGCAGTCATCATAATCGCTTCCTCTATCCGAGCACCCTTTCAGTCCGACCCAAATTCTCAACTTATCGCACACTACGAAGTAGCGTCTGTCCAGTTGCGGCTCATGTTGGCAGCTGCTTCGAAGTATTGATATTTACAGCCGCTCTATCGAAAACAGTAGTGTCTGTTCTGTTGGACTACTTTGACAAAAGTATATATATACGCTTGACACTACTGAGTGAAACTACTGCTGAGATGAAACCACTGGTGAAACAACTGAGTCGGTGAACCTACTGAGTATTTACTTATTTTTATCATTTAAAACACTGACCTACAGAATTTTCCCTGACAAAGACAACTCAAACTTAAACCATTCATTTATTACCCGCAATATATAAGCCCAACGCAATCTGACTCCAAACAGTGACAACATGGCTTCAATTAATTAACACAAAAGAATGGTCCTGAATTGCAAGAAATCCTAACAATCCTTTTTCATAAGTCACAGAAAATCTTCATAACACGAACAACAACAAATTACAGCAAGCAACAACTACAGACAGCTAAATAAAATGATTCTGTCTACTATAGACTCTAACTACTAGGTGGCATATAGTTAGCAAAAGATAGATTTTGTTGAATAGCAAACAATGTATTTAGAAGATTTTACCTTATTCATGTTACATACAGTTCCAAAAATTTTATAGTTGTCAATAATTTCACTATCCACACATTACCAACTACATCCATCCTCATTTTACAATGCTTGTCCCACCAACACTGAGTCTCCATTAAGCAAATCATGTCCAAACCCTTCTCTATCCGCTCGCTAACTACTAGTCTGTCCAACCACAGAATCTCTTGCCTAGGGCGCAGAGAGCTGTCAGCGATATGAATACAATCTATAGCGCTGCCAACATACAAACATACAAATGGGCTACTTACACACTGAGGTGACAAAAGTCAGGGAATACCTCCTAATATCGTGTTGGACCCTCCTTTACCGCAGGCCGGAGTGGCCCAGCGGTTATAGGCGCCACAGTCTGGAACGGGGCTGCTGCTACGGTCGCAGGTTCGAATCCTGCCTCGGGCATGGAGGTGTGTGATGTCCTTAGGTTAGTTAGGTTTAAGTACTTCTAAGTTCTAGGGGACTGATGACCTCAGAAGTTAAGGCCCATAGTGCTCAGAGCCATTTGAACCATTTTTTGAGAATTTTTCAGTAATGACGCTAGTTGACCAATTCTGAAAAGCAGAGTGGTATTAAAATGTTGTAAAATATCTCTATAGATTTGTGGTCTTTAAACTATTCCGTAGTGTTCTCAAGACATGTGAAATTTTTCGGTAGGTTTAAAAAAATTCCAGAATGAGATATTCACTCTGCAGCGGAGTGTATGCTGATATGAAACTTCCTGGCAGATTAAAACTGTGTGCCGGACCAAGACTCGAACTCGGGACCTTTGCCTTTCACGGGAAAGTGCTCTACCAACTGAGCTACCCAAGCACGACTCACGACCCGTCCTCACAGCTTTGAAAAAATTATACAACCGATTTTTCGAACTGTAATTTTGAACAGCTGGTATACTTTACGGTCAAGCTCGAGAATCAGTCTGTCGTTGCACTCACAGTTTTAAGTGCTTGTTCACAAGTATTGTAATTACTGAACAGTATGCAGCTTGTGTTTAGTACATCTATTCATTTCAGCATCCATAATCTTCTGTGCAATTTAATGTAGTATAGGAAGATAACAGGACTATCCGCCAGGGTAGCCGAGAGCGCTAATGCGCTGCTTCCTGGGCTTGGGTAGGGGCGCCGGCCCCGGATAAAATCCTCCCGGCTTATTAACGAGGGCCGATGTGCTGACCAGCCTCGATGTGGTTTTTAGACGGTTTTCCACATCCCTCTAGGTGAATACCGGGCTGGTCCCCATGTTCCGCCTCAGTTATACAGCTCGCAGACATCTGAACACTTTCGCACTATTCCATGGATTACACTCGACGTAGACAGTTGGGGGTCCACTAATTCCGGCCACCCCTTAAACATTAACATGCCAAATCCGATTACTGATGGCTGACCCTGCGCAATTGTGGGACAAGGCTGAAGCGATAGAAAAGGAAGATAACAGGACTCAGACACTCTAATGCGACAGGCTTGTGGACATCCTGTATGCACACTTACGAAGCCAATAAACTTTATAAATCAGTCACGCACTTAGTTTATTTCTTTTACACAAAGACGAGGTGTAAAGAAGGAGCGAGTATGTAGCAACGCTCACTTGCGTTATAATCTATTTCAAGCGCTAGCATTGTTTGTAGGGTCGTAGGAGGTTTGCTCTGCTGCTTTGGTAGTTAGTATGTCCGTGGCTATCGGGTCGTGCCGCCGCTTCTCAGAAAACAAGAATCGTGGCCAAGAAACAGTGGCATTAATTTGGCGACGCATGTAGCTGCGACGGGCGAAACGAGAGGCACTAAACAACTCGAATCGAGTTTTGGCTCAGAGTCCACTGCACGCCAGTTGAGGGCTCTTCTGTCGCAAGTGCCTGTTGAAAGTTGCGTCGAAACGCTTGGCCACTAATTAGGAAAAAGGTACTACATACAAGTTAAAGGGCGGCGAGTAAGGGTTCAGTAATGCGTATACATACTTCACAACGTTTGTCACACAGCAGACGTTTCGTGTCCTTTTTGCCTTTCCTTTTACCCCACGTTTTTCTCATGTATTATTCAAAGAGGAAAGATTATTGTTCAGCGTCTGGCGAAAGACAAACTCATTAGTGACAAATACGATATTTTTTCAGATTAGTCTATACCAACACAAGTTACTTTACTTTACTCTGATGTCACGACGAAAGAGAGGTTAGATTACATCCCTCCGTCGGTGATGGAGCCCTTAGACGCAGAGAACAATTGCGGATTAAGGCAATATGGAGAAAAAAATCTTCCGTTTCATTGACTTTTGCAGTAGGAAATTCAGAGAAACCACGGAAAACCGCGTGTTAATTCGATATCTTAACCTCTTTGTGAAACCCATCGTTTTCCAGCCACAGTCATGCACCATATGTAACTGTCGATTGTCCGACCTTGATTTTGATTAATGGATCAAGTGTGGAGCAGCAGTGCTGTAATTCGATCGCTTGAATCCCTGCTGGCTATGGCTGCTGGTCGGCGAGAACACTTTTCAGCTACTTCATGGTTAAGCACCTCTTCTAGCGGGCCTTATTAATGGAGCATAACTTTCCCTTAGAGGAGACGAGAATTCCAGGAACACTACTACAAAAAGTTTTCCCCTTGTCTGAATATCATTGTATTTCAACAAAGTCAGCGGATACTTTTACAGGGCGTAAGAGCAGAAACGCAAGCGATGAAAGTAAGAAGCACTGAGTGAGAAAGTCTAACCAGTGGAATGAGGCAAACAGGCTCGGACCTGGTCCACGTGTCAATTTAACAGAATTAGGACATCATTCAGCAGGACTTGCCATTACCGTCACCTGTTTTGGCAAGTTCTGGGCAGTTTGGTCATCCGAAAGTCAGAGAAGCTGCGCAAATACAGTCAACAACGGAAAAGTTCACTATTCGTATGCAGGGGGCGTATACAGCTTCCTTTCTCAGTACAGAGAAGTGAAGACAGGAATCACTTCGAGCTAGAAAAAGTACAGATGAAACGAAACCCAGAGAGGAAAAAAAGCCTATGGCTTGAGTACAACGAAAAGTAACAATACGTAAGGAAAAGGGTCTGATTTGTCATCGAGGAAGAAATGAAATTGTGCGGAAATTTTCTTACACTTCAGTTTCTTGCTATTTTTCGAAATTATCGATAATTTTTAATTTGTTTATTAAGGTGAACAATAAACGTTATACACACTCTGCCCTAGACTGTGCGGCTTGTCCCGGCGGAGGTTGGAGTCCTCCCTCGGGCATGGGTGTGTGTGTTTGTCCTTAGGATAAATTAGGTTAAGTACGAGGTGCATTCAAGTTCTAAGGCCTCCGATTTTTTTTTCTAATTAACTACTCACCCGAAATCGATGAAACTGGCGTTACTTCTCGACGTAATCACCCTGCAGACGTACACATTGTTCACAACGTTGACGCCATGATTCCATGGCAGCGGCGAAGGCTTCTTTAGGAGTCTGTTTTAACCACTGGAAAATCGCTGAGGCAATAGCAGCACGACTGGTGAATGTGCGGCCACGGAGAGTGTCTTTCATTGTTGGAAAAAGCCAAAAGTCACTAGGAGCCAGGTCAGGCGAGTAGGGAGCATGAGGAATCACTTCAAAGTTGTTATCACGAAGAAAATGTTGCGTAACGTTAGCTCGATGTGCGGGTGCGTTGTCTTGGTGAAACAGCACACGCGCAGCCCTTCCCGGACGTTTTTGTTGCAGTGCAGGAAGGAATTTGTTTTTCAAAACATTTTCGTAGGATGCACCTGTTGCCGTAGTGCCCTTTGGAACGCAATGGGTAAGGATTACACCCTCGCTGTCCCAGAATATGGACACCATCATTTTTTCTGCACTAGCGGTTACCCGAAATTTTTTTGATGGCGGTGAATCTGTGTGCTTCCATTGAGCTGACTGGCGCTTTGTTTCTGGATTGAAAAATGGCATCCACGTCTCATCCATTGTCACAACCGACGAAAAAAAAGTCCCATTCATGCTGTCGTTGCGCGTCAACATTGATTGGCAACATGCCACATGGGCAGCCATGTGGTCGTCCGTCAGCATTCGTGGCACCCACCTGGATGACACTTTTCGCATTTTCAGTCGTCATGCAAGATTGTGAGCACAGCAGTCATTCGACGATCCCCCAAAACAATTCTCTCCACTTTCTCGATCATGTCGTCAGACTAGCTTGTGCGAGCCCGAGGATGTTTCGGTTTGTTGTCACACGATGTTCTGCCTTCATTAAACTGTCGAACCCACGAATGCTCTTTCGACACATTCATAACTCCATCACCACATGTCTCCTTCAACTGTCGATGAATTTCAATTGGTTTCACACCACGCAAATTCAGAAAACGAATGATTGCACACTGTTCAAGTAAGGAAAACGTCGCCATTTTAAGTATTTAAAACAGTTCTCATTCTCGCCGCTGGCGGTAAAATTCCATCTGCCGTACGGTGCTGCCATCTCTGGGACGTATTGACAATGAACGCGGCCTCATTTTAACACTATGGACATGTTTCTATCTCTTTCCAGTCCGGAGAAAAAAAATTGGAGGCCTTAGAACTTGAATGCACCTCGTAGTGTGTAAGCTTAGGGACTGATGACCTTAGCAGTTAAGTCCCATAAGACTTCACATACATTTGAACATACTTTGCCTGACACATGTAGCACCCAAGTTATGAGACTGAGGCAAGATCATGTTCCATTTAATAAATGTTTGTCGTGTGCTGGTGAAGTGTCTGAAATCATATTTGATAGGAGCTGAGTGTAAATACCAATATGTCACCCCTAATCTTCGTTTTATACGGCTTTCCCAGGTTAATTCAATCTGACATCGTGAATGTTTCTTCCTGAACGTCGGGGAGGATGGCTTTCGTCATTCTCGTACGGCCTAGATAGCTATACTCCGTGGGCTAGTTGTTGTTAAGGGGAAGTTTGGCATTTTCAGGAATGTTATTATAACCAGCATTTAGAAGTGAGTTCGTAAGTGTGTGTTTCATGCTATGACTCACGAGACGCGAAGTAGAAACGGCTATCTAGAAGACAGACTGTGCGCTGTTAGTGAAATTGTTTTATGTGAACGGCAGCAATTACAGTGCTGCATTGAGAGAGTATTGTCGAGTGAAAGGTCTGAGGTGATTCCCGATGTCATTAAATAGTTTAAAAAAGATGACATTCAAATTATGAAACATGAGTGAGCTTAAATTACAATGAAATGAACACCTTTAGCTGCTAACAAGCGTTGACATACGTCAACGGGGACAGATGAAAATGTGTGCCCCGACCGGGACTCGAACCCGGGATCTCCTGCTCACATGGCAGACGCTCTATCCATCTGAGCCACCTAGGGCACAGAGGATAGCGTGACTGCAGGGATTTATCTCTGGCACGCCTCCCGCGAAACCCACATTCTCAACGTATTGTCGCGCACTACATTCGTAGTGCCCCCGCCCATTATACTCATTACTCGCGGCGCGTTGCCGATTCCCGTGAGAGTTCGGGCACTGTTTGTGCATTCGCACAGAAGAAGAAGATGGTCAAGTGTCCGAAAGAACAGATAGCATCTTAGTATATATAAGTAAGCTTGTTGTTGCACCTGGAAGACGAAGGCGTCCTATCCCGGTTGAAGTTATTGACGAGGTTGATATTGCTGTAAGTGACAGTGCAGCATGTGCCTCATGCAGTGCTGGTGCTCGTGCACCGTGACGACAGTTGCACATGCCATTGTCAACAGCAGGGAAAGTTTTTCGGTCTATTTTACACTGTTACCCGAACAAGATATAGTCGGTGCAGGGAGTGAAACCTCACGATCCGCACCAGCGTTCTCAGTTTCCTCTTCGGCGAATCTGGCACAGATCAGAGTTGAAGACATGTGGCTGGACAATATTCTATGGACCGGGTGCAGTAAATACACAGAACTACCGAATTTGGGGTACAGGTAAACTTCGTATTGTGCACGAAGAGCCATCACACTAACCGTATGTGACTGTGTGGTGAGGAGTCCCAAGCACCCTTATTCTCAGTCCATTCTTCTCTCAATAGTATATACCCAGAGGGCCTCTCTGGTGCACCGTGATGTCTGCACATTGTACAGCATATGATTTCTGTTTTGAAAGAGCGCAACTGTGTGGAAGACACTGTTTTCAAACAACATTGGGCAACACGTCATGTCGCTCGCTCAGTAAGAGGTCTGCTTAATGTAACCTTCCACGAACATTTTATCCCCTGAGCTTTTCCCAATGCATGACCTGGAAGATCACTCGATATGGAGGCATGTGACTTTTGGCTGTGGGGATATGTAACAGAACGCATTTAGCAGGGACACTTTCGGTCTCTAGCTGATCTCAAGGCTAGTATACGGGAACACGTTGCCCAAGCTCCACCGGAACTGCTGAGAGCAGCTTTTGGTCACCTCTTTTTAAGGATGCGGTTTCTCATCGACGTCTCCGGTGCTCATACTCAAGAACCTATGCTAGCGTCGGTTAATAATAAGATGAACTTTATGCCTTTCTCACTTGTTTGGTCTTTTCTGCCCAGGTCCCGTTCCTAACCGTTTACTGATGGAAACATTTTTAGATATCTTTCTTGCATTCACCTGGTGGCCGAAATTGAAACTAATTTTTTCCCCGAGTATGTCGATTCCGCATTAACGCATTAGCATGTCTACGAAGTTTCGCTGTCATACGATAACTACAGCCCACACTACACCTCTGAGAGTCGCAGCACTTGACCATCCTCACCCGGTACCTCTGGCAGTGGCCGAAGTCTCTGACCGACATCATGTTCAAGAAGAGCTGTTTCAGCATCCATAGCTGGCTTCTTGAACCGTCTGGAATGACCCGATACAGTTATAGCACTTCCGCTGCTTCTGAAAACAAATAACAGCACGATTGAGAACTTTTAACATTGCAGCGCGTCAGCAATCGTGAATAATTTAATGTTTATAAAGAATCAGCCTAGATTGCAAACATAAACCGGATGTTGGCCTAGGTTTCGGCGAGGATAACCACGCCTTCTTCGGAACACACTAAAACTACAAACTGCCTAAAGAAGCACCATGCCTCTTAGACGTGTTCCCGTATACTAGCCTTGAGATCAGCTAGAGACCGAAAGTGTCCCTGCTAAATGCGTTCTGTTACATATCCCCACAGCCAAAAGTCACATGCCTCCAGATCGCGTGATCTTCCAGGCCATGCATTGGGAAAAACTCAGGGGATAAAATTTTCGTGGAAGGTTACATTAAGCAGACCTCTTACTGAGCGAGCGACATGACGTGTTGCCCAATGTTGTTTGAAAACAGTGTCTTCCACACAGTTGCGCTCTCTCAAAACTGTAATTTATGCAAAAGATGATAAAAGCGGTAACATTAAAAACCCAGCATATGAATGTGACGACGACGCCGGCCGTTGTGCCGAGCGATTCTAGGCGATTCAGTCCAGAACCACCCGCGCTGTTGCTACGGTCGCATTAAGCAGACCTCTTACTGAGCGAGCGACATGACGTGTTGCCCAATGTTGTTTGAAAACAGTGTCTTCCACACAGTTGCGCTCTTTCAAAACTGTAATTTATGCAAAAGATGATAAAAGCGGTAACATTAAAAACCCAGCATATGAATGTGACGACGACGCCGGCCGTTGTGCCGAGCGATTCTAGGCGATTCAGTCCAGAACCACCCGCGCTGTTGCTACGGTCGCAGGTTCGAATCCTGCCTCCGGCATGGACGTGTGTGATGTCCTTAAGTTAGTTAGGTTTAAGTAGTTCTCAGTCTATGGGAGTGATGACCTTTTAAGTCCCATGGTGGTTAGAGCCATTTGAACCATTTAAACGACGACATTTTTGGATGTCAAACATTTTTTTAGGTTCAAACATGAACTAAAGCTTACGAGCTGTGGCTACAAAATAATGGGACTGATGCTGTCACAGAGTAAGTAAGTATACGCCAAAGATGGACGACCAGTAGTTTCGAAGTGTGAAGCCTTCTCAGTCGAATGCGGCATTTCCGGTTTCTGTAGACAAATCAATAATTTGTGTAAGAGCTATTATTTTGTTTTGCCGGGAATAATGACGTCTAATAACAGAGCAACGAATTGTCGTGAAGTTTCACACGAAACTTGGAAAAACCGCTACTGAAATCCATCTTTTACTAAAAGAAGTGTATCGCGAAATGCGTTTATCACGTAAGCGAGTTGTTTAGTGCTTCAAGCATTTCTAAAATGTACGAGAAGACAATGAAGAGGAATCATGCCCGCGATGTGCTTCAACATCAGAAACGGATGAAAATATTAAAAATGTAGGTAATCTGGTTCGATCTGACCGATTATTCGATCGACCGGTGGAACTGTAGGAATTCACAAATAACGCTAAAGGCAAATTTTATATAACCAATTTACTACGAGAAAAGTGTGTGCGAAACAGGTCCAGAGTATCAGGATCGAACAAAACAAAGTTCGTAAAAATGTTTGTTGTGACACCTTGAAAACCACTGTAAATGATCCTAAATTCACGGAAAGAGTGATAACATGTAACAAATCTTGGTTTTTCGCTTATGATCCAGAAACTAAGAGTCGGTCCGTGCACTGGAAGGGCCCAACTTCACCGAGTGCGGAAAAGTCTCTGATGAGCAAATAAAGATTGAAAGCAATGATGACTTTTTTTCGATATTCATGAATTGTGTATATTTACTGGGTACCTGAAGGCCAAAATTACTACCTTAAGGTTGGTTCTCAATTCCGTGAGAGAACAAGAAGAAAACGATCCGAATTGTGGAAGAACAATTCATGAGTTCTGCATCAAGGCAAGGCACCGGCTGATATCGCATTTTCTGTTAAGAAGTTCCTAGTGAAGTACAGCATCCCAGTGTTAGGTCAATCACCCTACTCGCCTTACCTAACACCACGTGACTCTTATAGATCCCCTGAGGTCGAGTCTGCATTAAAAGGAACAAGATTTCAGTCCGTTGAAACAGTAAAAGGAAAAGCGACTTGCGGCATAAAGGAGCTCATTGGGGAGGGTTTCAAGAACTGTTTCTCTCAACGGAAAATTCCCATCGAGCGTTGTAGTGATAGTGGAGGGGAGTATATTGATAATAACAACAACTAAATTTTATGTTTTTGAAATAAAATGTTTTACAGTATTAGGCCCTTTATTTTATAGCCACATCTCGTAATTTTGCACTAGCCGACTCGATAATGGAATTGTAATATTGTGTTATATAAATAAATAGCTTTAGGCAGAGGCGACCATGATGTTACTTCAAGAAGTTCCAGTTGAGTGACTGGCAGCAGCGCGGTTTATTTATCAGACGCAAGTGATTAAACATATTTCCTAAGAAAATGGAGGACGCGTGTGGATTGGACTGAGAAACTACCTCACTGCGAGAATAAATATTGATTCTGCAAGCACCGCTCTGGTAAAACACAGCTGGCTCTGTTTGCCCACGATACCCAGATCATGGCTGTTGATGCGTGTTCCCTGACTTCCTGAAGATTTTCGATACGTTTCCGCTCCGTTTCCTAACGAATAAAATACGAGCGCACAGACTATCAGATCAGTTGCTCTTAACGACCAAGAACCATTGGACGTAAATGCAGCTTCTAGCGTGCCCCAACGGAGTGGTATAAGAGTCAAAATGTTCAAAATTGTATGAATGATCTATTGCATGAAGTCGGAAGTTCCATAAGGTTGTTCGGGGATGGTGCTATTGTTTATAGAGAAATCACAGCGCTAGAATATTTCCGTTAGTTTCGGACTACACGACTGGCGTACAGCCACTGAAAACTAATAGGTCCTTTACATGTCTGGCTGAATGCTTACAAAGAGAATTAAAGTGGTACTACCACGTAAAACTAATCATAGGAAAACTGGATGCCAGACGGACATTCATTGGAAGAATTCTCACCCATGACTGAAGTAGATTACAAAACCCCATTTGACCGACATCTAATTATTGCTTTTCTCTCTCTGGGATCCTGGCCAGGTAGAATTGATAGAGGAAATAGTATAGATACAAATAAGAGAGGCACGTTTCGTCACGGCTTCGTTCAGCAAATGTGAAATCTTGACGAAGATGCTCATCGCGCTTCAGTGACAGGCGCTACAAGACATGCATTGTGCATCACGATATACTACGAATATACTAGTAAAGTATATTGCTTCCTACTAAATGTATCTGTGGAACACGCTGCTACAGTCCGGAAACGCGTGACCGCTACGGTCGCAGGTTCGAATCCTGCCTCGAGCATGGATGTGTGTGATGTCCTTATTTTAGTTAGGTTTAAGTAGTTCTAAGTTCTAGGGGACTGATGACCTCAGAAGTTAAGTCCCATAGTGTTCAGAGCCATTTTTTAACCGTTTCAGCGGAACATCGATATGTTTCTTCCAATTCAATTTCTCACCAATGCACACACCCCCAGAAATCTTGAATATTCTGCCGTAGCAACAGACTTCTGTTCATGGTCTGTACTCACATGGCCTGCAAGGTCCTCAGATCTGTCCCCAGTAGAACATGCGTGGGAACAACCCGTCGTCAACTTCGTCCCACTGCCAGTACCCGGTTGTGGGCCAGATTGCCTCAAGAGAGGAGAAAAAGGCTTTATGACGCCCTTCCCACCCAAATTAATGCATTTATCTAACCCAGAGCGTATCAACGTCACACTCATAAGTGGACCCACACTACGAAGTTATTTCTGAATATGACTCGATTTTTTAATCATGGACCCACGTACCCTCTTAGCCCACGAATTTTCATTCCGTTTCCTGTTCTCGTTCTGAATGCTTTTTTTGCTAGTGCTCAGAGCCATTTGAACCATTTTATCTGTGGAACAGACCATGCAGTTAAACTATGAGAGATAACAGCTCATGCGGAAGTCTAACGTCACTCATGTTTTCCGTATATCATTTGCAGCAAAAACAGAATAGAGAGACTTGACAGTTTTACATGAATTATCCGATTACACACCGTTGTGGAGTATAGATGTAGATGTAGTACGGGCGACGTATTTAAATGTGAATCTGAACTCCTAACGGGCCACATCATGACAAACGTTCCGCCGCCTCAGCAGCACACGTGCCACAGAGCCCAACACGTGTGGAGTGGGCACCGCACGGTGTGACGTCACCGCTATTGACAGGCGTCGCGCTTTCACTAAAGACCCAGCTTTTCCTAAGGCTTCCCTTCTACCCTTTACTGGCTACACGAGTCATGTCGTAGCTAATAATGTAGTTTTCACAACAAGTCACCGGTTAGCCCCCTCCAACTAAGTCCGCCGACGTCCACCATTTTGGCAAGAGCTTTATAAAACTCCTATGGTTTCGCCACGTGTGACCTTCATGGGCGTTTCTGGGTGGCTTTAATATTCAGCGGCTGCGATAGCGTTTAAACTCCTACAGCCGCAGTTACACTGACTGTTGTAAGTGTGTTAGTTTAATTGCAGTTTAAAGTTGCTCCAACGTTACAGATTGGTCAGTAGTTAGAGGCGGAGCTTTTGGGAAAGTGGTACCACTTATATTGAAGTATGTGATATTGACACCGCATATCAAATTATGACGTTGTCAGGTGTCACCTCCTCTTTCATTAATTTCTACATCCCGAAACAAATTCGCCAAGTGCAAGATGTCTCCTTTTTTTGTGCCTCCATAAATGGACTTGGCGGTCTGTAACTGATCTCTGTGTTTTGTAGACATGCAAGCTGCCATATCATGGATTTCTCATTACTTGCCATGAATCTATAAAGACGAGGACAAGTAATTTAGATAAACTCTGTCTTGCTCACGTCTAACGGATGTGGAATGCCGGTCGATCAGAACTATTCATGAAAAAAATACCGATATTAGTTTACGTAACAGAACTCTTTCAGTAATATGGTCCGACTGCACACAGATGTGGCGTGCCTCTTATATACTCCATTAATTCTCATACTGAAGTTAAGCGTCCTAGTCAATATCTTTTGGGATGAAACAATACGCAGGAAGCGGAAAATTCAAGGTGAGGTTGCATGGGGGCTTAATTATATATAATGCAAATAATTTTTATTTTTTTTAGTCGCTGTCTGTCCGATTACGAAGTCTCGTAAACGGTAGGCCCTGACTGGTATTTGTACGCAATCTGACTGCATAGCATAACAACAAAGAATGAAAGAAAATTTCCGTTAACACAATTAATTAATTAAGTCCCCAGCAACTATGAAAGCTACGAAACAACAAAGCACAAGTGTAACTGTTCTGTGTGTGGAAGTGTGATTCAACGTACACATCTGGCACGGTTCTTCCTCAATAAGACAAGATATTTTAAACACCATTTATACTGAAGTAATTAAAAAAAACAGAAATACTATAATTGCACATAGAAACCAGAAATACAGTCTAATACAAGAACACGAGCCAGATGCTTTGTTGACTGAACCTGTGACCAAGAGGCATTATTGTTTAAGACATTGAAATAATGAAAAAAAAGGAATTTTTTTACCTTCATATATATTGACGAAAAGCACACTCTGATCATTACAGCATCCCCAATCCAACAACATCTGGTGTCTAGCCCATCAAAACAATGCTACAAGTTCTGAACAAGCACCCTCCATGGGAACTTCTCAACAACGACTCACCACTGCTACATCTCAACAAGCACTGCCTACTGCTACTTCTCAATAAGCACTCTCCACCACGACTTCTCGACAAGAACTGCCAGTGGAGGCGGCTGAATAATACTCTTTGGCGCTATCTCTGGCGCTGTGGCTCAGTGTAGCCACCTTTCAAGGTCGAATATTCATCGACGCATTCTCACCGGTAGTGATGATTTTTGTGGTAGCTAATACCCGACATTAAAATATGAGATCCAGCATTGGAGCAGGAAAATTAAATTAGAGTCCCGAATGATCACGGTTGAGTTAAAAATATCGACAAAGAAAAACATCATAATGAACTTAAGAAAAGGAACACGATAAATCAGAAACGGAGGATAATTCTGCGTGTATAATACAACAAAACTGCATATAGCTCAGTAAGAGAAGGGAAACTTCAGTCTGGCACCGTGCAATCTACACTGATGAGTCAGGGAGGGCACAAAGGCATAGCCATCTGCTTTCCACTGAATGTGATGTAACGATCAAAGCGATCGAGTACTGTGGTTCGATATGCGGTTCGTTCTGCACGGAATCTGATGTTCTGTACAGAGGAATAGTCTGCACTCAAAGCACCATTACTTCCTCTACACGTGGTTCGTAATCTGAAAAATCTCAGAGTGATTAAAACATCGGAAGTAATCTAAATCAAGTCATTGCTTCTGACTTTAATGGAGGAACTGTTCTTAAACAACACTAGATACTTCGTTGATCGAATAGAGCCCCATGCTGATTGCACGTGGTCGCCCTTGGCATGACCAAAGCCAAAGTACTAGTTTGAGCATTGCACTTGAAAATTACTTTGAAAAAAAAAAAAAACATGCGCCTTATCGGCAATTAATGATCACTGAGTGCGGATGAACCATTCGTATGATCTCTTGTGGGAATCAGCGTGTGCTGTGAGCATTGAGAAAAATAGCCTAGGGACGCTATGTATTTACTGCGTGACAAGATGGAAATTTGGGTTGATATGAAGCGTGCTCGGATAGCTGGAGTTATTATGACGACCGTTCACCCAAACCGGGAAATCCGGGTTCGAGTCCCGGTCCAGTAAAATTTTCCGCTGTCGCCTACGACATTAATTCAATGCTATTATATTTCGCCAGTAAAATTATATTTGCAATCTTGACTGTTATGGGGTTTTCTGAATCCATGGCTTTAACACAACAGATCGCTTATCTCCAAATTTGAACATGTCAAATAATAAGACAAAACACAGAAAGACCATTATTTCAAACAACTGAAAATGACGGATGACATGAGGTGTCTCCCATTCTTACGAAAGTGAAATAGACGATCAAACGGTCACCTCCTTTTATAGAGGGTGAGCATGTAGACAGAGCGGGTGAGGAAAGGAGGTGTTTCTAATGTCTTATTGCGATCTACAATCTTTTCGGACTTCCGTGTAATGTAGCGCAATAGCTGACTTCTAATGGTTAACACCGAAGCTCCATGAAGTTATCCACGTTTCTTCTCCGCACTGCTGCAGCAACCTGCTATTTCAGAGACGCGCCTTTCAAAAAAGCAATGTTTGATTTTGTTTCTCATCTTCGTCCATTCTGCCTTAGAACACCCTCTCAAATAATCTGAAAATGGGATATAAACTTCTGTTCAGACCCCTATAACGTATTTTCTGGTTCTTTCAATTATAACGAATGATCAGAAAGTTTACATATGAGTGCGTTGCTGCAGAGTATATGAAACGTAGAGCGACTCCGATGCGCGTATATAAGCACCAACATGTAGGCAAGGGAGTAGTGTGTCATTCGTGTCTTTCCGACCTGCGTGCGGTAAACGCGGAAACTTGAACTATGGCGATGTTATTACCAAAGTGCTGTTATTCTTTTCTTGGCTGCCGAAGGACAAACACCTGTAGACAGCCATCGGAGAAAGAAGAATGTGCCTGGGGCATCACGTCTGCCGAAAACCACCGTTGTAGAATGGTGTGACAAGGGGTAAATGTAAATATTGTGTGACTAGGGTCTCCCGTCGGGTAGATCGTTCGCCGGGGGCAAGTCTTTCGATTTGACGCCACTTCGGTGACTTGCGCGTCGATGAGGATGAAACGATGATAATTAGGAAAACACAATACCCAGTCCCTAAGTGGAGAAAATCTCCGACCCAGCCGGGAATCGAACACTGGCCCTTATGATTGACATTCTGTCGCGTTGACCACTCTTTTCTTTTCCTCATTTTGTTCGATTTTTGTTCGTTGCATCTGATCGGGGAGGACGTCGTAAGACATGCGTTTAAGTTCGTTATTGATCGATTAACCCAGTTTTTTTTTATTACAGAGGGAGCTAACCCTCTGACCGAACACGCTGAGCTACCGTGCCGGCATTCAGCTACCGGGGACGGACATGACTTGGGGTGGTGCTGCTTCATGATAAAGCACGTTCTCATGTCATAAATGTCGTAACGCAGAAGTTACGCCAACTCGAGGGAGGACAGTCGAGCGCTCGCACTTTTGCTCATCACCTCCCCACAAGCGATTATCACGCCTTCGGTTCCTTAAAAAAGACCTTCAAAGGTCGACGATCCCTGTCGGACGAGGATATACAGTACGCAGTTAATGGCTTCTTCACGCAGCATGACAGGCGGTGAGACGAATGCCTCAATGCTCATTGTGATTTTGTCTGCTCGGCATACCGATTCTGGACTGTAACGTAAAATGCCAGTGGTTCCTTCCCTGAGAACACCATCCCGTACAATCTCAGACAGACTATCGGGCTGAGGTCTCCCTCGCAGCCAAGTGGAACGGTACAAGGGCCCACGCCGCTGGGTCGCCTCGGTGACGGCGCGTCTCACAATCCGACATTAATTACGGAGCAATTTCCTCCGGCTGGCAGCCGGCGATAGAGCGTCCGCGGGCGCAGTGCATCTTGTTGGCCGGATCCGCCGCGCTGGCGCCGCTGATAAAGCAAGCGGCCCCGGTAATGAGCCAACTAATTTGTATATCGCGCAAATTCCCCGGCGGGCAGCGTCACGTGGCAGCGGCATCGGAGGCGGCCGTGTTCCGTGTGGAAATTGGATGCCGACTCCCGTCAGCCGCGTCTGCAGGGAATTTCCCTGTGGAGCGGGAGCGAACTTGAAGTACGTCGGATGAGCCAAATACTGATTGGATGGCCGTGGCTACAGTGTGGAGCGTACCTTCATCACCCTGTAACGCTACGTACATGACACCAGCTGAATCTTATCTGAAAAAGCCTCCTGCCTGCGTCGATGTTTTCGCAATTTCAATGAATTACACACACATCTTACATGTATTACACGGGCTAGCAAATAAAGCATTCAGAACGAGAACAGGAAACGGAATGAAAGTTCGCGGGCTAAGAGGGTACGTGGGTCCATGATTAAAAAATCGAGTCATATTCAGAAATAACTTCGTAGTGTGAGTCCACTTATGAGTGTGACGTTGATACCCTCTGGGTTAGATAATGCATTAATTTGGGTGGGAAGGGCGTCATAAAGCCTTTTTCTCCTCTCTTGAGGCAATCTGGCCCACAACCGGGTACTGGCAGTGGGACGAAGTTGACGACCAGGTTGTTCCCACGAATGTTCTACTGGGGACAGATCTGAGGACCTTGCAGGCCATGTGAGTACAGACCATGAACAGAAGTCTGTTGCTACGGCAGAATATTCAAGATTTCTGGGGGGTGTGCATTGGTGAGAAAGTGAATTGGAAGAAACATATCGATGTTCTGCTGAAACTGTTAAAAAAAATGGCTCTGAGCACTATAGGACTTAACTTCTGAGGTCATCAGTCCCCTAGAACTTAGAACTACTTAAACCTAACTAACCTAAGGACATCACTCACATCCATGCCCGAGGCAGGATTCGAACCTGCGACCGTAGCGGTCGCACAGTTCCAGACTGTAGCGCCTAAAACCACTCGGCCACCACGGCCGGCCTGAAACGGTTAGGTTCAACTACTTGCGTTATTAGGGTTATTGGAAATTTTGGTAGTAAATTAACCTACTATGCCTATTTTCATTAACTGCTTTCATATGGCATCGCCGGCCGGAGTGGCCGAGCGGTTCTAGGGGCTACAGTCTGGAGCCGCGCGACCGCTACGGTCGCAGATTCGAATCCTGCCTCGGGCATGGATGTGTGTGATGTCCTTAGGTTAGTTAGGTTTAAGTAGTTTTAAGTTCTAGGGGACTGATGACCTCATAAGTTAAGTCCCATAGTGCTCAGAGCCATTTGAACCATATGGCATCATATTTTGAGGCAATTCGTCATTAAGGAAGAAAGTATTCATTGCACAAAAGCGTGTAATCAAAATAATAACTGGAGTCCGCCCAAGATCACCTTGCAGATATTTATTTAAGATGATGATGATGAGATCCCATACTCCGAGGAGCGTAGGGGACAATGCTGGACAACGGCACCGCTGTACTAGGCAAGATCCTATCGGAGGTGGTTTGCTGTTGCCTTCCTCCGACCGTAATGGGGATGAATGATGATGATGAAGACGACACAACAACACCCAGTCATCTCGAGGCAGGAAAAAGCCCTCACCCGCCGGGAATCGAACCCGGGAACGCGAGAACGCTACTGCAAGACCACGAGCTTAGGAACCCGGGATATTCGCATTACCTTCGCAATACGTATATTAACTTATGAAATTTGTCATTAATAACCCATGCCACTTCAAAGATAACAGCGAAGTGCATAGCTACAACACTAGAAGAAAGGATGCTCTTCACTATTTTGGATTACACCTCACTATGGCACAGAAAAGGGTGAATTATGCTGCCACAAAAATCTTTGGTCATTTGCCAAATAGCATTAAAAGTCTGACAGATAGCAAACCAACATTTAAAAGCAATTTAAAAGAATTTCTGAATGACAACTCCTTCTACTCAATAGATTAATTTTTAGTTATGAAGTAGTAACTGTAAAAAAAATTAATTATTTTGTGGAAAGAAAACGTATGTTAAAGTGACTCGTTCCACGTCATTACGGAATGTCGTATTCATGATCTATGGAACAAGTACTAATGTATGTATTTACGTACGTGCCTCAGAACCAGGCAGACATTTTGTAGAGGCATGTCCCATCTGCCGACGAGCAATGTCCTGTCGAAAAATGGCACCGCGATACTGTCGCATGAGAGCTAACTCGTGAACATGCAGGTTGTCTGTGGCAAACCGTTGTCCTTTAGGTTTCTCTCAGGAAGTTCCAATCGTGACCTGAAGTGTGAAAGGTGGCTACACTGAGTCACAGCGCCAGAGATCGCGCCAAAGAGTTTTATTCCGCCGCCTCCACTGGCAGTGCTTATTCAGAAGTGGTGGTGGTGGTTAGTGCTTTGCTGAGAGGATGTTGATAGCTGTATTATTTGAGGCCATGTCGTGTGCAGCTGTTTTGATGGGCTAGACAGCAGATGTTGTTCGAATGGAGATGTTGTAATGATCAGAGTGTATTTTTAGTCAATATATACTAAAGTAAAAAACATTTTTTTTATTTTTTTTAAATTTCCTAACTAACAATGCCTCTTGGTCACAGGTTCAGTCAATAAAGCATCTGGCTTGTGTTCATGTATTAGAGTGTAATTCTGGTTCCTATGTGCAATTATAGTATTTCTGTTTTTTTTAATTACTTCAGTGTAAATGGTGCTTAAAATACCTTGTCGTATTGAGGAAGAACCGTGCCAGATGTGTACGTTGAATCACACTTCCACACACAGAACAATTACACTTGTGCTTTGTTGTGTCTTAGTTTTTTTCGTAGCTTTTATAGTTGCTGGGGACTTAATTAATTAATTGTGTTAACGCAAATTTCCTTCCATTCTTTGTTGTTATTCAATGCAGTCAGATTGCGTACTAGTACTACTCAGGGCCAACCGGTTACGAGACTTCGTAGCCGGACATACAGCGACAAAAATTAAAAATATTTGCATTATAAATAATTAAGCTCCCATGCAAGTGATACCCGATGACTCCCCACACCATGACGCTAGGAATAATACCAACGTGCCTCTGAAAACATGGGAAGAACGGGACCCTTCTCCAGCTCGCCGCCATACTCGACAAAGATGGTTATCCGGGGTAGCGCAGAACCGCGATTCGTCGCTGAACACAGTGCGACGTCATTTATCGGCAGTTCTTGCTTCTCAGTCACGGCACCACTCCAAACGCACCCATTTTTGCTGTGGTACTAATGGCAGACTATTCATGGCGTGGTAAAATACCAATCCGGATGTTGCTTGTCTGACTAATGATGAAGGATGACATAATGTTGCAAGGAGTCCCTTAGTTGTTCCCGGACGGCAGGCGCAGATATGAAGGCGTTACAATGTGCTTTGTGCACAGCACAGTGATCCTTCCTTGAGATGTTCAGACGTTGTCGACTGGAACTTTGAAGACGAGGGAGTATGCCTACCCTTGCTCTCATATGCAGTCCAACAATGGAATATTTTCACTTCCGAATGCACCGCTAAAATGGACATTGCACTAACGGTGACCCACAATGACGTCCATTTCAGACCCTGTCAGGTGCTGATAACACTGTTTCAAACGAGTACGCGGGATCTACGTATCTTTCACAGTGATCACTAAATATCTCACTCTGTTCACGCCTCCTGTATACTCTGTAACCGCACTAATCACGAACGGCAATAAAGTGCTGCTGGCCGTTATCACTGCATAAGTATATATATATATATATATATATATATATATATATATATATATATATATATATATATGGGGGTGTGTGGGAACTTATCACGAGATAATTATATATTTTTATTTTTATAATTATATATTTTATGATTTTGGTTGGGGTGGCTTTAAATATTGTGGGCTAGCATGAGACTTTTAATTAACTTATACCGCGATAACACTCGTACGGACATCTGCTGCCCCGAAGTACGTACGATGCAATATTTTTTAAACACAACGCGCGACTCACCGCCTTCTAATAAATAGTTTGCGTGATCGCTGCTATTTTGAAAAGAAAATATACCTATTCTTAATCAAACTGTAATTATTAATATGCGTCTCAGGGGCTACGGGTTATTTATGTACCAAATTACACAAAGATTAACTGAGATACTGCGGAATGTATTTGCACGCAGACAGCTGCCACCACCCTTCACAGAGGAATGGGGTACTTAAAACTCTAGTACATAGGGCGCGCATTATCTCTGACGCAGAGAGTCTACCCCAGGAATTGGAACATCTGAGAACTGTATTTCGAAAAAATGGGTACTCAGAGTAGCAGATTCAACGTGCTCTCCGCCAAACCACTGCAGCACAGCCTGTTGAGATGGATGAAGTCACGAGGGAGGAGGTAGGCACTGCATTTATTCCATACACAGGCGCACTCCCGGGGAAAATCGCCCGCATTCTGAAGAAACATCGGGTCGCAACTGTGTTTTGTCCTCCAAATAAAACTCGTGCACTGGTGGGGAGCGCCAAAAATGACCTCGGTTTGAGGAAGGCCGGCGTGTACCAGATTCCGTGTCAATGTGGCAAGTCGTATATTGGTCAGACGATGCGTACCGTCGAGGATCGATGCCGTGAACACCAGAGGCACACTCGACTGATGTATCCGAGCAAGTCGGCGGTCGCTGAACATTGTTTGTCGGAAAATCACGCCATGGAGTGTGACCGCACGAGGATTCTGGTACAGACGTCGAGATACTGGGACAGCGTTGTTAGAGAGGCCATCAGAATTCGCACCAATGACGACCTCATAAACCGTGACTGTGGCTATAATCTTGGCAAGGCTTGGGAACCAGCGATCGGGTTAATCAAGAGTAAATTGAGCAAACGTATAGTTGTGACGACCACGGCGGACAGAGCCATTACACCGACGTAATCTCAGACGTCGTCGCAATGTTCCACCGCGCGACCGTGGCGCGGGGCGCGGATGGCGGAGGGAGCGCGCCGCGGGCGGAGGGTATTTAAATCGGCCGCCGCCGCGACCGAACCCAGTTCCCTCTGAGCAGCCATAGCGTACGGATCTCCGTGCCGGCACGTTCACAGGAGCTCAGTCCGTCAGTTCACCTGATGAGGGCGACATGTATGATCGCCGAAATATTGTGCCCGTTGGACACTATAGACCGGCAGCACACCCGTGGATATTTTGATTATCAAATACGCCGGGAGAAACTCAAGAATCACTTCAATATTTCTTGTACATTATTTGCAAGGCAAAACTGGAGAGAATCTCATCTGCCGTTACGCGGCCAAAGTGAAACATACGGAACTCATTCAGTATTCTAAATATTAATGAACGAAATCTATTTTTACTCTGTTAACTCTGAGACTATTGTAACATCAAGGCAGAGAAACCTCTCACATTTACATTTAATATTATGACATGAAATTTTAATGAAATAATACAGTCAGCGTAATGGGCGACTAAATCCTGCTAGGGAAGATGAGCTCCTTCCACTACGAAGTTCTGTAAAAACTTTGTTAGTGAGAATTAATGGTTGCGATAATGAGAGGTGACAACTCAGTCAATAATACACACTTTCTAATAACAATTTCTATTATATTTTGCAAAAATCCAGAAAAACTTACATTAATTATTATCCAGCACTACAATGGCGGCCTACCTCTAGACGAAACAAAACATGAGAGCTGATTCAATCAAAGCATTGTCTCTGATCTTCATGGCCTATGTTACACAGAGATTACACAAAAACTGTTCTCTTTTAATTACATCGATATTTGTGTTTGGATAATAATAATTTACGTTCTTTACTATTTGTTATACATCGCGCAGACGTTCTTAGTCTTTAGATAATTTATGGTTCACACATCTCATAAAAAAAACTTCTTTTCCCTTTCTTCAAATGTCCATTTATGTGACGTACCGTCACACAGCTCTACCTGTCATACAGAATACCAGCTCTAATCACTTTCGTGTGCGGAGTATCATTAACGTCCGATCATGACTTTTACGTACTTCACTTTTCTTGTCAGGCAGTGCCCATATAGGGTTACAAGAAGGCACATCGTATTACACAAGGACTCTGAAAAAGATTGATCTGAATTCTTAACCACATATAATCTACATGAAGGTAGAAACTTGGGGTGAAATTCAGTCCTCTGCCACTTTTTTCCTGTCTGTAGGTGAAGGATAATCGCAGGAATTACTGAAGAGACTTTGATCGAATTTTCATTAATAAACAGACTGATTCAAGAGTAAATTTTTATATGTAATTCATTGCCGCTACACCAGACGCGCCGGTCAGAGAGGCCGTGCGGTTCTAGGCGGTACAGTCTGGAACCGAGGGACAGCTACGGTCGCAGGTTCGAATCCTGCCTCGGGGATGGATGTGTGTGATGTCCTTAGGTTAGTTAGGTTTAATTAGTTTTGAGTTCTAGGCGACTGATGACCTCAGAAGTTAAGTCCCATAGTGCTCAGAGACATTTGAACCATTTGTACGGATCTGACATTGCATCACTGGTGTCTAAGGTCGCTGACCTCACTGGCTGTGAATTTTTTGTTCCTGTGGGAGTTTGAAAGGCTCAGTCTGTGTGTCGTCCCTTCCTACAACGTAAGTTGAACTGCGACACCACGTTGGAGCTGCTGCACTGAACGCGGTAAATCTAGACAGTCTGGCTAAAGGATGAGATTGTCTGGGCGCTTGTTGTGCGTCTGGGAGAGAACATATTGAATATTTGTGAAAGGGATATGAAAATTTTGTTTCTAAACGTAATTGGAAAAATTACCTCAAGGTTTTATGTGCATGCACGTGAAAGAGATACTCTTGCAAATTCGGATGGTTATATCGAATATAAAATCATTGTAGTCCTACTTGTAAGTAAAAATTAACCTGAAGTTTATTTCTTCATTGACGTCCTTTACAGTTTAGTAAAATAGAATGAAACTTTTTGAAATATCCTATGTAATACGTATTATATAGGTGGAGGCATTTAAAACTGTTTGCCGGAATATTTGGCGAAATACACATCGGATTTTAAAAAAAGTGGTAATAAATGTTGTTCACCTCGAGGAGGGACATCCATTAACAAAACGCTCGACCCCCGGTGCCAGGATGGCAATGACTTTGAAATCTTTAATAGGAACCTCTATTTTTTGTTGTGGATTTGGATTCTCCGTGAAATATTTCTTTCGTTTCACGATGGATGGCGCTGTAATCGGCACACACTGTTATATGGGCTGACAATTGTTGCAAAACGGTAATATCTCACAAAAACACACATCAGATTAAGTATTTGAGAAAATACTATCATGTGACACCGTCCATCCTTCCGCAATGCATTCTTACATTACATTTAGCGTTGCCCAGGAACAACGACGTTGACGTAGTAGTAATGTGTTCCCTGATTTTGCTGAGACCTCTTGCCTCTCAGGGGTGCTTGATTACTATGAGGCCCGTTGCCTCTCAATATCTCGGGGTGCTTGATCACTGTGAGTCCCCTTGTCTCTCATAAGTGTTTCAGCGCACAAATATTCGAAATGCTGTCCGTTGTTTATAATGCACATTGCAACTATGTGTCTAAATGATAATCTGACATGCATGTCTCTGCTCTAATGTTTGCACATTCGCAGCGAATTCGTTGCAGCATATCTTTGGGGGTTGTTGGTACATCCAAGTAAACTCTCTCTTTTAGCCATTCCAACAGGAAAAAGTCGGCAGAAGTCAAATCGGGTGAACCGTGCGGTGCACTTTTGAAGACCTCCTAGTCCAATCCATCGACTCGGATGGTTTCGATTCAAAACTTCTCGAACTAATCGTGGATAATGCATTGGACATCCATCGTGTTGAAACCACATATCCAGTCTCGTTTGAAGTGGAGCATCGTCCATTAGTATGGGTAAAATATTATGCATAACGTCGCTGTACATTTGATCAGTCAGATTGCCTTCTATGAAGTATGGTTCAATCACCTGCGTACCTAAAATACCGCACCAGTGGGGATTCTCCACCGACCAATAACGCGTCTTATGTGGATTCACTTGACCACGATTCGTAAAATTTAATTCATCGCAGACAAGTATCTGTGAAATGAAATTATCATTGACTGCCAGTTGTTCCTCTATCCAGCTGCAGAAATTCAGGCGGTTGTAAAAATCGTCACCATACAGTTCTTGATGGAGCGATAAATGAAATGGATACCATTTGTGTGCATGCAGTATGTGTGGAACACTTTTTTTGCGAAATTCGTGGACCTCGCGCTATTTGCCGAGAACTAATGCGAGGATCTGCAGCAACCGCAGGTAAAACATTCACCGTGTTATTTCCGTTTACCATAGGCTGCGGTCGGACTCTTTCTCTAGCTTTAACACTTCCAGTTTCGGTAAACATGCTAACAGTAGTGCAAAACGTCGATGCAGCCGGAACATTCCTATGGTGAACGGAGTAGCAGACCTTTGACGAGCTTCATAATTTCTATCAGCCTCATAGTACGCGGCAGTGATATCGATCCTATCTGCAAACGTTAACATCGTGGAACAATTGCGACGAGATGTATACAGTCCGAACCATTGGAGTAACATGCACAGTCTCACGGCAGACTGAGCGCATGATAACGGTCTGTGCTTCATTCGATTGTGGAAGGTGTCACATGATAGCATTATCAAAAATATCAAAAAAGTACTTAGATTGTCTTAATCAGATGTGAATTTGTTTGAGATAGTACCGTTTTGCAACAACTGTCACCTCATTTCCACGTCTACCGATTACAGCGGCATCTATCACGAAACGAAAGATACGTTTTATACAAAAGTATTATATTTTTTCATGGAAAATGTAAATATGCGATAAAATATAGTGATTCCTATTTAAGATTTCAAAGTCACCCCGCCCCCCCTCCCACCCCCGGGGTTGGTGCAGGGGGTCGAGAGTTGAGTTAACGGATGTCCCTCTTCCAGGTGAAGAAAGTTTATTACCACATTTTTTTGATCCGATGTGTATTTCGCCAAATATTCCGACAACCAGTTTTAAACGCCTCACCCTGTATATACATCTGATGAAATCTGTGTAAGAGAGCCTGTGCTTAGGATCTTCTCACAACACCATAAATTACTTCATCGTGTTAGCAGAGCAACGTTCTCAGTGATAGATGATGCATGTTCACGGTGGCTAGCATTTTTTCTTTTTTAAAAAAATTAAATGTAAATGTATTGTTCTTAATTGTTCTTATTCTTCGAGCCGAGGGCTGTAATTATATACCCATTGAATTCACACTGACATATTTCTTTTTCTTTGTTTGAGTCATTAATCTTCTGACTGCTTTGATGCGACGCGCCACGAATTTCTCTCCCGTGCCAAACTCTTCACCTCAGAGTAGCTTTCGGAAACTATGTCATCAATTATTTGCTGGATGTATTCCAATCTCTGTCTTCCTCTAAGCGTTTACCTTCCACTGCTCGTTCCATTACCATGGATGTTATTTACTAATGTTCTAGCAAATGTCATACCACCCCGTCCTTTCTTCTCGTCAGTGTTTTCCATATATTCTTTTACTTGCTGATTCTGCGAAGAACCTCTTTACTCCTTACCTTATCAGTCCACCCAATACTTCGATCCTGTTCTGTTAAGGTTTCTCCAGTGCCCATGTTTCACTACCACACATTGATTTGATTCTTAGAAATTTCTTCCTCAGATTAATGCCTATAGGCTCTTTCCTATAGGCTGCTCGGTACTAGTAAACATGTCTTGGCCAGGAATGCTGTTAGCTAGTGAAAAGGTCAAGAGGAAGTACTTGGAAATTTTGTAGTTGGAAACTTTTCCCAAGTTTCCTTATGGCGCAACGACTGTTAAACGTTGTTAAAGATGAACCGAAAATTAACTCCATATCATACCAAGTACTTTCAGGGTCTGTAATCCAGCCTTTCGATTTAATTCTGACTCGAGGGCTCGTTTTGTCAGCCGTTTCCCGTCCTCCTAGCTACCAGCAATAGAAAAAGAGTGCTTTAAAGAAAAAAAAAGACTATCAGTAATGGTTCACGTAATGCTTAACAGGGCAATGGTCGATCCAAGTATCTTTGACAGGTTCGTAATTTAGCTCTTTGGCAGAACCTGCTTGAATCCTTACTGGCCGGCCGGGGTGGCCGAGCGGTTCTAGGCGCTACAGTCTGGAACCGTGCGACCGCTACGGTCGCAGGTTCGAATCCTCTCTCGGTCATGGATGTGATTGATGTCCTTAGGTTAGTTAGGTTTAAGTTGTTCTAAGTTCTAGGGGACTGATGACCTCAGAAGTTAAGTCCCATAGTGCTCAGAGCCATTTGAACCAACTCCTTACTGTACAGGAAAAGCAGTCACTATTCTGATTCGAACCGTGGAAAACGTTAAAGGCTATTGCCTGAGTCAATAATCTAGCGAAATAATATTGGAGAATACTGACTGGAGAAGAAGAAGAGGAAGGAGAAGAAGAATACTATATGCCTTGTGAAAGTAATATTGAAGAAATACGCATAGTAGAAATTACTGGAAACGAACAGTGCATCTTTAAGCTAAAGGGCCGCGATGAGTTAGAAAATAGTACTACAAAACAGATGGCACAGATAAATCTCACTCTATGAGTTTTAAATCGTCTCTAAACTTTTCCAATTAAACAGAAACTCGTTACAGCTGCTTCTGTTTGCTTAGCAACTCTCCGATAAATTTCATTTCCCGTTGGGGGCTATGCAAGGAAACACTGATTGGCGACGAAATTGCTTGTACTAGTTGTAACGAGAAACACGTCAGAATGTGGCGCTACAAACATACGGTAATACATCGGTTGGCGGAAAGAACTTTATCCACAGAGGCAAGATATGTATCAGATGAATAGAATGAAAAACGTAAAACAAGAAGATAAATGGCAGCAACTCGCCAGAGAGGTCTCCACCAAGAAGGACCTATGGAAATTACTAATCTCCGGATTTTTCTCCAGATAAGAATTATCTTTGAAATTGCTGTGCCTTTCAATAAGGAATATGTTGTGTTTTTCTTTGAATGGTTGTTTACTGAATGAAGTTGTGTATCCTTAGCGTTATGGTCTCGTATACTGAAGCGATGTTATTAGAATTAAGATCTGTGTATTGTAACTTAGATTTCCAGTGGTTTGCCTAACTTGCCGTCGACGATCATAAGGGGACTTATGAGTGAGAAAGCGATATTTAATTCCTGCACAATATGAACTAGTAGCAAACAAATTCTTTGCCATTTATTACAATAATCATTATTAGTAAGGCTTAATTTACTTTGGAAGTATGATTTTCAGTATAATCTAAAACCACTTATTTCGTATATATGTACGTTAGCGTCTCATTCAGCTTCGAAAGTGTGCCCTTGCTTATCTCCAGTTCCCTGACTCCTGTCTCAGAGAGAGTCGCCTATTTTGAGCGGGCGTTTGTCGCAAATTCTCGATATATTTTGTCGTTAAGCTTGTTGACGATGGACCAAAAAACATTTGACTAGCCAAGTAAGTTTTCGGCTTCCGGCTTCTGTATCTTTCCTCAAACGTCGCAAACATCTGTCGCTGATTCTTGCTGTTTGTAACAAAATGAGATGTTTAATGACGTCTTCAACTTTTGTAGTCCTGTCTGCCTCAGTTGCGTGTAATATTACGGTATATTGATAATTTTTACTTATGGACCGTCTGACAGCAACTGAATAAAACACAGTTTTAGTGCCATACGCGTTTCGCCTTTGTTTTCTGCAAGGCATGATCAGTGGCAGGTTGCATGGACAATTTTTTACATATTACGCTCCTGTTGCATTTTTGGTGTTGTTCTTCTTCTTATGAACGCCAATTTGCCGACAGTCGGCAACAGAAACCAAAACATTGCCGGCCGAAGTGGCCGTGCGGTTATAGGCGCTACAGTCTGGAACCGTGAGACCGCTACGGTCGCAGGTTCGAATCCTGCCTCGCGCATGGATGTGTGTGATGTTCTTAGGTTAGTTAGGTTTAACTAGTTCTAAGTTCTAGGGAACTAATGACCTCAGAAGTTGAGTCCCATAGTGCTCAGAGCCATTTGAACCAAAACATTGCATTAAAACAAGCGTTCAGTGCATAGTGCTGTGGAATGTGGGAAAAATCCGCAAATTGGTGTTCATATGAAGAAGAACAACACCAAAAATGCAACAGGAGCGTAATATGTAAGAAATTGTCCACGCAACCTGCCACTGATGATGCCCTGCAGAAAATAAAGGCGAAACGCGTATGGCACTAAAACTGTGTTTTATTCAGTTGCTGTCAGACGGTCCATAAGTAAAAATTATCAATATACTGAGATGTTTAATGCTTTACCTCACTGCACCATCGCTTGTATCTTCACACTCTTCGCCTTCTTCTGGTCACATCAGACGAAACTCCATCCACAAGCGCAAGTGAGCACCAACTGGCGCTCTCAGAGCAATGGTTAGAGGAAACCAAGTTGATTCGATGTTTATAGACATTCGAAAACATTTTCCTGCAGTGCTACACCGACGACATTTCTATCAAAAATCTGACCAGGTTTGGGACTGGACCAAAAAATGTCCTGACAGGCAGGTCGCGGCACGTTGTGCTGGATGGAGAACCATCTATAGATACAGTGGTGGCCCTCATGGTAATACAGGGTTTTGTATGTACTAGGTGGTTATAATTAAAGTTCAGTTACTCACAGAATGCCTGTGTTGGCTATAAGTAACGTATGGCAGCGAAACTTAGTAGATATGTAATGCTTTAATGTAGAAACGATTTACTCTGGAAAAAAATTAGTTCCAGTTTTGGTCACCAAGTGCAAATCTTGCACTATGAATGCAAGCGTGACGTATATAAATTACTCCATATTCATTAATTAGACACGAGACGTGGACAGAAGAGGTCGAAAAACTGAGAAAGGCATAATGTTGATTTTGTTACTAACCGTTGCTTACACGATTTGTTCACTTTGAGCACCGGAGACGTGATGCTGCATCTGTAAAACGATGTAAGCAACAAATGCACGCAGCAGTTTCGGTAGAATCTGAGCAACGTGTTCCTGGCCTTCAGATCAGATAGAGACCACAGGCGTCCCTGGTAAACGCTCTCGTTTAGATATTCCCGTTGTCGAAAGTCACATGGATTCAGATCATTTGATCTTGCATGCCATGGATCTGGAAAATCTCTGGAGATAACACGTTCATGGAAGGCTGCATTAAGCAGATCTTCCACTGGGCGAGCGAAATAAGGTGTTGCCTGATCTTGCGGGCAAACACTGGTTTCAACACAATTGCGCACTTTCAAATCAGGAATCACATGCTGTACAAGAAGGTCTGGATAACGCGCGGACGTCACGGTACACCTGCCAAGCCCTCTTCGTGTATTCTCTCCGAAGAAAGAGTCCGCCCAGAAAGCTGAAGATCAGGGTGATGGACTGCCGTCCTAAGGGGCCCGAGTTCGATTCCCGGCTGAGTCGGGGATTTTCTCCGCTCAGGGACTGGGTGTTGTGTTGTCTTCATCATCATTTCATCCACATCTGGCGCGCAGGTGGTCCAATGTGGCGTTGAATGTAATAAGACCTGCACCAAGGCAGCCGGACCTGATGGCGCCAAACGCTCATTTCATTTTCATTTCAAAGAAAGGCGGACCGAGAATAAAGATGCTTGTGAATCCACACTACACAGTCACATACGGCGGGAGCGATGGCGCTTCGTATACAACACGCGATTTAATAGTGGCCCGTATTCAGCAGTAGTGTAAAATGTGATTCAGCACTCCATAGAATATTGTTCGCCACAGGCCCGTGCCAGAACCGAAGAGTAAATTCTCAACGTTGCTATGAATCATGAGATTTCAGTTGATGAACCGAATGGATCTTGCACGGATTCCGGTGTAACATATACCACAAAACTTTCCGTAATGGTGACCATGGGATGGATAATTCTCGTGACACTGAACGAGCACTATCACTATCGGTGGTACGGAGCCGCATGGTCAGTTACAGCAGCAACAACCTCGTCAATAACCACACCAAGCTCACACATGTTTTCGAATTTCACTGTCATCTTCTTTAAACCATTTAACGACATCGTGCCTCTCCTCATACTTTTCCGTCGACGATACTTTCTCAGTGTAGCACTGCAATTGCTGCCGTCCTCATAAAACAGTTTCACAAACGGCGCAGGGTCGAGAAAAATAATCCATCGGTAATGGACATTATGGAAGCCACCACGGAAAGCGAAAATCTCTGCGAGAAGGTAAATTTGATGTGGTTCAAGAGAGACTCTTATATTAAATATAATGAAGTAGTCAATAGCAAAGGCCTCCATTGAAAACGGCACATTTAAAAACATATTTTTGTTGCCAACACCAGACTACATTATATAGAATTCGAAGACGCCAGTGGGAAGACGATAACCTATCACTTATAGACAGTAAATGAAATATTATGAATAAATCCAGCCAAAATGTCTGTCGAGCCCCTGGTTCCACAGATTGAAGACAAATAAAAGTTTACAATTTCCATAATTCGCTTGAGATTTGACCATGGACCCTCAATCATTTTCACAGAATATACTTTCGACATAATGGTTATTGTGAATTTGATCGAGTAACAGTAGAAGATATCACTTACATTTTTTCCTAATGTAAACTCTATACAAAACAGCACGCTGACTTTGTGCAACAGTTAATAAACATCATCACCCATACCTAACAGAGTAAGTGTCCCGCAGCAAAATAATTCGAAATTTATAAATAAGTATAACTTATTCTGTAACAACCCATGAAATACCAAAAGAATTGAGAAATCGCTATGTGGTCTACAAGCTCTCTCTCTCTCTCTCTCTCTCTCTCTCTCTCTCTCTCTCTCACACACACACACACACACACACACACACACACACACACGCAACTTCTAACGAACACACGGTCATTATTGGCACCGAGGGACGAGGGAAATGCAGCTTTCATCTGAAAACACAGCAGACCTTCATTCTGCCTTCCAATGAGCTTGACACCATTGAAGTCGCAAATGGCCGTGGTTTCGGATCAGAGTGGAATGCACGCTACAGGGCGTCTGGCTCGGAACTGTCTTTGAAGTAACCGATTTGTAACGGTTCGTTGTGTCACTGTGTTACCAACTACTGCTCAAATAGCTATTGCAGTTACAGTACGATGCTACAGAGCCATACGCCAGACATGATGGTCTTCCTTCTCGGCAGTGACACGTGCCAGTCTGGAGCTCAGTCATCTTACGGCCGAATATTCTCGTGATCACCGCTGCCAGCACTCATGTACAATGACTACATTCCTGCCAAGTCTTTCTGCAATATCACGGGAGGATCATCGAGCTCCCCGTAGCCCCATTCCACGACCACGTTCAAACTCAGTGAAGTGTTGATAAGGACTTCTTTATCGTCTTAAAGGAAGTCTGCACTAACATCAACTCACCACCTCCAATCTCAAACGTAACTAACGCTCACGATCGTTACACAGTGTATTTAAAGCAAAAGTGATTTACATCCTCACAGTGGCGCCACTCTTATGTGATTGGTCCGAAATTTGAATGGACCTGATCTTTCAGACGTAGAAACACGCCTATAAACTTTCGTTTATTTCGCCCAACTCCTTCTTGCTATTGCGATTTTGTGTTAGAAGTGAAATGTTCGTTGATGTTTCGCAGTGACACTTGACGTCGTTTAGTATTCGCCAGCCGTGGAACAACGAGGTTTCACCTTATTAGCAGGTGTACTAACCAGGTGAGCTGCTATTAACCACCCCAGTAAATTGATAAAGGGATTTTCAGTAAGGAAAGGTATTTTATAAGCGAATCAAAAATTTCAGCTGTGCTCACCTTTCACATCGAGTACTTAACTGGCTCATACGCTGCGCACACTGCATACGAACGCTGCAGTGTGCGTACGCCCTGTAGCTTCTCGAGTAATACGATCTTCAAACGATAACCATCCACCTGATCCAACTGCAGCGGTGAAAAAAGGCTGTCAGGCCAATAGCCCCCTCAGCGACTTGCGGCAGACACTTTACCTTTTATATACTGGGTACCTATAGTTTATCTACAAATGAGATTACATAAAAACACTTGCACAGTCCACATGTGAAATCTGCTGAGTGTATCTGATTCATATCAGACTGGACTACACGGGGACTTCAACCGCGTACACCAAGGGCAGGGTGAATGGTCGCAGGCTTGTTCAGCTGGGAAGAGAGAGTAATAGAAGCCTACGGGCAGATGCTCCCAGCAAAACGCCCTGCATCACGGGAGGAGCTACATAGAAAACTTCAAGAATCTTCCTTCAAAGAGTGAGGTATATATATATCTCAAATGCTCATATTTTATCTCAGCTTACTACATAATGTACTTGTATACGCGTATACGTAATTTCAATTAGTTTCCTAAATTATGTACTGTTGTGCGACATCTATTACGCTTATGATAATGACCCTCAAAAGTAACTACAAAGGTATTATAAATGCTATGTAGTATTAGCAGAATCCGTCTAAATAAAACCAAGAAAGAGACGTTATTAAATTGCATAAAACCTCGACTGTTTACTGCTCTGTAGATCCTATGTGTGACCTTCAATGATCAAAAAATTACAGAGAATTGAAGCGGCAGAAATCGTACGTCTGAGACCTTCGACAAAATACAAATTAGAGGATCATACGAGGAACAGTGAGCTAAAGAGAATTTTCCTGTTCCAGGAAAAGTGAAAAGGACCGAATAGTATAGAAAGGAATGGCTTCACCATCTACGTATGAATTAAAGCCGAATATCAAGGAAAATCTAAGCCGACGCACGCAAGGGTAGCAGAAGGATAGAATGACCATGAAGGAGACAGTGCGAGAAGCCATATTTTTTTTTAATTGCTTGTTTTCGGAGCAGGCAAAGATATCTAACCCGAAAATTACGTGATGACGATGATGATGACGCTGATTATGATGGTAATGTACTGTTGTGTAACGTTAAAAGTGTACGTTACTGTTTGTTTCAGGTCTCAACATTGAACCTGGTTTAGTAAGCACCGTTGTGCCGCAAGTGTTGTATAAAAGTTCCCTTTAGAGAAAGTATATACAGACACGGGTCACAGACCCTTCACCGTATCTATGTAAGGAAAAAATGAGATCAGATAAATTCATTTTACTTGTATTTTTATAAATCATTATTTACACAATTTAAGTTGAAGTGTGACACTCCATTGCTTTCACAAATGCTATGATGTCTGGCACAATTTTTATGGTAGACATGCACAAAGTAGGCTAAATTGTTTCTTGTCAAGCACTTCCTAATTTTTGGTTCGTTAATGTTCATGACGGAAAACGTTTGTTCACATATACATGCTGACCCCGCCCCCCCCCCCCCCCCCCAAGAAAAACAACGCATTTGAATGCAATATCTACCAATAATATAATTGTTCCTGTCGACCAGCCGCTGTGGCCAAGCGATTCTAGGCGCTTCAGTCCGGAACCGCGCGACTGCTACGGTCGCAGGTTCGAATCCTGCCTCGGGCATGGATGTGTGTGATGTCCTTAGATTAGTTACGTTTAAGTAGTTCTAAGTCTAGGGGACTGATGACCTCAGATGTTAAGTCCCATGGCGCTCAGAGCCATTGTTTCTGTCAACCCATAAGATTGTCTCCATGTAATGTAATTCACAGTGTCTCATCGTCTGCAATGTCGATCTTGTTCCAGTTGACTCTGGTGCATTTTCTGGAAGGACGGCAAAAAGGATGAATAAAATAAAAACCAATTATAAGAACGAACGGTAAAGGGGCAGGCACTATCACATCAATAGCGGGCTGCTTGTGGCCCACGGTCATTTTTCTGTTTTAGAGAGTCGCTGCGTGGAGGCGGGTGTGGGAGTTTTATCGCGGTTGGCGGCAGGGCAAACCGGTCTCTTGAGTTAGTTTTGTATTACTTGTAGTGCTATCGGTATATGAATGGGACATGGGTCTTTAGAGAAACTGGTAACTCCTACGATGGACGATTTGCACAAACGAGAGGCATCTTTAAAGTAAACGTAGCCTTTAATCCGTATTTGCCGACTCCTTTTTGCCGGCCTCGGTGGCCGCGCGGTTATAGGCGCTTCAGTCCGGAACCGCGCTGATGCTACGGTCGCTGGTTCGAATCCGGCCTCGGGCAAGGATGTGTGTGATGTCTTTAGGTTAGTTAGGTTTAAGTAGTTCAAAGTCTAGGGGACTGATGACCTCAGATGTTAAGTCCCATAGTGCTCAGAGTCATTTGAACCATTTGAACTGACTTCTTTATTAACATGCGACAGACCTTACCTGAACATGGAGGAACAGTATTTTACTGTTAATCACAGTTCGTGAACTTGCTTCCTGTTTAGCCTGTACATTAGGCGGAGAATCAGAATTTAGTACAGGTAGAGGATGTCAGGGTAGGACCTTACAAGTGCACAAAATAGAAATACCTTTCAGTGTCCTACGCATCTATTCAGTGGAGACGTGGCAGGTAATCTCAGGCAACAGCTCACACTGGCGCACAAGCAGACACGCTACCCATGCACATTCTGTGAATGGCAGGGCAAGAAATCATAATAGATAGTACTCCCTACCATGCCCTTCAATGATGTGCATAGCACAGATTTAGATATCTGTGTACACGTTTCCATTTATAAATCGGTTCATGCGTGGTTTTCTTGAGCGCGCAATTAGATGCATTTGTTTCGTTCCGAAGCAATACAAAGTACAGTGTTGCTTCCAGTGACAGACGTGCACGTCTCTTGGCGTACTTCTGCTTGGACAACTAGCTCTGCGCATCTGATCTGCAACACTACATAAAATCCGTTTATTTCCAAGTGCAGTTCAAAGGAAGCTCCTCCGTCGGGAGAAAAAGTCATACACCAAATTTCCGTTGATTTGCAGGAAACTTGGAAAGATTCGCTTAACAAGTTTTCTCGGCAACGTCAATTATCAGTAGCATCCGCTTCTTTTTAAGAGCGAGTAATTTGCCAGAAATTAATTGCTTTGTGCCGGTTTGTCTCTGCTGGCGGACAGACGTTGACAAACTTTCCAGAAGGGGCGGGAAGGGAAGAGAAGGCAGAGACAACACAAACACAGGTTTTCTGCTTACAGAGCGGAGCTTTCATCTAATGCCTTCTCGACGGCAGAGTCGTCCGTCGGCGGTGGGCAGCGAGTTGGATGGAGGAGAAAGGAGGCAGGCCGCTTTCGAGTCAACAGTCGCAATTAGTACATTGCTTTGGGTAGGCGCCGCCTCGAGTTCTGTAGAAGCGACCGACGAAAGCTGCGGACTACGTCTTGTGTCGAGCGTTTGCAATAATCTTCAGTTTTGATAATACGCTCACCGTATCAGAAATGACACGTTTCTCCTGCTGTAAGAGATGGTATGGGAAAACGTTCATCTGAGAATGGGCAGACTACTAGCAAAAAATTTCCATTATTGATCAGGAAATTCCACTAAGGTGACATTGTTGCGTCTCTGAAACAAATATCATCATCATAGATATGTCAACTATCGATGGCTTTTTGTATTGTAAGTCAGAAAATGATACGCGCTACTATCATGAGGACGAAGACAGAAACACATTTTAAAGCCATCGACTACAATATTAGTGTTGTGGAGTTTCAGTTATTTACACCAGTATTAAAAGTTTGTAACGGCAAAACACACAAACGCACGTACACGAGAGAGAGAGAGAGAGAGAGAGAGAGAGAGAGAGAGAGAGAGAGAGAGAGAGAGAGAGATACCAAGTTTGGACATCACAAGAATGCGTAAGAAAATCGATCATCATCTTACCAAAGGTTCCCTCTCGGCATGGCGAAAAAGTGGGAAACTCAAATCCATATCTATGTGGACTGGGATTTGAAGCCTGCTCTTGCCGAATGAGAGTCCAGTGTCTTAACCCCTGAGCCAAGTCACTCTCTTGCGCCTGTTCGATGTAAGGATTCATCCGCTGCTGTGCAGATAGTACATTTCTGGTGTGTGCTGAACTGTTGTACAGCGTAATTAAAGTGGAAGTCACATAATGATGTTAAAGCAAATTTTGAAAAGGAAGTTTTGGCAACACAGCATGCAGTTTTATAGTAGCCGCCGGTACACCAAGAGGTGCTTTTACATTTTGCAGGAAGCGGGAGCAGATTTCTCTTTCCCCTTTGTTTATTTCATAATGAGTAGGTTGGCCATTACCCAGGATCTGCCAAAGTATCCGTTTCCGCGCCGTTAATCCTGATGATGTTAGGTAAGATTTAACGATGAAGATATTTACAGGCTCAGCGAGTCTACGTTATACCTTCTTGTCAGCGAAGTAACATCCAGATAGCATTGCGACAGACATAATAGTCATGGTACGTGGACGCCAACCAAGCAGAAAATTTTATTTAAATTTCAGAGGGCACACTGACTGAGATTCATTGGAAGAATCCTAAGGAAATGCAATCCGAAAACAAAGGAAGTAGGTTACAGTACGCTTGCTCGCCCACTGCTTGAATACTGCTCAGCAGTGTGGGATCCGTACCAGATAGGGTTGATAGAAGGGATAGAGAAGATCCAATGGAGAGCAGCGCGCTTCGTTACAGGATCATTTAGTATTCGCGAAAGCGTTACGGAGATGATAGATAAACTCCAGTGGAAGACTCTGCAGGAGAGACGCTCAGTAGCTCGGTATGGGCTTTTGTTAAAGTTTCGAGAACATACCTTCACCGAAGAGTCTAGCAGTATATTGCTCCCTCCTACGTATATCTCGCGAAGAGACCATGAGGATAAAATCAGAGAGATTAGAGCCCACACAGAAGCATACCGACAATTCTTCTTTCCACGAACAATACGAGACTGGAATAGAAAGGAGAACCGATAGAGGTACTCAGGGTACCCTCCGCCACACACCGTCAGGTGGCTTGCGGAGTATGGATGTAGATGTAGATGCAGACACAACTGGCGTTTCTTTTTTTTTTAACAATTTGCACATCTTAGGGTTAGAATAACGGGTATGTTCCGTCCCTTCGACGCTGTACCATCACACTGTCCACTGGTAACCAAGATGTGATCATACCAAAAATTACTGTTTGCGTAAAATGTGAACATATAATACGTGAATTGGCTCTCAGCACTATGGGACTTAACTTCTGACGTCATCAGTCCCCTAGAACTACTTAAACCTAGCTAACCTAAGGACATCACACACATCCATGCCCGAGGCAGGATTCGAACCTGTGACCGTAGCGGTCGCGCGGTTCCATACTGAAGCGCCTAGAACCGCTCGGTCACTCCGCCCGGCGTAGTACGTGAATTCAAGTAAGTGATAGGCCCTACTGAACGGCGAAGCTTGCGTGACAATAAAAGAGTACTAGCATCCCTAACGATCTCAATATATGCAGGGTGGTCCATTGATAGTGACCGGGCCAAATATCTCACGAAATAAGCATCAAACGAAAAACCCACAAAGTACAAAACTCGTATAGCTTGAAGGCTGTAATGCCACTAAATGTTTGGATAGCCATATGGCTGCAACCCGACGGAGCTCCAGCACACTTTGATGTCGATGTGGAGCATCACCGCAACGTCGCGTATCCCAGAGAAGGTTTCGTAGGGGCGGATCAGTTTCATGGTCAGCACGGTCGCCAGATCTGATATCTGTCAACTGTTTTCAGTGGGGTGGTGTGAAGAGTATGGCATATGGCACGCTTGTAACGTCGACCTTATTGTTCGATTCCACGGAGCCATTGAAATACCTCAAAGACAACCATACTTGTTGGCTCATGTACATTAGGCTCAGCTTGGCCGATGAAGGCTCTACTGACGTAGGAGGTGAGCAGTTCGAAGCACATTTGTAATCTAGACAGCGAGATGTATGATTAGTTTACTGACGTGTTGTTAAACACACAACCATCTCAGACATCGATGCTGTCCAGTCGCCAAGCTGTACTTCCCGGATATTGGTTTCTTTTTAAAAGCCAATCAGTGTGCCTTCCAGCACAATATACTAAGCGTTGTCGATGTTTTTCGGAACATACTGTATATGTGGATATGTATGTCCAAGGTGGTCTACAGCTTGCTATACAATGCAGATGATACTGAATTTTATGACCAACAGACGCGTGTTTCCGTTATTACCTCTGAAGACGCATTTTATTATTTATTGGATTTTTTCATTGGTCCTCCTGAGTGGACTACAGTGACAGCGCTCCACCTGTCATCTGTAGCGGTGGCTGGCCACTCGATGCACTCCCCAGCGGGGCTGATATTAAACACAGGAGGCCGACGGCCGGCCGGGTCATCTAATACGAGCTCGTAATGACGCGGTCTGCCGCCCCCTACAGCTCGTCAACGGCCGCCCGCAAAGCCACAGCAGTGGCGAAGGACCCGGCTCAGTGTAGGGGGTGCGCTAACCACTTCACAGAAAACCACACCCCAAGCAACGCTCAAGTAGTGTCCTACATATGACCTCGCCAGTCGATGCGAGAAAAACTCAGCATCCTCTGTCGTTTAGACGCTTAGCTGATTCATATTTCTGTAATGTTGAATATTACACTTTCAACATGTCAAAATTTAATCTTTTTCCTTAAATTTTATGTAAGTTTTACTTATTAACGGGGTCAGGGATTTTCTCTGCCTCGTGATGGCTGGGTGTTGTGTGATGTCCTTAGGTTAGTTAGGTTTAAGTAGTTCTAAGTTCTAGGGGACTGATCACCATAGATGTTAAGTCCCATAGTGCTCAGAGCCATTTGAACCATTTTTTACTTATTAAACCATCATTAGTCGAGTCCTTAGTCCTGTGGAATCTTTACTCCTGTGATTTAATTCAACAGGGCATGTTCAGTGCAAACGCCTGACGATCTGACCTACCTATGAATGTGTGCTTTAAAAATGAGCGCAACATTCTGTTGCTAGTTCTCCTCACTTACCAAATACCTATCATTTCATTACATCTGTGACAACCGCGTCCAGCTTCTTGGCTGTACCTCGCCGACAATGATGAGCCTTTCAAACTTTGCCAAGTGTTGATAACGCCGCCTCGCACAAGTACTTTTCGTGTCCTTCACAGTGATCACTCAATACCTGACACTGTTCAGGCCTGTTATACACTCTACCTGTTGGTAACGACACTAAACTCGAACAACAATAATGCACTCTAATCGACGCTGTAATTGTCAAAGAGAATTCAGCTCTAATAATTTACATATTTATCAATGTTGTGCACGCGTACGAAGGTATATTCACATCCGGTCATGTCTTCAGAGTGCTTTACTTTGTTTTGTTTGTCAAGCGGTCTAGAACTGGAAACAGAGCTAGGCTGCGGGGTGTTGCACACTAGTAAGAGTGGCTGTCTGTTGTAACAGTTATGCAGATACGAGGAGATATTGCTCAGAATAGAGTGGAGAGTGGCACGACACTAGTTTTCAGACTGAAGATCACAACAGAAACAACCGAGGCTGTTATTACCCGCCAAAGCGAACTCAAAACCTGACCAGAATGGCGGCACCGTCGTGCTTAAGCACGCGAAACAGAAAACGGAGGTAGTAAAAGTGTCAAGATTAATTGTTGTTTAACTGAATGCTATTCAGTGTTATGTGTATGTCCTTGACCTCGATGCATTACACTGTCGAGTCACATTAATGTGATCACCCATCAAAAGCCTGAATAACCGCCTTTTGCAACACGGACTGCTTCGACGTGCTGCAACAGAGTCAGTGAGGTCCTGAAAGATATCGACAGGAATGTGGAGCCATGCAGACTGTAGTGCCATGGCCAGCTGTACTAGGTTCAAATGGCTTCAAGCACTATGGGACTTATCTCAATACATGTGAAAACGACGTATTTAAGGCTTTAAGTTAACTGTGATTAATAATTTTATTCTTGAGCTCAGAGGATTCATTATTTATTTAATATTTACCTAAAATGTTGCTAATTGTCTCTACAAGTTTATTATATGTTTCAGAAATCTGAGTCCGCTGGGAAGCGTATGTTTTGTAATGTGACGAAGACGTGCCATCAGCGTGAACCTGCAGTCTACATTGTTTGTTTTTCATAGTCCGATTATCCTTGCTGTACACTGCGACGTATTTCATCGCATTGTGCTGTATTTTAACACGGCCAACCATCACCCAAGCTATCGCTCTCCTACAGCGTTTTCGGCGCCTGCTTTCATCAAAACGGGAAGAATAATTGTAACAGGCGCAGAGTCTGTTACATTAACAGTTTGTTCAAATCATACCTTCATTAATAGCTAAACAGAGTCGTCTGAAATCCCACTGCGGCCCACGTGATTTTCCCCACCTCAGATCGACTGTGTTCTGCGGCACAATACAATGTAGCATTCCATTTTTTTTCTGACAACAAGGAACATTTATTATGAGGAAATATCACAGTACTACTCCAGTATCATTAGAGGCGGGTAACTGCCACGTGCTGCATGTCTGCATTTGTCGGTCACAATATTATTTCACCTGGGAATGAGAGCGCTTTGGTCGACTAATCGGGAGATTTTATCGCGATGTTCCACGAGGACACGTTGAACCACTTGATACTAAACGCACAAGTGTTCTGGAAGCATCCACAGTGCGATGCTTTTTCCTTAGAGGTCACTGTACTTGTTTACTGTGACGTCACCGAGTGTTTCCTATAACGGGCACGTGAAGCCAAGTGCAAAAAATCATGGTCGAGTAGTGTGCCAGTGTGCTGCATACTACAAATATTAAACACTGACCGGCACTGCTGTTTCACCCACCAAACTCGTGGCACTTGAGTACAGTGACAACATTTATTGACAATGTCAGCTGTATGAATCCACGTTTGATTCAAAAATGGTTCAAATGGATCTGAGCACTATGGGACTTAACAGCTGAGGTCATCAGTCCCATAGAACTTAGAAATACTTAAATCTAACTAACCTAAACACATCACACACATCCATGCCAGAGGCAGGATTCGAACCTGCGACCGAAGCAGCAGCGCGGTTCCGGACTGAAGCGCCTAGAACCGCTCGGCCACATCGTCCTTCCACGTTTGATTAAACCACTGTTCGCTTTAATCCTCATGTTTCATTTTTTCTAATGTTGTGGGCTTTGTTTGAAACTGTCATGTCGGTCGGATATGACGACTCGTTTACTCGATCACGTTCCAAGAGCAAAGCCTATAGACCAAAAAAAGAAAAAAAAGTTGTACAACAACGGCCAGAGTCAGTCTACATAAAAGTTTTCTGGGTATGGTACCGCGTCATAATGCATAAAACTACCACTGTTGGAGAAAACCCAACATTTCGGCCACGGTTGCAGCGGCCTTCTTCTGGGCCTATGGGTCACAGGTACCATTCCCAGAAACCATTTATGTCGAAAGTTGATGCATATTTGTATTGTTCATAACAGAAAATTGTCCATTAGTATATTTATTTGCTACTGCTTCTCTGGGGTAGATACTTGAGTCCCATTACACTCAGCACAGTTGTATTTCTTCGCCATTCGGAGTGGCCGCGTGGTTTGTGGCGTCATGTAACGGACTGCGCGGCACCTCCCCCCGGAGGTTCGAGTCCTCCCTCGGGCATGGGTGTCTCTGTTGTTCTTAGCATAGGTCAGTTTGTTAGTTTAAGGGGGGTAGGACGTCAAACGGACCGACTTCGAGAAGGAGAGGCACCAAAGGACATTTTAATTTGCACTGTTTATACTTTTACAAATAAATTCATAAAACTTTGTCAGCATGACCAGAAAGGATTCAGGATTCACACTCATAGCAGTGGAAGTTCAAAAAGACGAAAAAATAATATTTTTTAAATGTGAAATTTCATGATATTTTTCACTTACTATTGGCTGCATTTGTTGCTATAGGTATACTTTTCTTCGTAAGTAAGAGAGATTCTTCGATGAATTTTGCACAGCTTACAAACCACACTTACAGGCGTATGAAACTCTAGAATTTATTTAACCTACGAAAAAATGAATGGGCTGTTACGTTTTAAACTTTGTGTTTAGAGAAAACTCGAATTTTATAGTTAATTATCTCAATTTTTACCACAGTTTTTAACAGATTGGGAAATTCTAGAGTTTCATACACCAGTAAGTACGGTTTGTATGCTGTGCAAAATTCATCGAAGAATCTCTCTTACTTATGAAGAAGAGAGTACCTACACCAACAAATGCAGCCAATACCAAGTGAAAACACGATGAAATTTCACTTGTTAAAAAAAGTGTTTTGTTATGTTTTTGAACTTCCTCTGCTATGACTATGAATTCTGAATCCTTCCTGGTTATGCTGACAAAGTTTTATGAATTTATTTGTAAAAGTATAGACAGTGCAAATTAAGATGTCCTGTGGTGCCTCTCCTGCTCCAAGTCGGCCGGTTTCACGTCCTACCCCCCTTAAGTACTGTGTAAGTCTAGGGACCGATGATTCAAATCAAATGGCTCTGAGCACTATGGAACTTAACTTCTAAGGTTATCAGTCTCCTAGAACTTAGAACTACTGAAACCTAACTAACCTAAGGACATCACACACATTCATGCCCGAGGCAGGATTCGAACCTGCGACCGTAGCGGTCGCGCGGTTCCAGACTGTAGCGCCTAGAACCGCTCGGCCAACCAAGCCGGCCGGTGATGGATGGATGGATATGGTGTTATGGGCGCTCAAGTAGTCTTTAGCGCCCGAACGGAAACAACAACGGACGAGTGTCACTAAAATGCAGCAAGTGAACAAATATGACTAAAATTAAAGGTGACAGTCTACATAGGCAGTGTGCACGTCAACAGTAGCAAAGTGGAAAGCAGCACATAAAGAGGAGAACTGCAAGAGAACGTAGGGGAAGGGGTTAAAATGAAACACATAGCACATGTTTGGAACTGGCCTATTACAAGAATAAAAAGGAGTGGTCAGCCACTCGGCAGCACACTAAAAATTCCAACCTAAAATTTTAGGCTGAAGCCCAGAAACATCACAGTACTTTAAAACTTTTTTGACACTCGCCTCGTCATCGGCTAAAATCGAGGGCAAATCCCCACTAATATTAACTTCCGCCCTGACAGAACGATACAAATCACACTCAACTAAAATGTGGCGTACAGTGATTCGTACGCCACAGGCATCACACAGCGGGGGCTCCTCTCGCCGTAGTAAGAAAGCATGCGTAAGAGGACAGTGCCCTATGCGAAGACGTGTAAGGGTCACTTCGTCACGCCTAGGTGACCGGCAGGAGGAACACCACGGCTGGATGGTGGGCTTGACCAACTGTAGCTTACTTTCCCTCACCGTCAGCCATTCCTCCTCCCACAATTGCATATACTTCCGCCGCAGCGCAGAAACGACACCTTGTAAAGGAATAGAACATTGTGTCACCTCCGGTAATCTGCAGGCGTCCTTGGCAGCTCTATCATCTTGTTCATTTCCCCGTGTGCCCACATGCCCTGGCACCCAGCAAAAGGACACTTGCTTGCCCTGTCGTTGGAGGAGGTACAGTTGGTCGTAAATCAGCTGTTCCAACTTCTCCGCTGGGTTCAGGTTCTGCAGTGACTGTAATGCGCTCAGTGAGTCAGAGAAAATCAGGAAGTGTTTGCCCTGAGTACACCGTATCTGCTCCAAGGCCTTCAGGATCACATGAAGTTCTGCGGAAAAAACAGTGTATTCCTGGGGAAGGCGAATCCTGATGACACGTTCAGGGAACACTACTCAGCAGCCAAGAAAATCCCCCTGTTGGGATCCATCAGTGTAGAATACTGTAAAATCATGATGCCTATCTATAATGGTAAAAAACAAAGATTTGAAAGTAAAATGTGATGTACTGTCTTTCTTAAAATTTGCCAAATCTAAACTCAGTCTCGGTCTCTGGAGGAGCCAAGGTGGATATCTGCTCCAACCTCGACGTGAAACATTAAAACCGGCCACACCCATCTCTAAAATGCAATCCTTTGCACGAATCCCATAGGGCCTTGTTGCTCGTTGGCGGTTGCGAAAAAGCCTTTCCAGTGGAGGCCGAGCAACAGTGTGGTATGCAGGTGTGTATGGTGTGGATAATGTTTGATAGGCCTGGCGCACCATTAGTAGACGCCGCCGGAGGTGAAGTGGCGGTTCACCAGCCTCTGCACAGAGGCTCGGTATGGGGCTCGTTCTGAACGCCCCAGTGGCCAACCGAATCCCCTCATGGTGCACCACATCCAACAGCTTCAAATAAGTGGGTCTTGCAGACCCATACACCGTGCATCCATAATCAAGCCGGGACCGCACGAAGGCTCTGTAAAACCGGAGCAGACAAGTCCTGTCTGCTCCCCATTTGTGGTGACTAAGACATTTTACAATAGGCAGCGCCTTAAGAGACCATTTTTTCAGTTCCTTAATGTGTGGCAGCCACGTAAGCTTAGAATCAAAAGTGAGGCCCAGAAACTTCACCGTGTCTTTAAAATTCAGAACGGTGTCCCTCATCCTCAACTCAGGCAAGTCAAAAATGGAACGAAAACGGTTAAAAAGAACACACACCGACTTATCAATTGAAAACTGAAAACCACTCTTCTGTGCCCATTCATCCAAACGTCGCAGAGTGAGTTGCAACTGACGAGTCATCGTTGCAAGGCTTGAAGAAGAGCAAAATACAGAGAAATCGTCCCCAAACAAGGAACACTGCACAGGACTTTTCACAACAGACGTAATACCATTAATAGCAATAGGAAAGACCGTCACACTTAAAACACTACCTTGAGGGACACCTTTCTCTTGTTCAAAGCGACTAGACAGTACGTCTTCGACTCGGTACCGGAAATAACGTGGCGACAGGAAGGACCGAATAAAATTGGGAAGACAACCACGAAAACCCCATTCGTGGAGCTGCCTGATGATAAGATGCCTCCAAGCAGTATCGTATGCCTTTTCAATGTCAAAAAATATTCCCAACAGGTGATGCTGTCGCAGGAAACCCTGTTGTATAGCCGCCTCCAGGAGGGCCAGGTTATCAAAGGTGGAGCGATACCTCCTGAACCCACACTGAAAGCGACTAAGGAGTTGTCTGGATTCTAACATCCAGACAAGGCGGCGGTTGACCATCCGCTCCAAGGTCTTTCCCACGCAGCTAGTGAGGGCAACACTACGGTAGCTACCCGGGCACGTGCTGTCTTTCCCAGGTTTTAAAAGAGGAATTAAAATTGCTTCACGCCTCGAGTCGGGGAAGTGACCGGACATCCAAACAAGATTAAAATGTCGGAGGAGGATTTCTTTATTTCTCCCTGTGAGGTGCCGCAGCATGCTACAGTGAATTCTATCCTGACCAGGGGATGTATCACGAGCCCTACACAATGCAGAATCCAGTTCCCACATGGAAAATGGGCAGTTGTACTCTTCTGTATTGGGTGAGCGGAAGTCAAAACTGCTCCTCTCAGCAGCCACTCTGTGGGGCCGGAAAGCTGGATTCTGACTGGCGGTTGCAGTAATAGCTGCAAAATGAGCCGCCATAGACTGGGCAATATCTTTTGGGGTCGTTTGGAGAGTACCATTCCACATTATAGCAGCCATAGGGCACCTCCCACCTCTCCCAGAAATCCTCCTGATGGTCTCCCATACAATGGAACTTCGCGTAGAACGATTAATGGTGTTCAGGAACTGCTGCCACGACCTCTTCTTGCTCTCTCGTATAATCCGACGACACTTTGCCCTCACCACCCGAAAGGCTGCAACGTTCGCTACAGTTGGCCGGCATTTGAACCTACGCAGAGCTGTCCGCCTAGCCCTGATTGCAGAGCGGTATTCGTCGCTCCATCAAGGGACAGGCTGCCGCTTCGGTTGTTCCGTGGACTGTGGGATGGACGCTTCACTGGAGCGGTGGATCACTTCAGTAATATGATCCACCCATTCCTGGACACTGACCCGATGTTCAAACTGGGCGAGTTGACTATACAGTGCCCAGTTGGCTCTACCGAACACCCATCGAGGCGGTTTCCTTTCCGGTTCCACTGCATGTGGCAGGTGAATCCGGATGGGGAAGTGATCGCGACCGTGTAAGTCATCAACCACTTCCCATGCAGCAGTGTGGGCGATGGCTGGAGAGCAAAGCGATAGATCAATGGCAGAGAACGACCCAGTTGCAATGCAAAAATGTGTGCTTTGACATGTATTTAGCAAATAGGCACTGGAAGACAGAAGAAGCCTCTCGATTGCTCTACCCCTGGGGCAAGTACTCACAGAGCCCCAAAGCATATTGTGTGCATTAAAATCACCACAGAGGATGAAGGGGTGGGGGAGCTGTGTAAGAAGATCACTGAGAGCTTCTTCGTCGAGTACATCATGCGGGGGCAGGTAAAGCGAACATACTGTTAGCATATGACGCACATGTACTGATATTGCAACTGCCTGTAAATTCGTCGTGAGGGAGAGAGGCGAGGAGTGGTAGTCGGTGTCGACGAAGATACCTACTCCTCCTCGAGCTCCCTCTCCACTCAAGTCGTCCTTTTTGTGGAGGACATAACCACGTAGCTCAGGGGTGTATGTTTCACTGAAATTTGTCTCTTGCAGACATACACACATAGGTCTATCCTGAATCAATAGAAGTAGTTCCTCCACATGTGTCCTGAACCCTTGCAGGTTCCATTGTAATATGGGAGCCATCACGGTGGTTGTATTTTCTGCCTCTCTTTCCGCCGAGGTGGGGAGACTGCAGCGGGTGGAGGCTCAGTCTTGGGGCGAGATGATTGCCCCATATTCTCAGACTCCATCAGCTCTGGGGAAGAGTCTGATGAAGCGTCTAGTGGGACCACAGTAACATGATCCGAGGGTTTACCAGCCGATTTACTCTGTTGGTGCTGCTTGACGTGTGCTTTCCTTTGTTTAGGGGGCTTTGCTGGAACTGGAACTGGGGTGTTTATGTCCATGCTGGGCTTTGGAACAGCCTCAGCAATCGGAGACTCCTGGGGCTCTTCAATGTTAGCTAGTGTACCTTTCTCTGCTGTTCGAGGAGGGGCTACAGGCTCTGATACACGTGCTGCCTTGCAAGTGCACTGACATGTGCAGGTTTTCGTGCCAACACTAAAAACCTCCGTCTGTGTAGATGCATCGACTTTAGGAGGCGGCTTCTGAACAATGGAAGCAAAAGACGTAACAAATGTGGGAGTCTGCATGGCCTTAAAGATCTTTTTGGCTTCACTGTAGGGGATACGCTTTGTTGTTTTTATTTCTTGTATCTTACGTTCCTCTAGAAAGAGTCTACAGTCCCTACTCCAAACAGGGTGGCTTTCAGAACAGTTTATACATCTGACAGGTGACGAACAGGCAACTCCGTCATGGGCAGCCTTACTACAGTTGCCACACATCGCTTCTCCTTTGCACCCTAGAGTTGTATGCCCAAAACGCTGGCACTTAAAACAGCGCATTGGGTTTGGGACATACGACCGGACGTTTAGTCGAAGAAATCTTGCCTTGACGTGTTCTGGGAGTTTGGGGGTACTGAAAGTAAGAATGAAGGAGTCAGATTTCACCAGGTTCCCATCCACCCTTTTCATGATGTTCTGAACGTCAACAATTCCCTCCTGAGCCCACTCACTCTTTAATTCTTCTACAGGAATGTCAACGAGATCCCTACAGGTAACAACACGCTTACTGGAGTTCAGGGTGCTGTGAAGCTCTGTATCGATTGTGTATTCCCCCAAGCTTTTAGCTGTTTGAAGGTTAACTGCTTGCCGATCAGTTGATATTTCAACAAGCAGTGTCCCATTCCGTAAACGCTTCACTGATTTTAAAGTTCCAGCTATTCCTTCTAGACCCTTTTGGATATAGAATGGCCTGCCGGAGTGGCCGAGCGGTTCTAGGCACTACAGTCTGGAACCGCGCGACCGCTGCGGTCGCAAGTTCGAATCCTTCCTTGGGCATGGATGTTTGTGATGTCCTTAGGTTAGTTAGGTTTAAGTAGTTCTAAGTTCTAGGGGACTGATGACTTCAGAAGTTAAGTCCCATAGTCATTTGAACCATTTTGATATAGAATGGAGAAACCTTTTCAAAGGAACCCTCTTTCCTTTTTATTATTAAAAACACATTCTGGTTGTCAGTATGCGCTCTGTTACTCTGAACTGCTGTACGTTTGCTGACGCCTGAGTCAGGAGGACTGGCTAACCTAGCCCTCTTGTTGGATTGGGTGGTAGTGCCTACCAGCTGTCCACCCATCCCACTGGCCAGCGAAAAATTAGGAGGAGGAAAAGAGGAAGAATTCGTGGTATCCATGGTCGTCCCACGAGCAGCTAGGGAAACTTATGTCCATCCAGACAGAGCCCCGCATGCCTGGATAAGCCTTGTACAACTGAGGTGCGGCAGGTTCCCCAGAGGTTGCCCGCTAGCGACTGTTCCACCTCAGCAGCCACGCATCTTATCGGCGCGCAGCACACCTTAAGATTGAAGGTTTTTTTTTATAGAGGTATGTACCGTCCTCGAGATCCAGGCAATAAAGCCAAGATCCCCGGTCCCTACGACACACAACGTTCCACCGTTGCGCCAAACGGTGTTCGCTGAAGCATGCCCAGAGCTTACGGTATCAGCAGACTGGCGGCGCACACCAGTCCACTGCTCGGGGACCGCGGGTTCGCCAAGCCCGTACCCAGCAAATGAATGCTGAGTCCCCTGAGGGGCCGGCCGGCCGGGACCGATGACCTAAGCAGTTTGGTCCCTTAGGAATTCACACACATTTGAACATTTGTATTTCTTCCGTGATTTGCGCACCATCAACTTGGTCAGCTTTAAAATATTGCTTGCACGTTACGTCGACTTTCCCATTAGCTGCGTGTCTCTTTCTTCTTTCTCATCATTAATACATTCAATAAGATTACCAGCGAGCAGTCGCAGCTGCGTACTAAAGCACTTGCGCTATCACTTCACTTGCTTCTATTGCATCGTAACAAAAACACTACTCTCAAATAGAAAGCGTCTGTAGCTTGTCACATGACTAAGTTAGTTCCCACTACGGTCTGTACTGACCTTACCGCTAATAAAGCAATATCAGCATTCCTTGAACTCACAAACAGAATAGGATGACACGGCGTGTGGTAGCTGTATGAGCGCAGACGGAGATGTGAACGAAGTTTCACGAGTTCGGAGGGTGAGAAGCTGAGCGTAAAAATTAGGGCGGCGCCCCCAGCGTGGCTGTGGCGCCGCGACCCTCCGGTGCCAGGCCTGCAGGAACACCCCCCGCCACATGCTGTCCGCAAACAGCGAATGGCGCGAATATCTGCAATCGGCTTGGCGGGCGACGCCGGCCTTTGTGCGGCTGCCACACGCAGCCGCGGCGGCGCTAACGACGCGACCTGTCCCGGCCCTAATGACCCCAGTGACGTCACGGCCCTCGCCCCAGACTGGGATGCGACGCGACGCGGCGGGACGTGACGTGACGCCCTCCTGCGCCACTGACGCGCTAGTCCGGGCTAAGTTCGTTATGTGTCTACCAGAAAAATGAGGACGATGCGGAAAGTAAACGTTGAAACAAGGGCCAAATCGCAGTATAAGACAAGACAGACGGGAGTTGAGGGGGAGGGGGTGTCAGTGTGCAGTCAGTTCCAATGGTGTCATTCGCATGGTTCCTTGACTTTATGAGTTTGAAAGTGGGGTTTAAACGTTAAGCAGCGTCTGTCGTGTTAGTATGTCTTTGCTGTGGGTGTCATCAGAGTTCACTATATGTGACAGTACGGAACATTCCCAGTGTTACAAATGAAACATGATTGCAGTCACTTTGTTCTGTATCTATGTTTCAGTTGAGCGTAAGAAGAAAGAGCTAACTCTGTACTAAGAACGTATCCCAGCATTGTCGTCAGCTGTTGTCGTTGTTGTGGTCTTCAGTCCAGAGACTGGTTTGATGCAGGTCTCCATGCTACTCTATGCTGTGCAAGCTTCGTCATCTCCCAGTACCTACTGCAACCTACATCCTTCTAAATCTCTTTAGTGTATTCATCTCTTGGTTTCCCTCTACGATTTTTACCCTCCACGCTGCCCTCCAATGCTAAATTGGTGATCCATTGATGCCTCAGAACATGTCCTACCAACCGGTCCCTTCTTCTTGTCAAGTTGTGCCACAAACTCCTCTTCTCCCCAATTCTATTCAATACCTCCGCATTAGTTATGTGATCTACCCATCTAATCTTCAGCATTCTTCTGTAGCACCACATTTCGAAAGCTTCTATTCTCTTCTTGCCCAAACTACTTATCGTCCACGTTTCACTCCCATACGAATACTTTCAGAAACGACTTCGTTACACTTAAATCTATACTCGATGTTAACAAATTTCTCTTCTTCAGAAAAATTTTCCTTGCCATTGCCAGTCTACATTTTCTATCGTCTCTACCTCGACCGTCATCACTTATTTTGCTCCCCAAATAGCAAAACTTATTTACTACTTTAAGCGTCTCATTTCCTAATCTAATTTCTGCACCATCACCCGATTTAATTCTACTACATTCCATTATTCTCGTTTTGCTTTTGTTGATGTTCATATTATATCCTCCTTTCAAGACACTGTCCAGTCCGTTCAGCTGCTCTTCCAAGTCCTTTGCTGTCTCTGACAGAATTAGAATGTCATCAGCTAACCTCAAAGTTTTTATTTCTTCTCCATGGATCTTAATTCCTACTCCAAATTTTTCTTTTGTTTCCTCTACTGCCTGCTCAATATACAGATTGAATAACATCGGGGAAAGGCTACAACCCTGTCTCACTCTCTTCCCAACCACTGCTTCCCTTTCTTGCCCGTCGACTCTTATAACTGCTTTCTGTACAAATTGTAAATAGCCTTTCGCTCCCTGTATTTTACCCCTGCCACCTTCAGAAGTTAAAAGAGAGTATTCCAGTCAACATTGTAAAAAGCTTTCTCTAAGTCTACAAATGCTAGAAACGTAGGTTTCCCTTTCCTTAATCTATTTTCTAAGATAAGTCGTAGGGTCAGTATTGCCTCACATGTTGCAACCTTCCATCATCAGCGAGGTGTGAAAATCTACTCACATGGCTTGAAGCGAAGAGTGCAAGAAAGACATAGAGCATACAGCAAAATGTATTCTTCTTTGCTCTCTCTCTCTCTCTCTCTCTCTCTCTCTCTCTCTGTCTCTCTCTCTTTCCCTCTCTCTCTCTCTCCTTTACAGAGTGTGTGATATTTTTATAGATGACAGAGGACAATGTACTGAACGACATCACATCAGTATTTACTTCATCTGCAGACTAATAATATGACTAGTATGTTTTTAGGTTACAACACTCCTCTGACATCTAAGGTATGTTTTCTGCTGTCGCAGAGCAGTAACTTCTTACTCTTGTTATTCTGAGTGCTGTATGCCTAGGAAGCTGTGGTATGGGCTCCAGAGTACTGCAGTGCATGCAGATCCAATAATGGTTACTCAACACAGACACATAGTATTTCGATGCCGGTAGGTCTGGAGTCGCTTGAGGTAAGTAGGCAACCTGTGACTTCTCCAGCGTTATCCTGAGACAACGGCCGCTGGCGACAGTCCTGTCGGTTAGTTGACTGATTGATTGATTAGGGTTTCAAGGACTAAACAGTTCGGTCATCAGACTCTCGATCTAGCGGTATTTCATCGAGAATTAGCGACATCCGCTAAGTATATGTTCTGACGATATAAGCCCGAGGTGCTAAAGGCAATATTATGTAAGGATTGAGAAGTATATGGGTTGAGTCAGTATGTAGTGCTGTTATATCTTAGGTAAGATGCTGTTGTTAATAAAAGGATCTTAAAAAACCTAATTCCTTTCAGCTAGTATCAGGCATAAGCGATGCGGATGATGCAGGGTAAGTTCGCGAAGACGAGGGTTCTCCCAGACCTTATTCAGTGGCGAGGAAAACCCCATCTCATATCCAGCCCAATGCTGTCGGTAACTGAATAGGCCACAAGTCAACGAAAGACCCTAGGAGACGGGCTGGTGTGTCAGGCAATGACACCCACTGGGCGGCCTTGGCTCTGTGTATCCTGTTCGAAACCTGGTACCGTCAAGATTAGCTGACAGCTAGTAGATTGGCACTTGCGTGTAACTGTTTTCCCGTTGACGCTGGAGTAGCTTAGCCGTACTTTCGAGAATTGATGACTGGCGGAGAGCCTTCGGCAATCGATTGCACGACACTGAATACATGCCGAGCGTGCAGTATTTATACTCTCTTTGGCCATATGTATTAAGACAGAAGATAGATTCCTGTCTTGTAGTCAGCTGTGGAAATACCAGCTTGTGCTACATCATGTAGCAAGATACTTAACCGCAAACGACAGAGCACCACATTGTAGAGTGCTGTACCAGCACTATCGTCGTGGTCAACGGAAAAATTATGTTCGTGGCTGGCCTGCATATCCCTTGGCTGATGTCGAGGTCCTGACCCAAGCTCATGCCACAACACTACAGACCACGTACCATATTTTTTTTTACTAACTCCTTACTTGTACTCGTGAGACCTAGTAGTCTCCGCTACACGTATACTACTGAAAAAAGTATTGACTTTACTTGGGATTAGATCTAAATCATTATGAAAAAGAAGGAAGATACGAGTCCAGATGACGTTGAGGTCATCAGAGATGGAGCATTAGCTCAGTTTGGGGAAGAAGAGAAGAAGAAATCAACCATGTTCTTTTCAAACGAATCATTGCTGCATTTGCCTTTAGAAAATTAGAGTAGCTATGGAAGAGGTGAAGCTGGATGGGCAGATGCGGATTAGAACTGCTGCCACACAGCACGAGAATCCAGTGCCTTACCACTATGCTACCTCTCACAGTTTCCAAATTGGCCGTGATATGAGATATCCTCGCAGACATACCTTTCAGTAACTTGGTCATCCTTGTCACCACCGTCGCTAAAGAGGAAATAAACATATTTAAACGGAAAATTGCTTCACTCCTAACACCCAGAATAAATATTGTGTGGATCCCAGCCTGATGCAAGCCTTTCCATTTGATGCAAATTTTGGCGATGCGATTTTTGCTGCATTGAGGCGTTGCACCTACTAACCCAGTAACCAATAACAGAGACATGTTTTGTCGTCATGGAATTCGCAGGAGACAACTCCTCAGACGACAGATAGATGGCTGCCATCCTCCTGACCACCAGGTGGCAACGCGAATGCCGCCAGAGGTCGCTGGCCCCTTGGACCTTTTCTCCTTTATGGATCTTGTGTATCCTCGCACTTTGGCAGTGTTTAAGCCAGTGCTACGCTGTACACAGACAGTTGGATCTAAGGAAATCTCTTTGGCCAGGCGCCGATCGCGGGAGCATTCCTATTATCAGGATCTCACCTTGGAGCTGTGACACTGCCGCTCTACACGCGGAGGAGCTGCTAGCTGTGGACCTATCCCATCCGTGGCCTCTGAACTGAAGAGATGTGGTCTCCGACCCCATGACCATCTACTGGACTTTGGCATATTTGACTTTGTTTTTCATCGGCAATAGAATGGACTTAAAACTTTCGGGCGTCCCTTTGGAACCTCTGGCGGCACTCGCGCTGCCACCTGGTGTCAGGCGGAGGGCAGCCATCTCTTGGGATCTTAACATTTTCACGTCTCTTCTGGTCTTTGAGTGTGGCACGCCTAGTGTATCGGCATTTGATTTTGGAATTGTGACATTTTCAGGCCTTCAGCCATTAGACAGTATGATCATTGTTTCAGTATTCAATAAATGACTTGTTTTCAATTAGCGTGTTCAAACTGACTTCCATCGGAGAAGGTTGTTATGTATGTTACACAAAACTTTCTATTCATTTTATTCCTGAGCACTTTTATTTATTCTGTCAGCTTCTCATTTAGCCTCTTGACGTTGAGTGCAGTCCATTCCATATCTTCACATCACAGAAAAGCTCAGGTGGTCACTGGGAATCAAATCCGGGAACTCCACATCAGCAGCCACAATACTCATCATTCAATGGCGGAGGTGTTAATACCCAAAAATGAAGAACGCTAAGCAAAATACAAGTATTCAGTTGATACAGCCAATTATATAGGACCATCGCACTCACTACAGCGTCCGGATTCCTAGTTGAACTGTTCCTTTTTGATCCACTCATAAAGAGGTTGAAGTGGGCCAGTAGGACAAGGGACAAAAATATTGCCTTATTTCGAAAAGCACCATTGACAACTCGTAGTGTAGCTATATAAGGACAGGGACATCGGCTTCGCGGTAGGCAGTAGAATATTGGCGAAGTGATAAAATTATCACTATTTGAAACCTGATGATGAATGTTTGATACTCGAAACCAGCGATCAATAATTTTTACTTCCAGGTGAGAGTGTATACTACGTACTGTCAACGGTTTTTCTGTGCAGTGTTAGCCATGATAATGTACTACGTTTCCATAATTTTATCCACCGCCTGTATAGGCTTATACTTTGGTTAGTCTGTTGGACGAACCTTCCTGAAAACGGGAATGACTGCGCTCCCTTCCAATCACCAGGAACGCTTCGGTCTTTCGCCTAATCTGATCTGCATTAAAATACGTATCCAGTGACTGAACCACTGCATCACCTTCCATGACAAGAGAGAACTTGAGTTCGTGCCTGGCAAGAATTAACACTGTCCAAAACTGAAGCACTCCCGAAAGTTAAAGTTTTATTATAATCTCGTAGCATGGTTTTGGTAATATGAGTCAATAATATCTTCCGACAAACGATGTAATAAACTGATAATGCTAACAATCCTGTCGAGGGAAGCTCCGCAACGGGGCATTATACCAGAGGTTGAAAATACCGCTACAGTTGTAAGGTGTCTTGCTATTTTCAGTACGACACCTGAAGACGGATGTATAAGAACCCGAAACCGGTCGTGTCCTAAAAAAAAAAAAATAACCTTAGAACTTTAGCGGTATTTTCAACCTCTGAAACTGTAAATGACATCTCAATCCGTCGTGCTTAATGAATTCCAGCTAAACAACTATAAAATAGCACTTATAATGCATCAACCCATAATCGTGAAGGAAAGGAGGAATCATCAACGGAGAGGAAACTCACAACTGCTGATCTAAAAACAATCTTCACATTTATAGCCATTTATCTATTAATAAGCAAGAAGAAAGTGATGAGCTAGAAGAAAATAGAAGTCGAAAAATATCAAAATATTTTATACGGTTCCACAGCTTTTCTCTACGCAAAAATTGCAACTAAAAGCGCGACTGTCAATCTGACTGATCGTATCGTATGCCAGAAGATATCTCAGATATTGAATAGAATTCGGCAGACTCCGATTTCTCTAGTGGTAACTGAATTAATAAACGCGATGTTGGAATGCAAGCTGTACTGTTAATCTGCACTGCCTTTCCCGCTGATCCCAGTACTGCAGTGGTCGTCGTCGTCCGGAAATTAAGCGCTCCCTCATCGTTATCGTATTTCAGATCAAAAACTGAAATAATTCCGACAAACGCATAGTCGCTATACACAGTAACTATTAAAAAAAGGGAGCTATATTTAATGTGAGCGACTAGAAGAAGTGTAATGAAACAGCAGATAGTACGAATTTATTTCACTTGATGTAAGTACTGGACGGTGCAGATGTCACTGGAATATCGTGTAGGCCGTAAGGAGTAAATGGCCACAGGCTCCTGTTGCAGCTGCGCCATGTCTCGTTGGAACACTCTTCCAGCTCAGTTATTCACGAAGGGTTTAAACAAGAGGACTCTTGGTGTCTTTGAGGTGCAACTGTAGTGTCAGTCGTTGCAATAATAAACGGTGGTGACAAGGCGTGTGTAATGGATCCGATTAACATCGCCGAAATACCTGCGTTTAGCACTGCTCTCTCTCCTCCGTGATTTCAAGATCACTCGCGATGCTCATTTGTGGTATGCCTTTACGGCGTAGCCCTGCCGCTGTGGTAACACCGGTTCCCGTCAGATCACCGAAATTAAGCGCTGTCGGGCTAGGCTATCACTTGGATGGGTGACCGTCCGGGTCTACCGAGCGCCGCTGGCAAGCGGGGTGCACTCAGTCATTGTGACGTCAATTGAGGAGCTGCTTGATTGAGAAGTAGCGGCTTCAGTACAGAAAGCCGATAATTGCCGGTAGAGCGGTGTACTGACCTGTGTCCCACCACATGCGCATCCAGTGACGCCTATCGTCTGAGGATGGCACAGCAGTTGTTCGGTACCACAGGGCCGTCCAGTCCTGTTCGACAGAGTTTAGTTTACTTGTGTGGTGTGAAAAGTGGCAACTGTCTCCGAGTAAGCAAAATATAGAGATAATCCACACGAGTACTAAAATATGTCCGTCAATTTCGGTTACACGATAAATCACACAAATCTAAAGGCTGTCAGTTCGACTAAATACCTCAGAATTACAGTTACAAATAACTTAAATTGGAATGATCACACCGATAACGTTGTGGGGGAGGCAAACCAAAGACTGCGTTACATAGGCACGACACTTGCAAGATGAACAGGTCTACTAAAGAGACTGCGTACACTACGCTTGCCCGTCGTCCGATGGAGTATTGCAGTGCAGTATGTGATCCTTAGCAGATAGTAACGACTAAGGACGTCGAAAAAGCCCAAAGAAGGGCAGCTATGTTGGTATTACCGTCAAATATGGGAGAGAGTGTCACGGGTATGATACGTTAATTGAAGTATCGATCATTGAAACAAAGTAGTGAGTGAAAATAAAATGAACCACAAGACAATGGTTCATGATGATTCCTTTATTGTCATCATCGGTTTCGCTGCATTAAAACAGCATTCTCAGGTGAAAGCAGTGTCATATTAGCGCACACCAAACCGCACCCAACGTTCGCAGTAAGAAATGAAACCCCTGAAGATGTGAATTCGTCTAAATAAATGAAGCATGACATCGGGGGAAATAGTGAGGTGGCGCACCTGCGATGGTTGCAAGGGTATAAGCGCGTTTTCCGTTACGGCGAGATATTTGCAGAAATTTCCTTCACCAACTTTTCCCTCTGCATATGAAAATATTTAGCTGTCACCAACTTATATAGGGAAAAACGATAATCTTAATAAAAGAAGAGAAATCAGATCTCGCAAGAAAGGAGTTAATTGTTCAGTTTCCTCACGCGCTATTAGAGAGTGGAACGGTAGAAAATAGTCTGACAGCTGTTCGAAGAACCATCAGCCGGACACTTCAGTGTGAACTGCAGAGAAGTCACGTAGATGTAGACGTAGATGGTAACGACAGTGCTTAAAATAATATGTGGCCAAGAGTAAGCCGTCCTTGGCTCCGGGTTTCGGCTAGTGTTAATCTGCAACTATTAATTCAAAAATTCACTACTCTACGTTTGTGGCGTGGTTTTAACTGCCAGTTATCCGAAAAATTGTGAAATCCTAAGTTGGTAATTCTTATTTGCCGACCAGTGGTGCAGCATGGCATGCAGTGTCACAAACAAACCGATAAAAGCGTATAAAAAAAGGCAAACAGCTGGTACTTTGTGTATTACATTGGCACATAATAGGTCCCCCTTGCCTAGCTATGGTTAAACTTGTCAATTGAAGCACACATCTGAAGCAGAAGAAACGGTAAACAATTTTCTTCAAAGCGTCATTGACCGGTTTTCTCTGAGTGGTTCAAATGGTTCAAATGGCTCTGAGCACTATGGGACTCAACTGCTGTGGTCATCAGTCCCCTAGAACTTAGAACTACGTAAACCTAACTAACCTAAGGACATCACACACAGCCATGCCCGAGGCAGGATTCGAACCTGCGACCGCAGCAGTCGCACGGTTCCGGACTGCGCGCCTAGAACCGCGAGACCACCACGGCCGGCCCTGAATGGTCTAACGTTCAGTTTTAAAATTACTCATGTTCAGTTATGCACATCTAGGGGTATTACACCAGTGATAAGTGTAACACATGGTTAGGAAATAATAATTAGGATGGAAACTTCAAAATTCTTGGGTGTCCGTATTGATGAGAACTTAAAACGAAAAAAGCACATTTTGGAACTCCCAAAACAACTTAGTTCAGCCACATTTGTTCTTAGAATAATTGCAAATATTGAGGAGAGGCAAGTCAATAAGTTTATGTATTGTCATATTGTCATTCAATAATTTCAGATGGAATAATGTTCTAAGGTAACTCATCCTTGAGAAAGGAAGTCTTCTTCGCTCAGAGATGTTCTATAAATATGTGCACACCCACGATCATCTTGTAGACATCTGTTTAAGGAGTTGGACACTCTGACTGCTGCTTAGCTGTATATTTATTCCCTCATGAAGTCTGACTGGGATACTAAACTGACTGCCGCCCCCCGTACGACCCGACAACCATGAGTGACAATCCAGGGTACCATGTCATTTCGTTTCAGGGCCTGTATCGTTGTCATCCGTGGCGCCCTTAAAGCACAATAGTACGTCGATAGTTTTCTACGTTCCGTTTTGTTGCCCTTGATGGAAATCCATACTGGACTTACATCACGGCGAGATTTTCTACTGTTCTACTGCTTGTTATCATGGTTACCGAATTCTACCTTGACCAGAATGGTCGCCGAATCATTCCCCAATTGAGAACGTTTGGAGCATTATAGGTAGGGCCCTCAACCAGCTCGGGATTTTGACGATCCAACGCCACAGGTGAACTGAATTAGACTCTATATCTCTCAGGAGGACATCCGACAACTCTGTCAATGAATGCCAAGCCGAATAATTTGCTTGCATAAGGGCCAGACGTGGAGCAACACGTTATTGACTTGCTCAGCTTGTGAAGTTCTTTCTCTGGAACAAATATCAAACTTTATCTGAAATTGTAAACATTCGTTTGTACATGCAAGTCGTATCTACCGATTCCCGTCCAATTCGCATAATTCCTTCGTCGTGCGCCGTTAGAGTTTACACGTGGTACTCTTACTGTGGTGTCACCGCCAGACACCACACTTGCTAGGTGGTAGCTTTTAAATCGGTCGCGGTCCGCTAGTATACGTCGGACCCGCGTGTCGCCACTATCAGTGATTGGAGACCGAGCGCCGCCACACGGCAGGTCTAGAGAGACTTACTAGCACTCGCACCAGTTGTACAGCCGACGTTGCTAGCCATGGTTCACTGAGAATTTCGCTCTCAATTGCCGAGACGATAGTTAGCATAGCCTTCAGCTAAGTCAATTGCTACGACCTAGCAAGGCGCCATTTATCCTTTGCTATGTATCTAATGAAGCATGTACATCAACAAGACCAATGTTCACCAATTGTGGATTAAAGTTAAGTATTCCAGCAACTACGTACTTTTCTTTATAGCATTCATTACGTATCCTGTTTCAGACATCACGCCCGCCTGCGTGAGTTTAAGCGCGTGCCTTTCGGTTACCCGTCACTGTGGACTGGCTGTCTTGTCAGTCCACAACACTTACGGTACGGTGGAATAATTGGCGCCGGCCGGAGTGGCCGAGCGGTTCTAGGCGCTACAGTATGGAGCCGCGCGACCGCTACGGTCGCAGGTTCGAATCCTGCTTCGGGCATGGATGTGTGTGATATCCTTAGGTTTAAGTAATTTTAAGTTCTAGGGGACTGATGATCTCAGATGTTAAGTCCCATAGAGCTCAGAGCCATTTTTTGAAAAATTGGCCAACGAATCGCAATCATAACCACAGATGCAAAATTTGATTATGAAAACTCAATCACGAGTACACAGTTGAATTTCGTAGCAAAAGTGACAATCGATAAATAACCATTTGCAACTTGACTAGCAACTTGTCTCTGTAACTGGCTGTATCTCTGTTACCAACAAAAATTGCACACAAGTTACATGGAACGTTTCATTCAAAGTAGCCTATATAGCACCTCGCAAAATATTTACTGTTCCTTCCGAAACACGCTTTGTATGCGGTAAAGGTAGACATTTGCAGGCCCGCAGGTGCAGAAAGTCACTAGCTGATAGCGTGACACGTGTCGGAGAGCCAGAGGAGATGTAATGCGAACAGCGAGCAGGGCCGAGGTCAGGTGTCCGGTGTCAGCCGGCGGCTGGTTTTGGCCGGGTTCTTTCTGACGCAGCCGTAAGTTGGAAATCAATACGCGCAAATCCTGTTAGGCGAGCCGCGCCAAACTTGACAGTGTTCCCAGGCAGCCGAGCCGGCCGCTGTACACCAGTAAACTCTGCTGGCGGGCACTCGTCGGCAGTCGTGTGGTTACGTGGTTCAGCGTAAAGTTGGCATTGCTGTGAGCGCCCAAAGAAGGGCTGGAGGACTCATCAGCGTATTCTAAGTTCCAATATGACATATTTCCTGGAGACAGAAAAGCTTCTCTTCAAAACTCAGCACCGAGCGAGGTGGCGCAGCGGTTAGCACACTGGGCTCGCAGTAGGCCACTCTGATTTAGGTCTACCGTGATTTTCCTAAATCGCTTCAGACAAATTCCGGGGTGATTCCTTTGAAAGGGCACGGCCGACTTCCTTCCCCATCCTTCCCTAATCCGATGGGAGCGATAACCTCGCTGTGCGGTCCCTTCCTCCCAAATCAAACAAGCAATCAAAACTCAGCACGGGTTTAGAAAGCATCACTCGTGCGAAACTCAACTTGCCCTTTTCTCACACGATCTCTTGCGAACCGTGGATGATAGACAACGGGCACGTTCCATATTCCTACACTACTGGCCATTAAAATTGCTACACCACGAAGATGACATGCTACAGACGCGAAATTTAGCCGACAAGAAGAAGATGCTGTGATATGCAAATGATTACCTTTTCAGAGCATTCTCACAAGGTTGGCGCCTGTGGTGACACCTACAACTTGCTGAAATGAGGAAAGTTTCCAACCGATTTCTCATACACAAATAGCAGTTGATCGGCGTTGCCTGGTGAATCGTTGTTGTGATGCCTTGTGTAAGGAGGAGAAATGCGTACCATCACGTTTCCGACTTTGATAAAGGTCGATTGTAGCCCATCGCGATTGCGGTTTATTGTATCGCGACATTGCTGCTCGCGTTCGTCGAGATCGAATGACTGTTAGCAGAATATGGAATCGGTGGGTTCACGAGGGTGATACGGAACGCCGTGCTGGATCCCAACCGCCTCGTATCACTAGCAGTCGAGACGACAGGCATCTTATCCGCATGGCTGTAACGGATCGTACAGCCACGTCTCGATCCCTGAGTCAACAGATGGGGACGTTTGCAAGGCAACAACCATCTGCACGAACAGTTGGACGACGTTTGCAGCAGCACGGACTATCAGCTCGGAGACCATGGCTGCGGTTACCCTTGACGCTGGCCGGCCGAAGTGGCCGTGCGGTTAAAGGCGCTGCAGTCTGGAACCGCAAGACCGCTACGGTCGCAGGTTCGAATCCTGCCTCGGGCATGGATGTTTGTGATGTCCTTAGGTTAGTTAGGTTTAACTAGTTCTAAGTTCTAGGGGACTAATGACCTCAGCAGTTGAGTCCCATAGTGCTCAGAGCCATTTTTTGAACCTTGACGCTGCATCGCAGACAGGAGCGCCTGCGATGACGCACTGAACAACGAACTTGGGTGCACGAATGGTAAAACGTCATTTTTTCCGATGAATCCAGATTCTGTTTACAGCATAATGATGGTCGCATCCGTGTTTGGCGACATCGCGGTGAACGCACATTGGAAGCGTGTATTCGTCATCGCCATACTGGCTTATCACCCGGCATGATGGTATGGGGTGCCATTGGTTACACGTCTCGGTCACCTCTTGTTCGCATTGACGGCACAATACGCCAGTCACTACTCTTGATGAACTGTGGTATCGTGTTGAAGCTGCATGGGCAGTTGTGCGTGTACACGCTATCCAAGCTCTGTTTGACTCAATGCCCAGGCGTATCAAGGCCGTTATTACGGCCAGAGGTGGTTGTTTTGGGCACTGATTTCTCAAGATCTATGCACCCAAATTGCGTGAAAATGTAATCACATGTCGGTTCTAGTATAATATATTTGTCCAATGAATACCCGTTTATCATCTGCATTTCTTCTTGGTGTAGCAATTTTAATGGCCTGTAGTGTACTTTTCCGGGAAGCGTTTGACAAGGTGCCCCACTGCATACTGTTGAGGAGGTCAGATCGAACGGGATAGGTTCCCAGATATGTTGGTGGCTCGAAGACTTCTTAAGTAATAATAACCATGATGTCATCGTAGCAACTATGCTTACTAAAATGAATAAATCAATCAAGAGGTCTGGGAGAGGTTTTCCGCTAGAAAGAGCAGATAAGCAGTTGTTAGCACCCCACGTAGACAATGAATTGACATCTTTTAATTCTAGCATCATGGACGTAAAGGAATTATGGACAACGGACTGTACATCGTGCTCTAGACAAGTATATACGTAGTAAGTGGATCAAGAATGGAATAGACCCAGCGTGGATTAATAACGATATTCTGAATATACTGAGAGAGCAAAAGATATGGCACTCTCGATTCAAAAGACAACACGAAAATGACGACAGGCAACAGTTAGCAGAAATTACAGCCTAAAAAATATCGATGCGCGATGCACACAATAACTACCAGCCTCGTGCCTTAGCATAAGACATTACCATGAACCCGAGATAATTCCGGTCCTGCGTAAAATTGCTAAGGGTTCTATCCACTCACTCGTTGGCCAGTCTAGTGTGAAGGTAGACGATAACAAAAGCAAAGCAACAGTTCTCAACTACACGTTTAACGAATCGTTTACGAAGGAGAATCGTGCAAACACACCGTCGTTTGACCGTCACACGGACTCCTTTATGGAGGGCTTAGTAATAAGCATCCCTGACGTAGAGACACAACTGAAAAATGGCTCTGAGCACTATGGGACTTAACTTCTGAGGTCATCAGTCCCCTAGAACTTAGAACTACTTAAACCTAACTAACCTAATGACATCACACACATCCATGCCCGAGGCAGGATTCGAACCTGCGACCGTAGCGGTCGCGCGGTTCCAGACTAAAGCGCCTAGAACCGCTCGGCCACACTGGCCGGCAGAAACAACTGAAGGAGTTAAAAGCAAAAACTCAACAGGTACGGATAGACCCCTATCCGATTTTACAAAGAGTATTCTACGGTACTGATCCCTTACTTGTCTTGCATTTATCGCTAATCTCACCCCCAGCGCAGAGATCCAAGCGACTGAAAGGAAGCGTAGGTCACTCTGAAACGTCCCCTTTGAACAATTTATACAGGACTGTGCTTAAACTGACACACAATATTTTGTTAGCGCAATGCAATCTGACTTTCAATAATTCGTACAAAAGAATGGCCCTGACTAGCATTAAACTATACCTTTCACAAATCACTTACCTCACAAAATCTTCGCTGCTCAAGCTACTGCAATACAGCGAGCGCCACTACTGCCAGCTAAATAAAAGATTCAAACTACTGAAGGCACTAACTACTGATAGGGATAGTTAGCAAATGAAAGATATTAATAGAGAACAAACAATGTATTTACCTTGATATCATCATATATAAATATACCAGTTCATGAAAAATTACAAAACTCCGCCATCTCTCTCCACACATCCACCACTGCTGGCGGCTCACCTCCAACTGCGCAACGCTACGCGCTGTTCACAGCCAGCTGCCTAACACTACAATGGCGAGTATTACAACAATGCAAAGCAGCCACAGACTGCACACAGCACAGCCAGTGATTTTCATACAGAGGTGGCGTTACCAATAAGAAATCCTAAACAGCCTACTTGCATAAGAACCTCAACAGCCTACTTACATAGAGAAAACATAAACAGCCTACTTACATAGAGAAAACATAAACAGCCTACTTACATAGCCCCCATGCTCCCCACAAAAATTTTACAAATTTTTTTTGGGCAGTGGCCAATAACGATTTGAAAAAATTTTTCATAATTACAATAACAAAGATATCAAATGCACACACTTATTTATACAATGCTGGTCAAAAGCTAAAATTTTTGTCACAGTCCATAAAGACAGTCCAGATTGTTCATTACGGTAATCACAGGTTTTTTTTCACAAAGTCTCATTAGTAAAAGAAATTGCACACAGAAGTAGTGGATTTCCATGCAGTCTTGAACAAGTAGTGTTGTCCTTCCAACGGAAAGACAGTGCTGACTCTCGACATGCAGACAGGTAATGGGCCACAACAGAGCAAACCCACAGCAGAGTCAGTCGTAGTTTGGAAGAATATTGGTAGGTAGGTCATCACAGAGCAGACCCACTGTAGTCCTGGTAGAGATTGTGGTATTGGTGGGCCACCAGAGGTGCAGACCCACTGCAGTCCTTGTAGAAATAATGGTATTGATGGATCATCAAAGATGTAGACCCACTGTAGTCCTTGAAGAGATGGCCAGCAGCCATCTGTTGTGACTGTGCAGGTGCACAATCACCACTGAAGAGTCTTGCGGATCATCCACCACTGCTGGCGGCTCACCTCCAACTGCGCAACGCTACGCGCTGTTCACAGCCAGCTGCCTAACACTACAATGGCGAGTATTACAACAATGCAAAGCAGCCACAGACTGCACACAGCACAGCCAGTGATTTTCATACAGAGGTGGCGTTACCAATAAGAAATCCTAAACAGCCTACTTACATAAGAACCTCAACAGCCTACTTACATAGAGAAAACATAAACAGCCTACTTACATAGAGAAAACATAAACAGCCTACTTACAACTCCTGTATACATGAGGATTCGAAGAATGCACCTGCTAAATTACAGACCAATATCGTTAACAAACGTTTTCTGCAGAATTCTTAAATTCGAATATAATAAATTACCTTGACATGGAAACGCTTCTGTCCACGAATCAGTACGGTTTTGGAAAGCATCGCTCGCGTGAATCTCAACCAGCCCTTTTCTCACATTACATCCTGCGAACGGTAGACGAAGGGCGACAGGCATATCCTAGTTTTTCGTAAAGCGTCTGACACGATATTGCACTGCAGACTGTGAACGAAGGCACGACCATACGGAATAGACTCCCACACATGTGAGTCGCTCGGACACTTGTTAAGTAACACAACCCAGTACGTTATCCTCGACGGCGAGTGTTCATCAAAGACAAGGGCATTGTCAGGAGGGCTCCAAGGACGTGTAATATTTGCCGCTGCTATTGTCTGTACAGGGTGGTCCATTAATCGTGACCGGGCCTAATATTTCACGAAATAAGCATCAAACGAGAAAACTACAAAAAACGAATCTCGTCTAGCTTGAAGGGGGAAACCAGATAGCGCTATGGTTGGCCCACAAGATGGCGCTGCCATAGGTAAAACGGATGTCAACTGCGTTCTTTTAAATAGGAACCCCGATTTTTATTACATATTCGTGTAGTACGTAAAGAAATATGAATGTTTTAGTTGGACCACTTTTTTCGCTTTGTGATGGATGGCGCTGTAATAGTCACAAACGTATAAGTACGTGGTATCACGTAACATTCCGCCAGTGCGGACGGTATTTGCTTCGTGATACATTACCCGTGTTAGAATGGACCGTTTACCAATTGCGGAAAAGGTCGATATCGTGTTGATGCATGGCTATCGTGATCAAAATGCCAAACGGGCGTGTGCTATGTATGCTGCTTGGTATCCTGGACGACATCACCCAAGTGTCCGGACCGTTCGCCGGGTAGTTACGTTATTTAAGGAAACAGGAAGTGTTCAGCCACATGTGAAACGTCAGCCACTACCTGCAACAAATGATGATGGCCAAGTAGGTGTTTTTGCTGCTGACGCGGCTAATCCGCACATCAGTAGCAGACAAATTGCGCGAGAATCGGAAATCTCAAAAACGTCGGTTTCGAGGACGCTACATCAACATCGATTGCACCCGTACCATATTTCCATGCACCAGGAATTGCATGGCGACGACTTTGAACGTCGTGTACAGTTCTGCCACTGGGCACAAGAGAAATTACGGGACGATGACAGATTTTTTACACGCGTTCTATTTAGCGACGAAGCGTCATTCACCGACAACGTTAACGTAGTCCTGCATAATATGCACTATTGAGCGACGGAAAATCCACGATGGCTGCGACAAGAGGAACATCAGCGACCTTGGCGGGTTAATGTATGGTGCGGCATTATGGGAGGAAGGATAATTGGCGCCCATTTTATCGATGGCAATCTAAATGGTGCAATGTATGCTGATTTCTTATGTAATGTTCTACCAATGTTGCTACAAGATGTTTCACTGCATGACAGAATAGCGATGTACTTCCAACACTATGGATGGCCGGCAAATAGCTCGCATGCGGTTGAAGCAGTATTGAATAGCATATTTCATGACAGGTGGATCGATCGTCGAAGCACCATACCATGGCCCGCACGTTCACCGGATCTGACGTCCCCGGATTTCTTTCTGTGGGGAAAGTTGAAGGATATTTGCTATCGTGATCCACCGACAACGCCTGACAACATGCGTCAGCGCATTGTCAATGCATGTGCGGACATTACGGAAGGCGAACTACTCGCTGTTGAGAGGAATGTCGTTACACGTATTGCCAAATGCATTGAGGTTGACGGACATCTCTTTGAGCATTTATTGCATTAATGTGGTATTTACAGGTAATCACGTTGTAACAACATGCGTTCTCAGAAATGATAAGTTCACAAAGGTACATGTATCACATTGGAACAACCGAAATAAAATGTTCAAACGTACCTACGTTCTGTATTTTAATTTAAAAAACCTACCTGTTACCAACTGTTCGTCTAAAATTATGAGCCAAATGTTTGTTGAATTACTGCGCTATCTATCACAAAGTGAATAAAGCAGTCCAACTAAAATATACATATTTCTTTGCGTACTACGCGAATATGTAATAAAAAATGGGGGGTTCCTATTAAAAAAAAACGCAGTTGATATCAGTTGGACCTATGGCAGGGCCATCTAGCGGGCCAACCATAGCGCCACCTGACTTCCCCCTTCAAGCTAGACAAGTTTCGTTCTTCGCAGTTTTCTCGTTTAACGCTTATTTCGTGAGATATTTGGCCCGGTCACGATCAGTGGACCACCCTGTATAGATAAATGATCTGGCAGACAGGATGAGCAGCAATCTGCGGCAGTTTGCTAATGATGCTGTGGTTTACGGGAAGGTGTCGTCTTTAACTAACTGTAGGAGAATACAAGATGACCTAGACAACATTCAAGTGGATTTAATGAATGGCAGATAACTTTAAATGTAGAAAAATATAAGTTAACGCAGATGAGTAGAAAAAACAAACCTGTAATATTCGAATACAGCATTAGTAGTGTGCTGTATGATACAGTCGCGTCGATTTAATACCTAGTCGTAACTTTGCAAAACGATGTGAAATTTACCGAGCATGTAAGAATTGTAGCATCTTAGCCGAATGATCCCTTTCGGTTAATTGAGAGAATTTTAGGAACGTGTGGTACACCTGTAAAGGAGGCCGCATGTATGACACTATAGTTGGAGTCAAGAACGGTGGCGGTCGACTTTGGGCTTGTTCTGCGCACCTACGTCACGCATTCTCTGGCGGCCAATGAGCATTTTGAAGTGTTTGGGGCACTCTGCTGTGAATGCTTACCTAATGCGCGTAATAAACATGATCGTAGCGAGTTGTTTAGTGAATTTCTATTCCATTTGTTGCGAGTTGTCATCGCTGATGGTGGTGGTGGTGGTGGTGGTAAGTGATAAATTCAGTGTAAGCAAGCGAGAGACATCATTTGCAGGACATGCCTTTCTTCAAGTGGAAAGCACGCGCATGCGCGTACCGCAACTATCGCCTGGAACTTCCAACAATGCAGACCCCGTCCGTGCCTCGACATGCGCGATCCGCCCTCGTTCGTGGGTCCGACTATAGTGCGACCAGTCTTGAGTACTGCTTGAGTATTTACGAACCGCACCAGGTCGGATTGATGGAAGACATCCAAGTAATTCACAGGCGGACTGCAAAATGTACTACCGGTAGTTTCGAACAAAACACGCAAGTTATGGAGACGCTTCCCGAACTCAGATGGGAATCCCTGGAGCGAAGGCGCCATTCATTTCGAGGAACGTTATTGGGGAAATTGAGGGAACCGGCATTTAAAGCCGACTTTAGAACGATCCTGTTGCCACCAATGTACATTTCGCCTAAGAGCTATGAAGATAAGAGAAATTAGGGCTCGCATGGAGGCATATAAACCGTTGTGTTTCTCTCTCTCCATATTATGACTGGAGTATCAAATCGAATGAGTAGTAGTGGTATAAGGTACTATCTGCCATACAATGTATGCTGGCTTGCGGAGTACGTATGTAGATGCAAATGTAAAAGATTACTTAGTCCTGAGTAGTAAACAGTCAATGATCGATGACAGTGTGGCGGACACCATTTCTCCCTCCACGACGTCATCGGCTGAATTACCTCTAGACAGTGATCAATTGTGTCACCAAGACGACCTTAAAGAGAAGATGGAAGTAGAAACAGAAATAGTCCCGACTTCTGCCTTCCTACCAATGGAGACCGCATCAGATGATTGCCACCCGCACAGAACAACATGTCCGAAAACAACGGTCTCCGGGAAAGCGCATTAAGCCGGCCGCGGTGGTCTAGCGGTTCTAGGCGCGCAGTCCGGAACCGCGCGACTGCTACGGTCGCAGGTTCGAATCCTGCCTCGGGCATGGATGTGTGTGATGTCCTTAGGTTAGTTAGGTTTAAGTAGTTCTAAGTTCTAGGGAACTGATGACCACAGTAGTTAAGTCCCATAGTGCTCAGAGCCATTTGAACCATTTAGCCAAAGCGCATTAAACGGCGCCAAACGCCATCCGATGATTGCCTGCTTCGGATGTGTGACCCGGACGAAGATCCGGCGTCGGATGACACACAGGACTCTATTACCACAACCCGCCCGTCCCGTCACGATGCTACGGCGAGTACAGTTCCTGAACCTCAGACTGACAACACCACTTCTGCTACGGAACATGCGCGCGAGCACTCTAATGACAGCACTAATCAACAGTTACAAATTGCTTCATCTGATTCTTGGGCGGATGATGTCGAGGATGAGCCACAGCGCCCGGAGGATGCCGAGGGGAGAGTTGCTCCCTCGGCTGTAACGAGAGCCGACCAGCCACAGTAACTACGGCTGTATCGTCAGCCTCTGTGGGGCGGCCCTGCCGCCGAAACCTGGCCTCCAAAGCAACCTAGCTGCCGACCTGGATGACCAAACATACCATCTGGCAACGATTAACATCAATAACATACGTGCCCGACATAACCTAGCCATGCTACAGGATCTGCTAAATGCAGCAGGCATCGACATTGCGCTCCTTCAAGAGGTGTATGTCTAAGACTTTCGGGAACCCTATGGCTACAAGACTTGGGTCTCACATGCGTCAGCCAATGGCAGTGGTGTGGCGATCCTCCTCCGTGAAGGTACACCCGCAGAAGACATCTAGTATCTCCCTGACGCCAGAGGCAGGGCTCTTACTATCCAAGGAGTCAAACCTTTGACATCTATGCGCCGTCGGGTTCTGGCCGGCGTCGCGAACGTTCCACCTTCTTCGCTCATACAGTCACACCCCTATTTCTGGGCCGCCAGGACGCCTTGGTATTAGGATGGGACTTCAACTGTAGCCAAGCACCTAGGGATCAATTGCCACACCATTCTCCCTGTACAGAACTTGCAACAATCTTAAAACGGTGGACTCGTGGGAACATGTTTGCGGCGATCGTCCCGGATTTACGGACTACACCAGCCATTCCTCCATCCGCATCGACCGGATTTACATCTAACGCTCCATAGCCGCGTGGACGAGAGTTGCCGAAGTTTGGTCCACAGCGTTTTCAGACCACGAGGCCTATATCTACGCCGTTACCCTCGGCCGCCAGAAGGTATGGCACAGCCGTGGTCCTTGGAAGTTGAACGTCGTCCACCTAGCCTCTCAGGAATGTCGGCGACTTATACAGAACACGTGGGATTCCTGTAGTCGCCAGCGTGGCACTTAGCGGTCTACGCTGTCGTGGTTGCTACTCTGTGCCAAACCAGCCCTTTTGAGGACATTGATAGGCTACAGTCGAGATGTATCAGCATGGAAGAGACATACCATGGACTTTCATTACAGCATCTTAAGGGGATGTACAACATTGCCGAACTAAACCTGCCAGGCAGGTGATGGTGAACCGTGTCAAGGCACAGATCTTCAGATTTGCACGTTGCCACCTTGAGGGTGCGATCGTAAGACAGATTGGCCCAAGAGGAACCGTCCATGTACCACGTCACTGCAGAACGACGGCGCCGTGCAGGACACTGATCCATGTTATCACGACGGAAGCCGGACGACGTCTCGATACCCAGCGCGGTAGAGGTAACGCCCTTCATGCTCACTACACTAGGCTGTACTCGCAACACCGACATCCCCCAGAGGTGATAGCTGAAGTGTCTCAACTCACTTATGGCACGATCTCTCCGACAGCGGCAGCGGATTTGACTGTAGATGTAACGCAGGAGGAAATCATTGAAGAGGTCTATCCGACGAAAGCGTCGCACCGCTACGAATCAGTGACACAATCCGCTGTCTTGGCATTGATTTCACATCTGACATGAAGCGCTCGACAGCCGATAACTACAGGTGTTTATTGAATTAGATGAGAGCAGGAATAAGTGACCAACGTATTAGAAACGGACGTGATATGCTAACGTCTATTTGACGTCACGGATCCCCCAATTTGCACAGATACTCCCGATACCACCTTCTCTGGCTCACCGCATGATGGCGGTTTTCGGATCCTTTGTTAGTACGGGCATGTTATTTAAGATTAGTTACTATTTCCTAACCCTCCCGAGGAGCAGAGGGGGTTTAGACCTTTGTCACGTTCAGAACAGAGCCAAGGCCCAGTTCGTCAGCTGTCACCTGCACCAGTGGCGATGAAGCCCGACGTGCCTCACAAGTCTATTACTGGAGGCCTTACGACCCACCTCACTCACACCCCCTGTGATGATATCGGACATCCCATCACCTTTCTGCTACGTTAGCCAATTCTTCCTTAAATTAAGCTACATCCGCACCGCACTACTACCCACGCGCTTGATGATGACGAGGGCGATGTATACTGCCATGCAAATGAACAGGACGCCTAATGTGATTGAAAGCAAACACCCCACTACACAGTGGCGTGCTGTGTAGCAGGCAGTGCTTGCAATCACCCTTGATACTGACGTGCAGCCTGCATGGTACGTAACTGTTAATGGGAAACAGTTGTGCCAGTCCCGCCTACATCACATCCACGTCGCCGACTCACCCTTGTGTGCCGCATGCCAAGTGACTGACACGGATGAACATCGTTTCGAATGCGTGTCGGCAATGGACGTTTTTTATTTGGTGCGTCAGATATTGGCTTTTCTCACACGCTACTCCCGACACGATAACTATGCGATTACTTCTTTTCCCAGATGGGGTGTATTTCCCAAGAGCAAAAACGAACTCTGTGGCGTGGATTAGCGGCCACGTTGTTGACTACCTATCTGGCAATCGCGAAATACAGTACCCGATTTTTGGTATTACCTCAACGAACAACATTGTGCGATCGTCAAGCACCCTAAGTACAGACAATATTTTTCTAACTTTTTTGAAGCGCATTGCATAACCCGCCTCGCAGCTGGATTATCCACGACATGAGAAGATAACCTTCGTACCTCTTTCCGGTTTCTTTTATTAACGAGATTGAACAAACAACGGAAAGAACACAGCGACGAGACGACAGTCATCGGAAAATCCCAACGGCTGTAGCATGGAGCATCCTTATGTCGTAAGCGGACGACTTTTATTATTCTGGCTACGTCGCCGAAGAGGACCGGCATTCCTTTGTTCGTTTGTGTAAAAAAAATACAAAACAAAAAAATTAAAAAAAATTGGTATAGCACTTGCTCGCGAAAAAAGGCAAAGCTCTGGATTTCGAGTCCCTGTCCGGCACAAAGTTTTAATCTTGCAGGAAGTTTCATATCAGCGCACACTTTGCTGCAGAGTGAAAATCTCATTCTAGAAAAGTTAATATTTCCAGGCAAATCACAGTGATAACAAGTTTTATTTTGACGGAACTGTCGTGAAGTAAGAAATGGTACTGCCTTTTGCTATGCTTGTTGAGCTGCAAATTGAACATACTTCAAGCAATTCATAAAATGCGCTGATGCAAACTGAGACTGCACAAATGTTTGAATTTTAAGAATAAAAAATTTCAGGACATGTTTTGACATGAAGGCCTGGACCATTCCCTTGTAATTTCGGAACAGGCTAACAGCGCTATCCTGGAAGTAAGTAAGTAAGTGTGTTTAGAATACAGAGGTGTACATGTGGATTACACGATGAACCAGGACAACTAAGGAGAGAAGGTACCAGTCTTTTCCTAGCTTCATGATAAATTAAATGTTCTTTTACCGGGTGATCAAAAAGTCAGTATAAATTTTAAAACTGAATAAATCGCGGAATAATGTAGATAGAGAGGCGCAAATTGACACACATGCTTGGAATGACGTGGGGTTTTATTAGAACCAAAATAATACAAAAGTTCGAAAAATGTCCGACAGATGGCGCTTCAACTGATCAGAATAGCAATAATTACCATAACAAAGTAAGACAAAGCAAAGATGGTGTTCTTTACAGGAAATGCTCAATATGTCCACCATCATTCCTCAACAATACCTGTAGTCGAGGAATAATGTTGTGGACAGCACTGTAAAGCATGTCCGGAGTTATGGTGAGGCATTGGCGTCGATGTTGTCTTTTAGCATCCCTAGAGATGTCGGTCGATCACGATACACTTGCGTCTTCAGGTAACACCAAAGCCAATAATCGCACGGACTGAGGTCTGGGGACCTGGGAGGCCAAGCATGACGAAAGTGGCGGCTGAGCACACGATCATCACCAAACGACGCGTGCAAATCTTTCACGCGTCTAGCAATATGGGGTGGTTACAATAAAACCTCATGTCATTCCAAGCATGTGTGTCAATTTTTACCTATCTATCTACATTATTCCGTGGTTTATTAAGTTTTCAAATTTATACTGACTTTTTGATCACCAGGTATATAAATGTACTGTGTCTGTCCTTTTGGACATGTCCGATAGAACAGACATCACGTGTTCATACATCTGGTTCGCCTTAATGGGCCATGACTCAACCTCTTTAGTGCTGATGCACAATTACGTTCAACCTCCTGCCGCAATTTCAAAGCAACGAGCATGGAGGACATGGATGGAAACTGTAGATACGTGGCGCTCGGTGGCAATGTGGGTCGGCCGAGGAGTGTACCGATATAGTCCACGCAATTGCGATAAACACTGTGCCCGGGTGACGCAGTGGTTAACGCAGCTGCCCAGTAAGCAGGAGATCCTGGGTTCGAATCCTGGTCCGACACGCTTTCACTCGTCGCCCCAAGATTCCGCATAAAGTCCCGATCCAGCCGACATCAATAATTCCTGCCCTTTCCTTTCCCTTCTCCACTTTTCACGTTCAACTTACGTAACTAGATGATCCTATGATTAGCGTTCAGGTGGTCCAAGCATCGGTCAAGTTTCTCTTCGTCACGGAGTAACACTACAATAGTGTCACGCACATACCTCCAAAATGTGACATGCTTTAATAAACACAGAGTAATTTTTGGCACAGAATGGAACCAGCATGCGGCGCGCGTGCTTGTTGGAGGCAGAGCGGCGCCAGAGAATTACCTGGCCGCTCGGCAGCCGGGGCAGGTGGCCAGCGAGGCCGGCGCCGCGGTATTATTATCTGCTGGTGCTGGCTGGTGGCACACACGCCATTGAGTCGGGCGCGCGTTAGAGGCGATAAGGCGCCGGCCGGCCAACTTGCGGCCGCGCTGTCTTCGCCGCCAGAATATGTGGCCAAACTTGGCAGCCTCCAGGCTGGAGCCTGGAGCCTCCAGACCACCCCATAAATACCGCGCAGACCCGCCCCCGGCGCAGTTACCCTCGCCCGGCGAGTTCCGCTCTCGCTCTCGCCGCTGTTTCTCCCTCTCTCTGCTTTCTATTCAGTGCCCGTTATGCCTCGTCAACACCAGCTTTTTATTCGCATGCTGAACCGTGTTAGAGGACAAGGCCAGCTTTTTTATTACTGGCGTTACTTAGCGCACCACATATTTCACGTTCTGACTCACATCTCCGCAGGGGAAACGTGAAAGCACCACTAGCTCTCCAGTCGTAAACACTCTCGTCCTGTGCCATACCTGCAATGTATGCGGGCAACATACCAATGTTATGCCACTACCAGGCAATTCTTGCGGCAGTACAAGGGCGTGAAAGCAGCAGTATTATTCTGAGGTCTGATTACCGCGGTACAAAAGGTGCAAAGCACTGCTTACGTTCAGCAGGAAAAACTGGATGGATGGAATAATTTCTGCTGCGAGCGACAGGTGTATATTCAGTATAAGGGTACTTCCACACGCTGTTCTCCAAGGTTGGTGCGTCATTTCACCCCATTTCTGACACCACCCACAAAGAATCTGTTTTGTTATCTATCATTGTTGTGAGTTCTCACAGCAAATATTTCTTACATAATACAGACCTTCAGCTGCAGACATCGCAGTTTCATTTTGCGTAAAAATTTCGATACTGAGAGATTTTAGCTTGTAAATTATTTTGACGTGAAGCAGACAGACTGAAAATGTCTTAACCCGATCATCAAAATATAGTTTCCTCCTGTTTATAAGAAAGACACAAAACCAAGTGCAAAAACTAATTATAACGCAAAAGCTGTAATGTCTCCCTCATGCGCGATGTTAAACATGTTCTGAGCTTCAACTTAATGGTGCACTTATGGTAAGAAAGAAAGCTTTCAGCCAAAAACCAGCACCGATTTAGACGCCTTCAGTACAGATAAACGTCTACCGCAAATTCCAAGCCGGCCGGAGTGGCCGAGCGGTTCTAGGCGCTTCAGTCTGGAACCGCGCGACCGCTACGGTCTCAGGTTCCAATCCTGCCTCAGGCATGGATGTGTGTGATGTCCTTAGGTTAGTCAGGTTTAAGTAGTTCTAAGTCTAGGTGACTGATGACCCCAGATGTTAAGTCCCATAGTGCTTAGAGCCATTTGAACCATTTTGAGCAAATTCCAAATACATCACAAATTATGGACACAGGCATCCTGATTCTACATTTATAGATTTCCGACAGGAATTCGACGTTGTGCGATGCTGGCGACTAATAACAAAGATATAATCACACCTGGCGATATCACTAATATGTGTCTGCTATGATGTGTTTCTGATTGACAGAACCCAGTAAATTATCGTGGATGCCTTTTCGGGAACTCCCGAAGGAAACTTAAAAGGTCAACTTAAAACTTGATCCATGGACAGGAAAGGATTATCGTTGAGTAAGTATTGGGATGTAAAATGTGGAGTTTGGGTAGCCTTTCACAGATTGCCTTTGAATGTGAAGCATTAAGTGAAGTAGAAAGATGAAAAATTCGATAGTTTTAACACCAGAGCAACAGTGGTACATCGCTTGAAGCAGGCGCGTTGATTAAATATCTGAACTTAGCTTTCTGAAACGAAGAGTAATGATAAGAACAACTAGAATGTATTTCAAGGAGTAGCAAATGGAGGAGCCTTCCTTACATCAGTCTCCTGCTAAAGCTTATAACGAAACACGGAAATCCGAAAAATTAAATTTTACGCGTAAATGTGTATCGTACTCCGGTACAGCCGCCCGGCTGGAGCGCAAACTGACTCACGGTTTCTTTATTAGATCTTGCATCGAATGCGCTGGGTAATTAGCTTCTTGCCAAGCTCACTTTTATAGACAACGTCTCACGTAGTGAAGAGTCTCTTTTGGCTGGAAACAACACAGGTTATTCCTATTCATAAAGAGGGTAAGGATGCACAGAATAGCGCCCAGTTTTCTTAACGACAGTCTTTAGCAGGGTCACTGGGCACGCTCTAAACTCAAATGTTATGCGTTGCTGGAGTAAACGAACTTTTCCAAATAACCTCTTCCTCCTCATTCTCCTGTGATTTTTGAAAACTATATTAGCTATTAGTAGCTGAAATTTATTGAAGAACTCAATTAGTCGTTCTCCTCCCTCAATCTTACTACCAAGGTCACATTCTTGTGTAACTGTTTCTTCTATTCCTTTCCTTACCACCGCGCCCCAGTCCCCCCATGATAACTAGATTGTTATATCGTTTTACATAATGAATTACCCGTTCAGCAGCCTCATATAATTTCCCTATCTTCTCACATTATGCATGTGACGTCGACATGTATACCCAACTATTATCGGCATTGATTTGCTGTTGATACTGATGAGAACAGTTTTATCACTGAACTGTCCCAGTAACTCACTCTCCGCCCTACTTCCCTATTCATAACGAATCCTACACGCGTTACACCATTTTCTGCTGCTGATGATATTACCCTATATTCGTCTGACCAGAAATTCGTATCTTTTTCCCATTTCACTTCAGTGACCCTCGATTCATCTAGATTTAGCCGTAGCACTTCCCTTTTCAGTTCTTATAGCTTCCCAACCGCGATCAAAATTCTTACATTCAGCGCTCTGACTCGTAGTATGTTAACCTTTTGTGGGTTACTCAATATTTTTCATGGTTACTTCGCACTTGGCAGTCCCCTTCCGGAGACCTGAGTAGAAGACTAATTTGGAATCTTTTGCCTACGGAGAGATCATCATAACTCCTTTCTGTTACAAGCGCACAAGCGGGTACACATTGTGTGTGTTTAATGCAACGGTTCCATTGCCTTCTGAATCCTCATGCCCACAATTCCTGTTCTTCCCAAGGCCCACCATCCTGAAACTCTGTCCGCTCCTCCGCCCTTTGACGAGACCGTTGATAGAACGAGGGTGACACCTTATACCGGGAGCCTTCGGCCACAGTTTCTGAAGATTTTTGCTCAAAATTTAAAAAGCAGTTGAGTTTGAACACGGGACCGAGATTGTTTTCATTACTAGGCAAAGACGCCATCCCTAGGACACAAACTCGAACGTACTGCAATTGAAGCGCGGGATTAACAGAGGCGCCTATAATGTCATATGTTTTAAGCATAGTATCGTTAAATCGCTAAAGTTGGTGGCGAGACGATTCAAAATACTGAAAATATGTCATATTAATAATTAGCTGCTTGTTCTAAGTTTATGTCTTACAATTAATTGTTGATATGACATAATTATAATTTCTAATAGATGCGGAGCACCAAATATACAAGACATGCAAAATATTAGTTTCTCAAATTCCAGCAACCTTTACCTTTCCAGTACTAGGGAGACAAAAGCCTAGTAAATATTGTCGGGCACACCGCTCTAGGATCCAGCGTACTAGCTGCACTGGCACAGACACAATAAAACTGATCCAGTTTATTTACTTATAAGTCAGCAGAAACAGTAATTTCAGAATATGTTTCAATCCGGTATTGTAAACATCTTTTAGACTCATGTTGCTTAACGAAAAATAAATTTTCTGATAAAATGCCATCTTGAGATATAAAATGTGCCTACAAAGCTTCACAATTTTTAAAAGTACCAATTTTTATGGTATATGGATAGAGAATATGTGTTTCAAGAAATCGCGATGGTACGCTCGACTTGTTGAGCATTACATATATATATGAATCCACTGAAATTTCATAGGCGAATGTGTGATACGTATTTTCCCGTAATTGCAAGATTTATTATATTCACACACAAAATGCTTCAGAATAACCATGATAAACAATCCGGATAACGATTTTGCAGAATAAAAGTACCCTGATATAATTACCATGTAAAACATCTCGACATCATATACACATACACTCCTGGAAATGGAAAAAAGAACACATTGACACCGGTGTGTCAGACCCACCATACTTGCTCCGGACACTGCGAGAGGGCTGTACAAGCAATGATCACACGCACGGCGCAGCGGACACACCAGGAACCGCGGTGTTGGCCGTCGAATGGCGCTAGCTGCGCAGCATTTGTGCACCGCCGCCGTCAGTGTCAGCCAGTTTGCCGTGGCATACGGAGCTCCATCGCAGTCTTTAACACTGGTAGCATGCCGCGACAGCGTGGACGTGAACCGTATGTGCAGTTGACGGACTTTGAGCGAGGGCGTATAGTGGGCATGCGGGAGGCCGGGTGGACGTACCGCCGAATTGCTCAACACGTGGGGCGTGAGGTCTCCACAGTACATCGATGTTGTCGCCAGTGGTCGGCGGAAGGTGCACGCGCCCGTCGACCTGGGACCGGACCGCAGCGACGCACGGATGCACGCCAAGACCGTAGGATCCTACGCAGTGCCGTAGGGAACCGCACCGCCACTTCCCAGCAAATTAGGTACACTGTTGCTCCTGGGGTATCGGCGAGGACCATTCGCAACCGTCTCCATGAAGCTGGGCTACGGTCCCGCACACCGTTAGGCCGTCTTCCGCTCACGCCCCAACATCGTGCAGCCCGCCTCCAGTGGTGTCGCGACAGGCGTGAATGGAGGGACGAATGGAGACGTGTCGTCTTCAGCGATGAGAGTCGCTTCTGCCTTGGTGCCAATGGTGGTCGTATGCGTGTTTGGCGCCGTGCAGGTGAGCGCCACAATCAGGACTGCATACGACCGAGGCACACAGGGCCAACACCCGGCATCATGGTGTGGGGAGCGATCTCCTACACTGGCCGTACACCACTGGTGATCGTCGAGGGGACACTGAATAGTGCACGGTACATCCAAACCGTCATCGAACCCATCGTTCTACCATTCCCAGACCGGCAAGGGAACTTGCTGTTCCAACAGGACAATGCACGTCCGCATGTATCCCGTGCCACCCAACGTGCTCTAGAAGGTGTAAGTCAACTACCCTGGCCAGCAAGATCTCCGGATCTGTCCCCCATTGAGCATTTTTGGGACTGGATGAAGCGTCGTCTCACGCGGTCTGCACGTCCAGCACGAACGCTGGTCCAACTGAGGCGCCAGGTGGAAATGGGATGGCAAGCCGTTCCACAGGACTACATCCAGCATCTCTACGATCGTCTCCATGGGAGAATAGCAGCCTGCATTGCTGCGAAAGGTGGATATACACTGTACTAGTGCCGACATTGTGCATGCTCTGTTGCCTGTGTCTATGTGCCTGTGGTTCTGTCAGTGTGATCATGTGATGTATCTGACCCCAGGAATGTGTCAATAAAGTTTCCCCTTCCTGGGACAATGAATTCACGGTGTTCTTATTTCAATTTCCAGGAGTGTATATGACTGTGAGAATTTATGTTGTGCGTCCGCAGAAAGGTACAACCGATTTAACGAATGAGTTCGGAGTTCTGCGGACTGGCAGAAGTCAGATGTTTGTCGACAGCTTACCTTCTCACTGTTATCGCCGTTAACTGCTCTTACCGTATTTCTCGGTTTTCTTAACATTTTGCAGACTGTAGGCAGACACATTCATGTCGCTGGTCAGGCGCTTCGGCTCAAACTGATGCTAAGCAACGGCGTTGGCCGCGGCAAGGACTCGTGTATTGTTGAGAACGTCGTGGTTTGTTGTTTCGTCTTAGACGGAATTACTCACAGCAAAATTAAGGACAATATCCAACGATAACAACATGGCATACTTAGAATGGGGCACCTCTGGCAATGGTCCAGGACCCCAGAGGACAAACAGGACGAAGAAAAAAATAAAATAAGCAAAAATTAAAATGGACAGGAAAATGGAAAAAATTATTAAAAGCTATCAGTCTAGCGGATTCCTTAGTTATGTAATGCAAGAACCTTCTGGATGTCCTTCCGAGGTATATATGTGAATAATTTACTTTCTTCATCCAGGTCAATGGTCAGTCTCCGTTATGACACGAACATCAGTTTACTGAATCTATAGAACGAAGGGACGAAGTGTGCAAATGTTACGGCTAAGCTAAGGAGGAGCATCCACCAAAACTGGCATGTACAATGGCGAGCAAATAAGAATCAAGTCAACGTTTGAATTTAGTTCTTAAAGGTATTGTAGGGACTAATCAATTAACAATTCTACATTTCGAGAGCATTGCTAGCATCTACAATTTTTTTTCTTTTTTGTTTTTGCCTTCGGCATGCTACGGTCTAAAATTTAAAAATGTGTTCCTAAGTTCTTCCAAGCTGACGCTAATGACACTAAACTCAAGACGTTTGGTTGGCAAATGCGTAGCGATCGCTGTACTTAAAGAGAGATTCACTGGTGCTCGTAAGGCTCTTACAAGCTGAAGTCTTACGAGAAAGAGATGTGATGGGCGATGTGTCGCAGTAGGTCTTAACCCATAATTGATTACCACAGCTTTTTTTCAGTGTAAAGTGTTAGAAATAGTCAATACAGCGTTCAAAGTTCTGAAATCGGAATATGGACGTTGCTTCTGCATATGACCTCATACGAATGGTGCTGTCGTTAATGACTGTTCGACATACTACTTGCCGGCCGCGGTGGCCGTGCGGTTCTAGGCGCTCCAGTCCGGAGCCGCGCTGCTGCTACGGTCGCAGGTTCGAATCCTGCCTCGGGCATGGGTGTGTGTGATGTCCTTAGGTTAGTTAGGTTTAAGTAGTTCTAAGTTCTAGGGGACTAATGACCACAGCAGTTGAGTCCCATAGTGCTCAGAGCCATTTGAACCATTTGACATACTACTTGACGAAACTTTCAGCATCTGTAAGAGGTGAAGCATGTAGTGTAAATTCTCTAACAAACGATTAAAAACAGTAAAGAAAGCTGACAGACCCAGTAACTAGATTTAGAGTGACACTTTATTTGCCCAAAGGCTGAGAATAATTCTTTGCAACTAAATACCTGGTTTTAAGTAATGAAGTAAGCTACAGAAATATACGGAGTAATCAGTATCCACATCTATGCTTCGCAAGCCGCCTTACGGTGTCTGGCAGATGGTACTTTGTGTACCAGCGTCACTTTCCCCTTTTCCTGTTCCAGTCGCGGATAGTTCGCAGGAAGAACGATTGCTGATTACCCTTTCTGTAGGTTCGAAGATCCCTGATTGTTTCACCATGGACCTTTCCCGCGATGTAAGCTGTACGAATCAATGTAGTGACTGACTCTTCTAGGAACGTAGTGAACTTAAGCAATAAACCACACCGCGATACAGAACGCCTCTCTTGCAGCGTCTGCCACTGCAGTTGGTTGAACGTCTCCGACGCTTTCACGCTTACAAAAATGAACCTATAACGAAACGTACTGCACTTCTTTGGATTTTCTCTATTTCTTCTCTCAAATCGGGTACAGATCCCAGACTGATGAGCGATAATCAAGTATTGGTCTAGTGAGTGTTTGTTGATGGACTTAATATACCCAGAAAAAAATCCTGTATCTTACGTCGTTTCCGATTTAATTAACACTGAAGTCATCCAGTCAGGTCGTTGCTTGCGCAATTTGAAGCAACCTACTAGACATAGTGTCGTTTATTCTCATACCATAGATGACTGCGCACGGCACTGCTCAACCGTTATCTCATGTTAAATCCTTACTACCGTTCCATGTCTAATTTTGGTTAGGAAAGCAAACAAACAACCTGTTTGGCGACTCTGTCTCTGGCAGAGCTCATGAATTTGCGTGCGCAACGACCTGGGGCTAACATCAATGCGAATTAAATCGGAAATGACGCAACGTATCGAATTGTTTTTTTTTCATAATTATTTCTTAGCACAACCTATACTGCAAAATCCTTACAAGCTTTTTAGACTCTTTCTGACCACCCTGTATACTAGCAATGCTTTATATTAGTTTCTGATGAGGGACATGTGCACTAAGCGTCGCTCCTCTCCTGGTTTTCCAGCAGTTCGTTACAATTTTCTAGCGCTGCAAGTTTTCTCTGTGCACCGTCATCGACGGAAAGCGTCGTGGAACTTTCGACGTTACCTACTACGTCTTTACATACATACCGCCTGTGAGCCAGCGCCAATTGTATCTAAAATGAAGCACTCAAATTTTTCATCGACATACCCTTATGATATTTCTGTGAAATATCATATTATGTTGAATTATAATATTTGGCAGAACTCACGTCAACATGCAGTACATCTTGCAAGAACGTGCTTGAAATACTGACAGAGACCTTTCTTCGTTGCATAAACTGCAACTATTCTTCAGCCAGCTACGAATCCATCTCGTAGAAAGCAGCATTTAAAATAATGCAAATAAGCGCGCACGGGGGTCAACAATTAGTGATTCTGCCCACGTCACGTCTGTACATGGAAGACAAACTGAGCTGTGATGTGTGATTCCGTAAGAAATATCCTCTTGCATGCATATTATAGTGATCCACAGAGTATAGATGAAGGTAAGAAGGGATCTGTAGAAAATGAATGAGCACGACGTATTGATTTTACCAAAATAATGATTTTTTTCACAGACAAGAACCAAGAAAGACAATTTACTTAAGCACAAACATTTATTTATCACTTTATATATTTAGGTACACGTTCGTACTTCTTTGGAATTATTTTGTAGTTCCTGTCTTGTCTTACAATACTGCGTTAGATGTTATTTCACTTTCTGTGTGACTGTATACAAACCAATCGTTTGACCCATCGTAGAATAAAGTTTTAGCGTGTGGTACCCATAGCAACACCTCTAACAAGGGACGTGGAACAGATACAATGAAGGGAAACAAGAATAGTCACACTTTTGTCCTATTCGTGTGAGAGTGTCACAAAGAAGCTGAAAGAACTGAAGCAGCAGATGCTTGAAGACAGGCACAAATTGTTCCTTGAGAACCTACTTAGAAAAGTCCCAAAACCAGCCTTAAGTGATGAATATAGCAATAGTATATTACATCCCCAACGAATCGCTACAGTGGAGATCGCGAAGGCAAGGTTAGACTAATTACAGCGAACACAGAGGCGTTTAAGCAGTCATTCTAATAGATCGGGAAAAGTCATAAAAAAGTAAGACCAAAGGAATTATTCGAAGGGGACGGAAACATGTACATGTACAGACAAAAAAACGAGTACAATTTCAGAAAAACTGGATGATTTATTTAACAGACAGAGCTTCACAAGTTGATCAAGTCAGTGACGTGTTGGTCCACTACTGGCCCTTACGCAAGCGATTATTCGCTTGGCATTAATTGCTAGAGGTATTGGGTGTCCTCATGAGGGATATCGTGACAAATTCTGTCCAACTGGCAATATTCGAGTCGTTTCTTATTGTTCGGTGCTGCTATTTATATCTCCCGCTTGTTCGTAGGTGTTGCGCAGTTTTTTCCTTTTTTTTTCATAGGAATTTCGCGTGGATGTTTCTGAAACAATTTCCATAAACGTCCTCTTCGTCATATTGTTGACAATGTTCCTCGTTAGAAAGCGTTTCCGATATTATCATCAACGCACAGTAACGTAAAACGCTATCACAGTGGCGGACAGCCTGCGGTCGAAAGTGAAATTTTCTGTCGTGAATTTGAACAGTGTGATTACGGCCGACTGCATAAAACATTTGATCTTAGATTAGCACGAAAAAATGAACTCTGATCAATTTGAACTCGGAAAGCTGCATTGTGTAAACGTTAATGTTGGATTATTTTGTCGTGAAACAATAAGTTCGAACAATTAAATAATAAAGAAGTTAATATTTAGATAAACAGGTCACATGTCGACACAATTAAGAATTACTCTAGACGACTGGTAACTAATGTGAAAAAGCACTAAGCGGTGGAGTAAGAAATGGAAATTCGAACTGTTTGCAGCGAATAACAATAAATAGACTTCGTCAGCAGTCATAATGGCTGAACATCTCTTACACACAAATGTATTAAATTCTAAGCAAACAAGTTGTAAATTAGGGCGAGAATTCAACTTCCGAACGTCCACAAGTGCTTCACCTGCAATGGTAAATGCACACGATTTGATGAACAAAAATAGTAAACATCTGTAGGTCAATCAGTAAAGTCATTTTTATTGGCAAGGAAACGTTTTATTGAAGTTGCCTTGCCCGTAAAAATTGGTAACAGCGTTGATCAGATTCAGTTGCTAAGCAGTCATCAACAGAAAAAGAACAGAAGAAACAAAGCAAATACACTGACGGAAAAAATTTATAGCATAGCCCGAGGTTAGATTAGAAGGAGACAGTGTTGTTGTGGTTTGGCGAAGTTGAATATTGAATCTAGATTGAGGTGACAGCTAGAGCTGTAGTGTATCGTCTACGTTAGCTTGGAAGCTGACTGTTTTATTTTCCGTTATTTTCCTGTTTACTTAGATTCATAACCTGCAGAATACATTGAATGCCGATAGTAGAAACGTTCTGATGCGGCAAAAGCAGAAAATGAAAACTCTGTTGTAAATTATTTACTTCGCGTTTGTGTGGCTTTCCCCTCTTAACGAAGTATTGCTCGCCGAAATTCAGTTTACGCCTAGTATTTGAGGGTGCTCCTTACGTAAAAACTTAATATTTCTTCAATGATGGAAAGGAAAACACTTAAGTCAGTTGTTAAGTAAAACATTTGTTCCACCATCATAAGTTTCCATGAGCGCTCGTCACACGCTTGCGAACAGGTACTTCGAGGTTAGTGTGTCGACAGCCGCTATTAATGTCTTATGAAACAATGAAATGAATTTCGCCTACTGGTTTGTAAATAAGAGCTACGTGCATCAGGTAAACACTCTCTTAAAGTTCAGTATGGTTAATAAAGAAAAAGACATGCGAGTCTTTTCAAACGATATATGGGTGATACGCAAGGTGTTTCAGATAAGGTGTTTTTCTCTGCAACTTTTGAATAGGTAGACGAAAGAAACGTTACTCTTTCTGCGTAGTTACGAACAGAGAGTTACAGCAACGGTTTCTAATCTTTTTTAAATAGAACATTATTTTTCAAGTATGTGGCTGATGTATTTAAACAAACTACACGGGTAAAAACTAATTTAAAAGGAATTTCTGTTGTATTTAGATAGGGATCTAGAAACATTCAGTGTTTTAAGGGCTGATGCAACATGCTGTACATAACTGGCTGTGTTCAGACGGATGTTGTGGTGGTGGAATTTTCATGAAATTGAGGTGCTTTAAAGAGTGCCTGTTCTGATGAATGCACTGCTAAACGCTCCTTCTAAATGACCTGCAGGGGAGGTGTGTAGCTGTTGCTGTCACGGAGCGTCGTTCGAATTCATCTGGAGTTTTGCATTCAGAGGCACAAACGCGATTCTTTAGATATCCCTACAAAAAGTAGTCTTCTCGTGTTAAACTGGGTGACCACATGGGACATTCTTGAGGACCACAGCCTCCAGACACCTGAAATTTTGGATACTTTTAGCTTCCTAACTCGGTGACTCGGTGGTTAAGTGACTGAATTAAAACGATTAGTACACAGTTCGTTTAAATACATCAGCTACACGATACAAAAAAATACTTTTCTGTTTAAAAAATTATAACTCGTTGCTGCAATTCTTTAGAAAGTAACTGAATGAACCATGTTCATAACGTATTACACTGTGCTCATACTTATCACTTCATTTCATTTTGCGGTATTGATATTATATAACGTTTCCCAGTTCCGTAAGGACGGCTTACGTGAAATTCCAAACTACAATGCTATCTCGTGGCGAACTGTGGCGTTACGATCCTTGAAGCTTCGACAACAGCCGTGTCACAGCAGCAAGTGTACTGACAAGGGAACCTCCCCATCGCACCCCCCTCAGATTTAGTTATAAGTTGGCACAGTGGATAGGCCTTGAAAAACTGAACACAGATAAATCGAGAAAACAGGAAGAAGTTGTGTGGAACTATGAAAAAAATAAGCAAAATATACAAACTGAGTAGTCCATACGCAAGACAGGCAACATAAAGGATAATGTGAGCTCAGGAGCGCCGTGGTCCCGTGGTTAGCGTGAGCAGCTGCGGAACGAGAGGTCCTTGGTTCAAGTCTTCGCAAAGTTATGACCTGTCTGTTCGTTCAATGACGTCTCTGTTCACTGTAATAAGTTTAGTGTCTGTGTTTTTCGACCGCACGGCAAAACCGTGCGATTAGTAGCCGAAAGGACGTGCCTCTCGAATGGGAACCGAAAACATTTGATCGCAAGGTCTGATAACCTAACTTGTGCACTTGGCGAATGGGTAAAAAGATTCTTCTACCTTGTCCGATTTAGGTTTTCTTATGGATGTGATAATCACTCCAAAAAAAAAGTGATGAAAGCATAAGAGTTTGTCACATAAATTGCAACAAATAAATGCAACAGTTTCACAGTCGCACAGTTTTCCCTGTGCTCTGTCAAAAGATATGTTTTTAACGTTTTCAAATTTTTGCGTGTGTAGACCGTCAAACGTTGCATATGTCCAAGAAAATCTGAACATGTCCTGGAATTTTGGAGAGCGAAGTTGATTATGTGTGAGTGCCTGAACTTTGATAATTGTCTGAAAATAAAACATTAAACTTTTTACTCGAGGGTAGACTTGAACCAAGGACCTCTCGTTCCGGAGCTGCTCACGCTAACCACGGGACCACGGCGCTCCTGAGCTCAGATTACCCAACATATTGCCTACCTTGCGCATGGACTACTTAGTTTGTATATTTTGCTTATTTTTTTCATATTTTCACACAACTTCTTCCTGTTTTATCGATTGATTTGCGTTCAGTTTTTCAAGGCCTATCCACTGTGCCAAGTTATAACTAAATCTGAGGGGGGTGCGATGGGGAGGTTCCCTTGTGAGCGTAAATATGACAACGTGCGCGTCTGATGCTTATCCGAAAACGGCGATGGAGCAGTGGGGCAGCATCAATTTTTCTGAGTCCTCCGACTTTTGTACGCAGGAATTCATCGAATTTGACCCGAATACCTAGAAGCAAATTCCTGGTCGCTCCTCCACGAAAATGATATAGCCCATAAAGCGAAGACTGTGTGCGAGATTTTGGCCAGCAAATGGATCACAGTTCTGCCTCACCTACCGTATTCGCCGGCTTTGGCCCAAGCTGGCTTCTCGTTCCCCAAATTGAAGCTGGAATTACGATGCAATTGAGGACATCTAAGAAAATTACACTGCAGTACTAAATGCAATTCGAAAAAAGGACTACAGTGTCTGTTTCAAAACAGTTTCAAAAAGATGTTAGCTGTGTATTGATTCAGGGCGAGACTATTTTCCAAAAATATAATGATTTTGTTAACATAATCCATGGATTCTATTTTTCTTAGCCACTGTCCTAACAGAACTGGGATACACTGTGAATTTTAAAAATGGAAACGTACATGTTTTATTACTTTACTGTCAACAATTATGAATTGAAGAACTGTAACATAAATTTGTGAGAGACTATTCAAAAACAATATTTTAAATTCCTGCAGAAAAAACTCTGGCGACGTCAGCGATCTTGCATTCTATAGAATCCAAAGACACTGCTAAGAGTTAACATTGTTGAGGCGCGAGCGTGCGCAGGCTAGCAGAGCGAGTTGCAAATGAACAGTGGTTGGACACGGATTGCTTGTATTTTCTGTATGGTATCCAAAGTGCAGAAAGGCATTGTAAATGTTTAGCGAGTGAGCGTGTGTCTGGGTCACAGTACACTGTTAATAAAGACAAGTTTGCACACGGAATAATGGAAGAAGTGTACCGTGTGGCCAAATTTAATACAAATGGAAAGAACAGCATGTCGACAGTTATTATTGTCACGGAATGCCGCACATCTGGAATCCACAATGAAGTAAGACTGTGTCATTTAGTAGTGTACTTTTGTAATATACTTGCCAGTCTCGTAGATTCATTAATTTAGAACATTATATTAACTTCTGGAAAACTATAATTAGCATTTAGTGTTAATGTTTTACGCACGTCATCTACCATCAGTAGGATGCTTTCGTATCACAATTATTTCCGGGCGAAATTTTACGTATTACGAGAGCTAAAAGAACTTAAATGCATTTGCCATTGAAGCTTAAATTTAACATATTCAAGAAGCAAAGTGCAGTGATAATAAACAGTAATTTATGGTGCATTGTGGCACTTTAACTATGTACTAAAATGACGTGAGAAAAAAATTTCGTGCATATTAACATGAACTGGTTAGGTGTAATGAATTGCAACATTTAAACAAAAATCATTATGTTTCATGTGTTTCGTATTATGTATTATACAATCTTGGTGATCGTAATTTCGGAGATATTTGTAGTTATTGCTGCAATTTGTAAAATCATGGTGAGCGTAACTGCTACAAAATGTAGCTTGAAATATGGAATAATTGCAAGTACTGCTTCACGAAATCTTTAAAACATCATTTTTGGATAAAGTTGCTTAGTCCGTACTGTGTTACATGTTGCTAGTAGCTCGTGAGTATTGTTTTCTCCGATTATAAATTGTTTATTATAATAATAATGAACTTTCATTCATGGTATTATACAGGAAATAATAATTAATCGTTGACTTCTTATAGTGGCATTTTCATTCTGCTTACACTTGTACGTTTAATGTTGCTGCGTAAACACATCTCAATAACTGTCACGTAATATTATTTGCAACCAAACGAATACAGAGTCATAACTTCAGCTCAAGCATGAGCTGGTGACCGTAATTTATTGTTCTATGATTAATATTTCAATAAAACTGAGTTACATAATTATTTAGCTTGCTATGCTAACTTAACTAACTTGAATACAAAGTTGTTTGCACACGTTGTGATACATTACACGTAATTTTAGACGACGATCAATTATAATCAAGCTGACAGTCTTTTGATTAAAATTTATTCTTCAGAATCGATGCCTTTTCTGTGCAATACCAAGCATTAGTTTATGTGGGTCATTAAAATGCCAAGAGCGCGAGTGGGTTAGAAATTCTGCAAAAGTAATAACATTTCTTAAGTTTATATGTCTTGATAAATACTCCTTACAGTTATTATTTTGTAAATTACGGAGGAAAATACCTTGTACGGAACACCGTGAATGTGAGATGGTCAACCACAGAAAGACGTTAAAGGAAAACACATCCCCGATGTTTATAAAAGGAGCTGAAACTCATATTTGATTATTATTTATTAAGTTAACGTTATATATTCAGTTAACGTTCGTTCTCAAACTATTGTCTGCATTTAAATTTTTTTTGTTATATCATAATCTCTTTTTTTTAAGATATCTTGTGAGTGTATTAGTAGAATTATGCTCTAGCAAACACTTGAAATGCAGCCAATGGTTTTTAGAGTGAACATTAACCTTCAAAACTAATCACCAACAAGTAATTGTACCCAGCTGTGGTAGAAACCTGAATAAAAAAAATCACTCTTGATTACTTTCTACAAGTTTAAAATAGCTGACAGTTTTCCAGAACTCTGATAGAGGTGAAATAATGCAGATGAGAGACTTCTGGAAAAATCTCAAAAGAGCTCTCAGTGTGACCAAATGGAAACACTTTTTGGTTAGACTCTAAAAACAGGTTTGGTGGATCGGTATTTTCGTCGATTTGTCCTGATGGCGTTTTCTTTACTACACAGACGGGCGGCCGCTGCTGGCGCCGCTAGATGCTGCTATACACTGACGAGCCAGAACATTATGGTCACCTACCTAAGTGCCGGCAGGTCCACATTTTGCATATTTGGATAACCGCGGCGAAGCGTCGTAGCACTGAAGCAATGAAGGTTTGGAAGGTCGCTGGAGGTAATTGGCACCACATCTACACACACAAGTGACCTAATGCCCCTAAATTTCGGGGAATAGGTCGATGAGATCTGACGCCACGTTCAGTCACATCCCAGATGTGTTCGATCAGGTTCGGATCTGGTGAGTTGGGGGATCAGCACATCGAATGGAACTCGGCACTGTGTTGCTTGAGCCACTCTATCACACTCCTAGCCTTGTGACATGGCGAAAAATGCCAATTCCGTCGGGGAACATGAACGTCATGAAGGGATCTACGTTGTCTGCAACCAATATACGGTAACCCTTGGCTGTCATCGTGCCTTGAACAAGCTCCATTGGACCTACGGACGCCCATGTGAATGTTCCCTAGAGAATAATTGCAGTACAGGTGTCAAAGAGCTGTTCCCCTGGAAGAAGATGCATTCGCACCCTCCCACCGACATGTTGAAGAAGATATCGGGATTTATCAGAGCATTGAACGTTCTGTCACTACGCCTACGTCCAGTGCCGATGGACACGTACCCATTTCAGTCGTAGCCGCCGATGTAATGGTGTTAACATTGGTCTGCCCAGCATTAATGTCTGATGTTAGTTCCGCCACGGTTCGCCGCCTGTTGTGTTTTACGAATCTGCCCAGCCTACGACGTCTGATAAGTGTAATGAGGAGTGGCCATCCAACCACACGACGTCTGGAAGTGGTTTCACATTTGTTTCGCCATCTGTTGAATACACTCACCACAGCTCTCCACCAGCACCTGACAGTCGTGCAGTTTCCGAAATGCTCTTGCCGATCCTTCGGGCCATCACAGTCTGCCGTCGGTCAAACCCAGATAGACTGCGCGCCTTTCTCATTCTACGCACGGACAGCATGCTCACTGATACCGCATGCACCATGGGTGTCTCTGATTAGCAGTCAGGTGAATCTGCTGTAGCCTAGACGGTTTATCTCGATAAAAGGTGGGTGGTCATAATGCTCTGGCTGATCATTGCAATCTGGCAGGCTGCGCTCGGGTACTCACTCGGTCTCGTTGTTGTCGAAGATGATCTCGCCGCTGGCGGCCTCGTACTGCTTGTCGGCGTGCGCGGTGCCGTCCTCGGTGGAGTAGGGCACGGCGACGCGGCCCCTGGCGCCGCTGTAGCGCGTCACGCGCAGCTCGTACGTGCCCACGGACTCGATGATCTCGACGTCGCGGTCGGCGAGCGCGAACACGCCGCAGTGGTCGTCGTCCAGGATCATGACGGTGGCCAGCGAGGGGCTGGCCAGCTGCGGCGGCGGCACCGCCGTCGGCGTCTTGGACGTGGGCTCCGCGACGCGCACGTTGCTCAGCCGCACGTAGAAGTGCTCGTCCTCCTCGAACACGTCGTCGTCGATCACCTGTGCGGCACAACCGCAATACACTCTATCGGTAGCCGCTAAGGCTGCGGAAGCGGATGCACCAGCAGAGTTACACTCAGATCTTAACAGAGTTTTGGAAGACTTGCGATCAAATAAGGCAGAAGCGATAGAAGCCGTTCCTTCGATATTTCTAAAATCGTTGGCAGAAGTGCCAGGTTGTCTATTCGAGCTGTTTTCTAGACTCTGAGTCTTCTGGAGAAATACCATCAGGCTTTGGAAGAAATATCAAATGGTTCAAACGGCTCTGAGAACTATGGGACTTAACATCTTAGGTCATCAGTCCCCTAGAACTTAGAACTACTTAAACCTAACTAACCTAAGGACATTACACACGTCCATGTCCGAGGCAGGATTCGAACCTGCGACCGTAGCAGTCCCGCGGTTCCGGACTGCAGCGCCTAGAACCGCGAGACCACCGCGGCCGGCCCTCATTTCTAATGAGTCCAACTGAATCTCAACATCCAAAAAGTTTAGATTCCCTTCTTTTCCAGTTTTCCCACAGTGCATCATTCACTTCCGTACAGTGTTGTATTCGAAGTTTCCACACACGTATTAATCGATGTTGAAACGGGGTGTGTCCATTTTTCACTTTTGCGACGTCTGAACTCTGCTCTGCTGGGGACAGCTTCAATCTGGTATCTCAACATCGGTCTAGGAATGTAAGACGATTCTTCCTCGAAAGCTGAAACAAGAGACGGTAGTGATGTTGGACACTGGTTTCTGGAGCGAAGTCGACGTTCTGAGTCATCCGAAAGATATTCCAGTGGTGTCAGGTCGATACTCTGGGCAGGGCATCCATTTCAAGAATGTTATTGTCGGGAAACCATTGTCTCGCAGATGCTGCTTTATTATGGGATGGATTATCATGCTGATATGGTCAAATATCGCCTTACAACTTTTGATCTACTGTAAGCAGCAAAAAAGGGCATAAAATACATTGGTGTCCTTCCGCATTTAGCGTTTCCTTAAGCAAGATCTGTTGCAAAGAGTGTGGCTCGTACTAGATGGGAAAAATGGATGGATCATTGTGCACCGAACTTAAAGAACACTACAGCCGCTGGAAACTGCAGAAAATAGGCTTCGTCTTTCCGCAGTATTGTTTGAAAACCACTTACATAGTTGATGTAGAAATACTGCCCTCTCCACCCAATGGACAAAAAGTGTATCTGACAGCAATACTGGAGACAGAGAGACATTAGAAGAACAATCCAGAACATCTACAATACAAGCAAATTAACTTCAGTTATTATACATAATCTGATACTGGTAATGTTGATTACCCAATCAAATATTGTTAAATTGTGCCCCGGTATAAATTGAAGTGTCAGTTATTTATTTATTTTGATGCTCTGTCATTAAGAATGTTTTAATCTGTACATGGTGTGTACCATTTATCTTTACCATCCCAAGTACCTTTTTGTCCAGAAGCAAAATAAAAATACGTCAAGCAAATGTTGTTTAACTACCAGGGGGCATTAATGAGCATGATTGCCTTTTCTATAACTTCTTTGTTACGAAGACATGAACAGGAGTACCCTATCTTTTGTATTCGGTAATCCACTTCCTCTTGTCAAGATTTGTTCAAAAGTTTCCGAAACCTGCTATTCTCATAAATACGACGTTATTAAAAACATAATGCAAATTAACTGAGCCTCCTGTACTAGCATATTGTGCAGATACCCAGGGTAACGTAACTCGTCTATTTGCTGGAGATAGCAGCAGACAAATCGAAACCCAAATAAAATCGTTAACCATTCAGTGAACTTACTCCTGTCTTCAATCACGACAAAATATGAGTTTTTGATCAAGGACTGGCTTTATTGTACGCAATGTATTGCTTAAAAGTACTACGTCTACATCTATATGCCTATCTGACATTCACACCAACGTGTTTGGTTGAGGGTTCACCGAACCACTTCCAGATTATTTATCTATCATTTTATTCTGGATTAGCAGATAGGAAAAAGTGAAAGGGGGCTGTCTAGCCCACTTTCATTTTTCTCGTACATTTCATGGTAACCTCGTGTATATATTACACGAATGGTTTTTCTCTATGTTGTAGTCCCTTGGAAAGAGAGTATGCATGGTACGAAAGTATTTGTTTTGTGCAATAACCTTGCATGCTCTCCTCATCCATTCCAAGAATAATCTCCGCAAGCAAGAATGTGTGGGTGTATATATTCAAATCTGCCGGTAAAGGGAAAAGAGATTTTCTTGTTCTCTCTGATGGTGTAGTGCCAACCTTAATACTATTCTCCAGAGAGATTTGTCAAATCTGTTTTTTTTGCGAATCATACTGCTCCCGTTTTTTCTCTCCGAACTATTGGTAAGCATGAATAATCCTTGATGTTCCTTGTAAAATGCTTTGGTACGATTTCTACTTCAGTTAGTTGCGCCAGATATTTGTCTTTTGTTAGGAAATCGCTTCGTTAATTTCACTAAATTCTCTTGCCTGTTTCTTGTTTCAAATCTTGAAGATTTTCTATTGCTTTTCGTGAGCGATATTTGAATCTGAATTCTTCCTTTGGCCATATCACTTCTGATGTGCCGCAAGTACTGTGTTATATTAAATCAGGATCTCTCAGCGTTTACATAGAAGGAGAGTTTTCTTCAATTTCCAAGCATAACGATGCTGATACAAAATAATGAGCAGCTTCATTATTTTGTGTAATAAGCCTCATGTAGAAGTAAGAAGAAGTCTGCAGTTGCTTCTTAGTCGAAATTATCGCCTTCAACGATCAACTCGTCGCTTTGATGTGAATTTACGCGAATTTGATAGCTGTGTTTCTGTGTATCTGGCGTAAAAACCTTTGAGGAGTTGACCGCCAAGTGCGAGAATGTTTTTTAAATGTAGTGACAGTTACGGAATTTATTAATTTTAGTCGCAAAGCTCTGTCATCAACTGCAGTTACTCCGTTGCTCATTGTGTCTCACCAGTGCGGTTCAATGACGTATCTTTTACTCAGTATGTTGCATATGACTAGTCCAACGTCAGTACAGGATTATTCTCTTCTTTGAGCGGTCTCCCAGTTTTCATATCTTTCCTTCAGAAGTCGTTTACGCTGGTTTTCTCCCGTAATTTTATCGAAGCGTGATTATCACGCAAGTAAGGGAGTATGCTGTTTTCGTAGTGATTGGATAACGGTTTATGTGTTTTATGTGGTTTATTGATCATTATAGTAGATCACCAATTTCAATCTGAGATGCATTCCAAATATTCATCCTCATCGTACACACCCACATGCTATAGTTGTTCCCCCAAAACATGAAGAAATAAAGTCCCTTTACATTCTACAACATTTGATCAGACATTATGGGTACGGGTACTTATGTAATGTGCACCATCTCCGTGTATTCGAACCGTATCATGGAGGAGAGTTTGTTTCCGATAAAATATCAAGCTGTTGATGAAGTTTGAAGGTCGACCAAAGTGGTGGACAGTGCCCTTGCGGTGGGCACGAGTGAGACAAAATTTACCTAAATTACTTACTTTCTCTCTTCATTACTCTAGGGCATAAACCAAAGTCCAAGGCTGTATGACAGCTGGTGTAACTACTCAATAGTAATAACAGTAAGTGTTGTGGGATTAATTACACCTTCAGAAAGACGTCATAGATAAACAAAACTATTGCCCTTAGACTGAGGAATGTAAACCAAATACCAGATAGAATCTAAATAAGAGTAGTAGCACACTGGCAAAACAAACACCTAACTCTTGATGTGATCGGTTTGAAGGTTTGATTCCTTTATTTTATTACGGTGGTCACTGGTCCCTGTGCAGTTATGAGTGAACAAAATATTTTCACATTCGGAGGGGAAAGCTGGTAATTGAAATTTCGCCGCAACGAAAAGCGTCTTCTTTTTAATGACAGCTATTTCATCTCGAGTATCACATCCATGACACGCTTTCCCCTATTTCGACATAATACTACTGTCCTCTTCAGCGTGGACCCCTGTTGTCAGTAAGAAATCATTATTGCAGTATCATTTCTTCTAACTTACATTTCTACCTTCTCTTCATTGGTGTACATTGTACTCATGAAACCTTCAAACCAAGATGGTTCACTGTATGACCGATGTGCATTTTCCTTGTGTTACCATTTGTTTTCTGCCAGTTACAGTAAGTGGACAAGTTGCGTTTTCGTTTTTTTCTTTCTTGCTCATCAGTCTTCTCATTGGTTTAATGCGGTTCGCCGTGAATTCCCCTCCTGTGCCAGCCTCCTCCTCTCAGAATAGCTCTTGCGTCCTACATCGTCAATTATTTGTTGAACGTATTCCAGTCTCTGTCTTTCACTCAGTTTTTACCCTCTACAACCCCCTCTAGTACCATGGAAGTTATTTCCCGATGTCTTAATACATGTCCTATGGCCCTGTCCCTTCTTCTTGTCAATATTTTCAGTATGTCGCTTTCATCGTCGATTCTGCTGAGTGACTCCCCATACCTCATCTTATCTGACCACCCAATTTTCAACATTCTCCTGCAACACCACATCTCAACAAATCGATTCTCTTCTGTTCCGGTTTTCCTACTGTTCATGATCCACTACCACAATACTGCGCTCCAAACGTACATTCTCAGAATTTTCTTCCTCAGATAAAGGCCAATGTTTGATATCTTGTCCGCTTTGTTTCCCTATGGTAGTCTATGTTTTATGTCCTCCCTTGCTTCGTAGTTTATGAGTTGTTCTGCTTCCAAGATAGAAGAATCGCCTAACTTCGTCTACTTCGTAACCACCAACTTTGATGTTAAGTTTCTTGCTATCCTCAGTTTTGCCACTCCCATTGCTTTTGTCTTTCTTCGGTTTACTCTCGAGCCATATTCTGTGGTCTTTAGACTGTTCATACTGCTCAAGAGATTTTATAATTCTAACTGAGGGTAGCTCTGCCATCAGCGAATGTTATCATTTATATCCTTTTACCCTGAATTTTAAAGCCACTTTCTTTTATTTCCGCCGTTGCTTCTTCGATGTGTAGTTTGAACAGTAGGAGCCAAAAGCTGCATCCCCGTTTTAAACTCTCATTAATCCGAGTACTTCGTTCTCGGTCTTTTAATCTTATTGACCGCTCCTGGTGCTCGTACATACTGTGTATCACTCGTCATACCCTATGGCTTATTCCTATTATTCTCACAATTTTGAGCATCTTGCGCCATCTTCTGTTGTCCTGATTTATCCTCAGTCTTGCTTCCATTATCAAGAGCAACGTCAGAATTGTCTCTGATGCCTTTACCTTTCCTAAAGCTAAACTGATCGTTGTGTGTTACCTTTTCAGTGAGTCTTGTGTGAATAACGTAGCGCTGTGGGTTTCTGGACAGGTCTTGAGGACGGAACGTGCATACCGATTAAAAAATATATAGGGTTCTATTTTAAAGCGACACACTGTTACACATAGCTTCGTGGCGAAGGAAGATACTGTCTTTCAGGTAGTTATACAACAAGTGCTCGATACATTTTTTATTTTGCTTCTGTACAAAAAGTTTTTACGGTGGCCAAGAAAAATGAAAGTTTTTTTTGCTCTGATGAAATTAAATTTTTCTGGAGACAAACTGAGTGTCAACCTTACCTTCGATAAGAATAGAACCTGAAGTAATAAATTAAAATCTGTGACAAAGGCTGGACTTCAACCCGAATTGGCCACTTACTAGAAAGATGTATCGTCCACTATACCATTCTGGTATTGTGGGTAAGGTAGCTTCATCGACTACCCTCGTCCAGTGACCTCCCTTACACAAACATCAATTCACACCTCAAACCATCTTCATTTTTCCTTTCATACATCGTCAAAGGATCACCTAAAACTGAGGTACACACAGGATTTTCCCATTACAGACAAAACTAGGCTGAGCCTTGGAATACTGACGATTTACACCGAAGCGCCAAAGAAACTGGTATAGTTATGCGTATTCAAATACAGAGCAAGTAAACAGGCAGAATATGGTGCTGCGGTCGGCGACGCCTATATAAGACAAGTGTCTGACGCCGTTGTTAGATCGGTTACTGCTGATACAATGACAGGTTATCAAGATTGAAGTGAGTTTGAACGTGATGTCATAGTGGGCGTACGAGCGATGGGACAGAGCGCCTCCAAGGTAGCGATGAAGTGGAGATTTTCGCGTACGACAATTTCACTAGTGTACCACGAATATCAGGAATCCAGCAAAACATCGAATCTCCGGTAGAAAAAATTCCTGAAAGAACGGGACCAACTGCGACTGAAGAAAATCGTCCAGCGTGAGAGAAGAGCAACCCTTCCGCAAATTGCTGAATATTTCAATGCTGGGTCATCAACAAGTGTCAGCGTGAGAACCATTCAAGGAAATATCATCCATCTGGACTTTGGTAGGTGTAGGCCCACTCGAATGCCCTTGATGACTGCACGACACACAGCTTTACACCTCAGCTGAATCCGTCAACACCGGTATTGGACTGTTGATGACTGAAAACATGTAGCCTAGTGGGACGTGTCTCGTTTCAAATTGTATCGAGCGGATGGACGTGTACAGTTATGGACACAGCCTCATGAATCCATGGACCCTGCATGTCAGCAGGGGACTGTTCAAGCTGGTGGAGGCTCTGTAATGGTGTGGGGCGTGTGCAGTTGGAGTGATACTGGAACCCTGAAACGTCCAGATTCGATTCCGACAAGTGGCACGTACGTAAGCAACCTGTCTGATCATCTGCATACATTCATGTCCATTCTGCATTCGGAATGACTTTGGGAATTCCAGCAGGACAATGCGACACTACACACGCCCAGAATTTCTACAGAGTGTCTCCAGGATCAGTCTTCTGAGATTAAACTATTCCGCTGGGCACCAAACTCTCCAGACACGAACATTATTGAGCATATCTGGGATACCTTGCAATATGCTGTTCAGAAGTTATCTCCACCCCCTCGTACTTTTACAGATTTATGGACAACCCTGCAGGGTTCATTGTGTCAATTCCCTCCAACACTACTTCAGACATTTGTCCAGTCCGTGCCACGTCTTGTTCCAGCACCTGCTTTCGGAGACCCTACATGATATTAGGCAGATGTACCAGTTTCTTTGGTGTTTTAATGTAAGGAGGAGAAAATTTGGAGTTTCTTTCCTGGTCATGATTATAGTATTATAAGCAAAACGAGGATAATGGAATGTAATCGAATCAAATCAGGTGATGCTGAGGGAATCAGATTAGGAAATGAGACACTTAAAGTAGTAAAGGAGTTTTGATATTTGGGGAGCAAAAGAACTGATAATGGTCAAAGTAGAGAGGACATAAAATGTAAACTGGCAATGGCAAGGAAAGCGTTTCGGAAGAATAAAAATTTGTTAACATCGAGTATAGATTTAAGTGTTAGGAAGTCGTTTCTGAAAGCATTTGTGTGGAGTGTAGCCATGTATGAAAGTGAAACATGGACGATAAATAGTTTGGACAAGAAGAGAATAGAAGCTTTCAAAATGTGGTGCTACAGAAGAATGCTGAAGATTAGATGGGTAGATCACGTAACTAATGACGAGGTATTGACTAGAATTGGGGAGAAGTGAAATTTGTGGCACAACTTGACTAGAGGAAGGGATCGGTTGGTAGGGCATGTTCTGAGGCATCAAGGGATCACCATTTTAGTATTGGAGGGCAGTGTGAAGGGTAAAAATCGTAGAGGGAGACCAAGAGATGAATACGCTAATCAGATTCAGAAGGATGTAAGTTGCAGTAGGTACTGGGAGATGAAGAAGCTTGCACAGGACAGAGTAGCATGGAGAGCTGCATCAAACCAGTCTCTGGACATAAGACCACAACTACAAGTAACAGCTATGTCATTTATGCTAGACTACCGGCTAATAATCCGAAACCTATGACAGAAAAATAATTAATGAAGCTAGTGAAAATAGTGTGTTTTCCCATATTATACTCTTTGACAAGTGCACACAGTGCAATGGACGGACAGCAACTGCATTGGAAATGTGTGTGTCGTGTACTGGGCTCGGTCAGTGGTTCAGTGGTAGGCAATATATGGCGTGCGCGTGCGCGCACGTACCCACCTGCAGCGTGAAGGTGCGCTCGGTGACGCCCGGCTGGAAGACGAGCGTGCCGGAGGCCTTGACGTAGTCGTCGCCGGCGACGGCGGTGCCGTCCTCGGTGGCGAAGTCGACGAGCAGCTGCTGGCCCAGGTCGCCGCCCTCGCGCACCACGCGCAGCTCGAAGGTGCCCACGTTCTCCATGACGGTGTAGTGGCCCGGCTCGAAGTAGACGCGCGCGCCCTGCTGGGCCTGCGCGGCCGCCTGCGCCTCGTCGTCGCGGCGCGCGATCTCCGCCTTCACCTCGCTCAGGTCGCTCTGCGCGCGCTCCGCGATCTTGCGCATGATGTTGCCGCCGCCCACCATCTTGCGCGTCGCCTGGATGCGGTAGAAGGCGCGGCTCTTCGGGCCCTTGTTCAGCACCTGCACACAGACACGGGCAATTTATGTAAATCAGTTGCCTCTAACTTCGCGGTAGGCACTGAGGGCGGCAGCATTGGCTGTCGCAGAAATCGCGCTGCTGAGATTGTTGGCTTTGCACATACAGGCTTTTCAAAAGAGTAACACAAGCGAACATACTCCATGCTTATTAGGCACAATAAGGAATGCATTACTGGCCATTAAAATTGCTACGCTACGAACATGACGTGCTACAGACGTGAAATTTATCCGACACGAAGAAGATGCTGTGATATGCAAATGATTAGCTTTCCAGAGCATTCACACAAGGTTGGCGCCGGTGGCTACACCTACAACGTGCTGACATGAGGAAAGTTTCTAACCGATTTCTCATACACAAACAGCAGTTGACCGGCGTTGCCTGGTGACACATTGTTGTGATGCCTCATGTAAGGAGGAGAAATGCGTACCATCACGTTTCCGACTTTGTTAAAGGTCGGATTGTAGCTTATCGCGATTGCGGTTTATCGTATCGCGACATTGCTGCTCGTGTTGGTCGAGATCCAATGACTGTTAGCAGAATATGGAATCGGTGGCTTCAGGACGGTAATACGGAACGCCTTGCTGGAGCCCAACGGCCTCGTATCACTAGCAGTCGAGATGACAGGCATCTTATCCGCATGGCTGTAACGGATCGTGCTGCCACGTCTCGATCCCTTAGTCAACAGATGGGGACGTTTGCAGGGCAACAACCATCTGCACGAACAGTTCGATGACGTTTGCAGCAGCATGGACTATCAGCTCGGAGACCATGGCTACGGTTACCCTTGACGCTGCATTACAGACAGAAGCGCCTGCGATGGTGTACTCGACGACGAACTTGGGTGCACGAATGGCAAAACGTCATTTTTTCGGATGAATCCAGGTTCTGTTTACAGCATCATGATGGTCACATCCGTGATTGGCGACATAGCGGTGAACGCACATTGGAAGCGTGTATTCGTCATAGCCATATTGGCGTATCGCCCGGCGTGATGGGATGGGGTGCCATTGGTTACACGTCTCGGTCACTTCTTGTTCAGATTGACGGCACTTTGAACAGTGGACGTTACATTTCAGATGTGTAACGACCCGTGGTTCTACCCTTCATTCGATCCCTGCGAAACCCTACATTTCAGCAGGATAATGCACGACCGCATGTTGCAGGTCCTGTACCGGCCTTTCTGGATACAGAAAATTTTCGACTACTGCCCTGGCCAGCACATTCTCCAGATCTCTCACCAACTGAAACCTTCTGTTCAATGGTGGCCGAGCAACTGGCTCATCACAATACGCCAGTCACTACCCTTGATGAACTGTGGTATCGTGTTAAAGCTGCATGGGCAGCTGTACGGGTACACGCCATCCAAGCTCTGTTTGACTCAATGCCCAGGCGTATCAAGGTCATTATTACGGCCAGAGGTGGTTGTTCTGGGTACTGATTTCTCACAATCTATGCGCCAAAATTGCGTGAAAATGTAATGGCATGTCAGTTCTAGCATAATATATTTTTCCAATGAATACCCGTTTATCATCTGAATTTCTTCTTGGTGTAGCAATTTTAATGGCCAGTATTGTAGTTGTATACTCTGATGAGCCAAAATGTTACGGCCATTTCGCACCACGGGGCTGCATGCCTCTGGTGGTGCTGCGGGCACAACCAGGTAAGGGGAGGATGTAATGGCTCGATACCCACGGGTGGTTTATCATAGCGAGTTCGCAGCGTCATTGTCTTTCGCGTTTCAGCAGTGCACGTGAACCAATGGACCGGCGCACATTACGGCGGTGACACTGCGAACTCGCAGCGAGAACGCGGTGTGAGACGCGTCGATCGTGCTCGCCAACAAGTGCTGCATCGCAACGATCTCCTCGCCGATCGCCGCGAAGTAGCGGTCGTTTTAGGAGAATGGGGCAACGCATAAGCGTTCGCAACCGTAGTAACATCCGTCGTCAGCCTGCCGTAGATGCAGTCGTTGTGGACTTGCAATTTTTCACGGAAGGAGTGAAAAAATACTCAGAAATATGGGACACATCTCGCAAGCAGTATCACGATAGGCTTAAGAAGAGAGCCACACGGTTCAGGTTTGGTGAGGATTTTGCTGCGAAACAGAACCGGGAGAGAATTTATGTAGGTAAACGTCACAGTCAACTAGTCAGCGTTAGTGCTCTAGAGGTGGCCTTTTTGCTCGAACGTGGCCACTTAAAAGTTAAGACAGCACTAAGCAGCAAATACTTTTCTCCGTGGCGAGAGCCCTTTCGTCTGAATGAACATCTTCAGTTAGCAAAAACAGTTTAAAAAGATTCTGTTTGTTTCCGCTGGTTCAATGAAATCACTCCTTTATTGTGTTCAACACACTAAATGTTCAATTCCACGCATTTTAATGCTGACGTAAATTGAATAGTCTCTCACGTTCGAGATTACATTGATTCAATGTTCACCACGATTGTTACCAACAAGATTTAAAATGGTTCAAATGGCTCTGAGCACTATGGGACTTAACATCTGAGGTCATAATTCCCCTAGAACTTAGAACTACTTAAACCTAACTAACCTAAGGACATCACACACATCCATGCCCGAGGCAGGATTCGAACCTGCGACCGTAGCGGTCTCGCGGTCCCAGACTGGCGCGCCTAGAACCGCTCGGCCACACCGGCCGGCCCCCAACAAGATTTAGAAAATTTTGTCTTGTCATGGTACTTTGCCGGCATTCTCTATTAAGTAATCAGCGAAAACATTTCTTCTACCGCTAAGCGACGTTCCTGCTTGGGTTGATCCAAGTTCATTATCCAGAGCCCATAGTATGCTTTCCAAATCCATCATTCGTTCTGTTAATTTCAATATGCACTCTCTGTGCAATACTTCTCACTGAGCTTCACAAGCATTCCTCACATTTTTAGGTAGCAATCTGTGGCCGATTATGTATTGATAATGCAGATCAATTACAGTGGAGCCACTGCCCAGATGGGGGTGACAATTATTGACAATTATTGAACTATATGAAAATAAATTAGTTACGAACCACGGCGTGCGTATAGTTTATTCAACATGTAAACATCACTACAGATTTAGGTTCTAACATGTTCGATATGCCTGCCATCATTGGCGATGATATGGCGCAGACGAATAGAGAAAATCTGCATGACCCTCTGAAGTGTTCGAACATCGAATCTGTCGATGACCTCCTGAATGGCTGTTTTCAGCTCAGCAACGGTTTTGAGAATATTGCTGATCAAATTGTCTTTAATATAGCCCCACAAAAAGCAGTCACATATGTTCAGATCCCGAGAATCTGGCAGCCAATCGATGTCCATGGCAGTGGCTTCTGGGTACCCCAGAGCGAGAATGCGGTCTCCAAAGTGCTTCTCCAGGACATCAGGACATCACTCTCCTGCTTCGATGGGCTCGAGTTCCGTCTTGTATGAAACACATCTTGACGAAATCAGCGTCACTTTGGATAAAGGGGATGAAATCGTATTCCAAAACCTTCACGTGCCGTTCGGTAGTCACTGTGCCATCAAGGAATATCGCACCGATTATTCCGTGACAGGACACTGCAATTCACATAGTCACCCACTGAGAATGAAGAGACTTCTCGATCGCGATATCCAGATTCTCAGCTCCCCGAGTTCGCCAATTTTGTTTATTGACGAACCCACCCACATGAAAGTGAGGTTCGTCGCTAAACCGAACTATACATAAGCATACTAATTCCCATTATGCCCCACGGGCAACAGTAAAGTTTGAAAGTCCTAACGCAAACCGTTCAGAAATTATGACGATTTTATTTCATATAATTCAATAATTGTCATCCTGTACTTGGAAAAGATGAACAGTTGACGTTACAGCTGTTACTTTACTGTTAATCAAAAATGAGTGTACATTCGTTCAAAAATATGCCACTTACTTTCATTTTCTCTTAAATCTATAAATAGTGTCACGAACGTTCCTTTATGCAGCCGTGAACTAACCGTTGCTTGAGTCCAAAACCTCCTGTTGCGTTTCTTACTGTATTCAGAAACGAAATAAGCAAATACTGCTTGCTTTCTTTTGCCTTCCTGCATACTGGTTGTTTTCCAAACTACACTGAATCGCCAAAGAAACTGGTGCATGCATATGTTTTCACGTACACAGATATGTAAACAGGCAGCATATGACGCTGCGGTCGACAATGCCTATAGAAGACGTCTGCCCTAGATGTTAGATCGGTTGCTGCTGCTACAATGGCAGATTATCAAGACTAAAGTGAGTTTGAACGTGACGTTATAGAGGGCGTCCGAGCTATGGAACAGAGCATCTCCGAGGTAGTGGTTTTACATAGGATCTCGCTTTCTCTGCGAGATCTTTTGCTAAGGTATGACGGTGGTAGCACTTGCGTCCTTCGTGCATAGTTCTTTTCTCAGACGCCCGAATCTTTACTAACCTTTGCGCGCTATCTTTTGAACCGAGAGTGCTGCAGCCTGCCGCGCGGGATTAGCCGAGCGATAATTGTTACGTAGGGGCAAAGTGATAAAGAGCAGGACTACGAATACGAAGGTCTCGGGTTCGATCCCTCGTCACACGATTTTTATTTTGCTCAGCGTGTTCGGTCAGAGGGCTAGCTGCCCTCTGTAATAAAAAACTGAGTTAATGAATCAACAAAGAACTGCAACGGGTGTCTTTCCATGTCCGCCTAGAGCAGATACAACGAACGAAAACGAACAAAATGAGATTTAAAAAAAAAGCGGTCTAAGGCGCTGTAGTCATGGACTGTGCGGCTAATCCCGGCGGAGGTTCGAGTCCTCCCTCGGGCATAGGTGTGTGTGTTGTTTGTCCTTAAGAGAATTTGGGTTAAGTAGTGTGGAACCTTAGGAACTGATGACCTTCGCAGTTAAGTCCCATAAGATTTCACACACATTTGAACCTTTTTTTTGTTTTCTCCAGTCTCTGCTTCCTCAGAATTTTCCGAATCTTGTTATTAAGCTATGGTGTTTTTTTTCGTCCTTAAACCACTTAAGAAGCACATAAATCCCCAGACCACATTTTACAATGTACTTAGATTCATTGGTTCACAGGTGTCGCTTCGGATAATGTTGAGGAAGCTGCACAATATTTCAACGAGACAGCTGTTCGACGTTTTCAGTTGCTTGCTGACGTTTGCTGCAGGAGCTTGCCAATACATACGCAGACTGGTTAGCCGGCTGCTGTGACCGATCGGTTCTAGGCGCTTCAGTCCGGAACCGCGCTGCTGCTATGGTCGCAGGTTCGAATCCTGCCTCGTGTATGGTTGTGTGTGATGTCCTCACGTTAGTTATGTTTAAGTAGTTCTAAGTCTAGGGGACTGTCGACCTCAGATCTCCCATAGTGTCCCATAGTGCTTGGAGCCATTTCTGATTTGACTCGTTAGAAAATCTCCGAACCCAAGGAGTTGGACTATAACGTCATCATAGGCGAACCGTAGAGCACGGCGTCATCAACTGCCCCCTGCCGGAAAAACGGGCCACTCTCGTCGTACGCGCGACGCGGAAAAAGCGCGGTCGCATATAGCGCCCAGCTCGCCCACGAGCAATGCGTTGCCGCACAGTTGAAGTGTGCGGACGCTGATTCTCCGTTTATGTTGATTCAGATTCATTTGTCTGTGGCCGACGATGCCTTGGTACCGGCACTGCTGGTTCCCATGCCTTGCTGAGTTGAGATCCCGTGTCTCTATTACTCAGGTCGTTACGTATACGTATTTTGACAGCTTCTTAAATGACTGCGTCCAAGTATGTGGAAGGGAACGAAAGGACCTTCATAATTCGTGCTTTGTCCCACGTTAACACATTACAGTGTTCAGCCACGTTTCTGGCTGATCCGATCTGGTGTGACGTCTATGTTCAGTGCACCTTACATCTTTAACGGTGCAGCACGTCTGGTCAGTTTATGATTTCCCACACTGTCATGGAATTTTACATATCCCTGCTCTCCTTATACTCAGGTTGTCTTTAACGGAACCCAGCTTAGTTTGCAGTCGCGTTGGAGGGCGGAAGGCACATTTTATTTCATGTTTCCCGAGCAGCCTGCCAGTCTTAAAGGACAGGCCACTAACTTAGGGTACAAAAACTATCCTCGTGGAGTTTTCAGTTTCTTTTGGCTGTTCTTGAGCTTTAGTGCGTGCAGGTTGAAATGCATTGCGGATCTGTTTATGAGAGGAGTCGATTTGTACAGACACAGACCTAAGATGACTAAGATCTGCTGATACGCTCCCTGGGGGAGATAACTCTAGTCCTATGAACGAGAGTCCGTAATACAGTAATACGCCACTGCGTTGAGATGGGTGATGGCAACTCGCAGCTCATAAATAGGGGTAGGTGTGAGTTGGTTTACGAAACACGCTGTGACCCAAGGAGCCATCTTCTTTACTGTGGACGAAGACATCTAATAACGGAAGGTCTTCATGTTTCTCCACTTCCGTAGAGAAGCAAATGCTCAGTACAGAAAGCGTTGTTGCTCCATGCGGCCAAACTGCATTGGAGTCTTGCACGTATCTCCCGAAATATTTAGGTTTCAACGTCACTGACTGAAGTGCTTTCCCCTTGAAGTTTTCCATAAAAAGATTAGCTACTATGGAAGATAAAAGGCTCCCATAGCAACACCGTCAGTTTGCTCAAAATATTGCTCATTATATAACAAGTCTACGATGACGTTACAGCTCGGTGTCTGCGCTTTTATAGCGAGTCAGCGTATGTATTGGCAAGCCACTGTAGCAACACGTCAGTAAGCACCAGAACATGACGAGGCGATGTTTCATTGAAATATTGTGCACTTCCACGACATTATCCGACGCGACGCCCGTGATCAATGAAGCAATTATTACGTCGGGAAAGTCTCAATCGGTATTGCTTAAACTTTGTCGGTAATTCCTTTATATTTATCTTACTGTAAGTAAGTTATTTCTTTTCACTGTGTAAGCAAGATCCTAACAACTGTTTATCTGCTGTTTCTAGCAGAAACACTCTACTAACCTTCTTATCTGATTTATTCATTTTCATAACCATAGTTGCTGTTATGAATCACGATCGCTAATTCCCGTTGTTGTACTGACGTTGTCGATACGGTCCGGCCTACTTGTAGATACAAGGTCTAAGACATTTCCAATGAGTGTGGGCTGCCGAAATAGCTGCTTAAGGCAGTTTTCAGAAAACTTGTTCAAAAGTACTTCGCATTGCTGCAATGAATCCATACACTTCCTAGTCTATATTCGGTAGGTTAAAGTCACCTGCAGTTAGTATTACATGACATGGGAATTATGCGCTACTGACCATAGCCTTTCTTTGAATGACCCTAGAACTGTAACAGCAGAATCGGTTTGCGGGTAAAAACATCCAACAATTAGCTCTGTTACACGTAAACGTGTTGTCGTGATGTATTCGTATGGTACATTATCCAAGCTATAGCAAATTTATTATTCGACACCGTAGAGTGACTGTGTGAGTGCATGCCTTAATACTTCTGCAGTTATAATTTGTGTTATAAACCAAAATTAGGTAAATAGACTGCAGGTTCAGTTAGTTAGAGGCAATAAGTAAATAAATCATGTCAAAAACATGCAGGGATTCTGTTTTCGTAAGTTACCACTGCGATAACATCTGTGCATTTTGTAAGAACCAGTGATAACCAGAACATTCTTCAAAGCTGAAGTGAGGATAAGAGTGGTTGTATCATAGCTGTTTTACCATGTTTTTCGCGTGGACTGTTAGTCTTTTTGCTATCAAGTGAAACTGTATGCGTTTATAATTGTTTCACTAAATGCGTGAAACATTTTTAGTCAAGAGCTGTAGAAAAGGTAGCTTCCTTTCGCCTGAACATCAACCTACGAGTTTCTGCGTGGACGTTCTATTACTTTTCAGGGAACTGAAACTTAACTAAAGTTTCGGGGAATCTGTTCTCGGCAATAAACTGTTACATTCTAAGCATTACAGTTAGGTTAACTATAATCCTGTAATCGAGAAAGCTACTTTTTTTATAGGCTGAATCGCTAAACGTTTCACTGTATATCACGCCAGATGTGATATGCTTCCACATTTTTACAGGTGACTTCGTGTAATCCTCCACACTGACATGACAGATTATTCACAGGATGGAATCTATCGAACAGCTAACCTCAATGTGTTCGCATGACAAAGGCAATTAAACTCCTTTCCCAGCGTGCCCATTTATTTCCGCTTCGTGTCCCACTCCTTAATTTACGAGCCTAGCTAATGGCGCATCGGCCCTGCCTCTACTGTGTGTAAATATTCATACTGGATTCAAACTGTAACAAACACGCGGACCGCAACAGGCGGTAGCGATACTAGCAAATATTAATGAGATTCGAACGCGGACAGATGACGGTTGAATGGCTGTTCCTGCGGGCGCTGTTACAGCATTATTATATTCAGTTATCAGGCGAGGAGAGAGAGCGACATGTTCGCTGCTGTCTTCTGAACAATCGTAGCAGGTAACCAGTATTCACTTGTCGATTTTTGGCCACGAAGAAAACTGCAGTCTCTCACTGACTTGGCCCTTCATGTTAGACATTTTGGCATACTTTCTGTTTATATAAGTAGTTACCCTATTTCTATTATCATTGCACGCCCTTAGGCACTGTACTCAAAACCTGGACTCATGTTCTGGATGACTCTGTAGTCAGGTCTGGGCAGTGTGAATTCGACGTCCGCTGCCAAAGACACGTCTCTTCAGAGGAAACGTCTGTTCCACGGCCCTCAACGTTATATCACACCATGATGTACTCTGTCTCCTACAGGACAATATCTTCCGCATTACAAAATACAGTGCAGACTTGAGGCACGCGTGTGACGAACAGTATCTGCAAAATATTACCACTCAGACGGAATTGTCATTCGATAAAAAAAATGGTTCAAATGGGTCTGAGCACTATGGGACTCAACTGCTGAGGTCATTAGTCCCCTAGAAGTTAGAACTAGTTAAACCCAACTAACCTAAGGACATCACAAACATCCATGCCCGAGGCAGGATTCGAACCTGCGACCGTAGCGGTCTTGCGGTTCCAGACTGCAGCGCCTTTAACCGCACGGCCACTTCGGCCGGCGTCATTCGATAAATATTTACAACGACAAGATAGACTGAACCTCTACAATTACTAATAATATTAGTGATTTCTTGCTGGAAACAATAATATAGTTATTCAGTGGGGTACATGGGTGATAATGTTAAGATGACATTTCTCCACACTTAGCGGTGTGTAAGCTGCAATGAGCATTTGTAACAGATTAAAAGTGTCTGGAATTACATTCGCTGTGCTTCATAGTCTCACATCACGCAAATAACATCACGACCGGTTTCGACTTAGCAGTAGGTCATTCACAGATTATCTATTTCAACAGAAGAAAATAGGCAGTAAAATACTAGGAAATTAAAATACAGATCAAACTAACTTCTATACACAAATATAATGACATGATGTGACCACCGCCTATGTCAGTGGCAATAACCACTCCAAGAAAGCAGGTAACTGCAAAACAAGTGGAGGTTATATAAGACTCTTCAAAATCTGCAATGCCTTGTGAAGCTTGGAGTAAAAAAAAAGGCCCAAATCCCACCCAAAGTCTTTAAATGGCAGAACTTAACTAAAAACTAAACTCCTCCAGAACAGGCCATGAAGGTCCAACGCCACCGACCGGCCGCCGTGTCATCCTCTGCCCACAGGCGTCACTGGATGAGGATATGGAGGGGCATGTGGTCAGCACACCGCTCTCCCGGCCGTATGTCAGTTTCCGAGACCGGAGCCGCTACTTCTCAATCAAGTAGCTCATCAGTTTGCCTCACAAGGGCTGAGTGCACCACACTTGCCAACAGCGTTCGGCAGACTGGATGGTCACCCATCCAAGTGCTAACCCAGCCCGACAGCGCTTAACTTCGGTGATCTGAAGGGAACCTGTGTTACCACTGCGGCAAGATCGTTGGCTTAAATCGCAGAACGGTGTCCCAAATACGCAGGTAAATTAAAAATCCGACTAGCACTACTGAAATGAACACACACAACCTTTTCTGAACAGAACATAGAGCCAGTCCTTGTAGCCTACTCCTCCAGCCTCTACAATGTAAGTTGCAGCTGACGAGTTGCCATTGCAATACTGGAGGAAGAACAGGGCCCAAAATCGGTCACAAGTAAGGAGCACTGTACAGGACTCCTTACAGTAGACGTGATACTGTTTATCGCTCTGGCAAAGACGGTAAAATTTAAAACACTGTCCTGAGGAACACCATTCTCCTGTTCGGAACTATTCGACAGCATGTCACCAACTCGGTACCGAAAAAGCGCTTTGATAAAAAGGACCGAATCAAGATGGAGATATGACCACCAAAGCCCCATTGGTGCAGCTGACATAGAACAAGCTGTCTCCAAGTAGTATTGTGTGCGTTACTGGTATCAAAAGATGTACCTGCACAGGCCGGCCGAAGTGGCCGTGCGGTTCTAGGCGCTGCAGTCTGGAACCGCGAGACCGCTACGGTCGCAGGTTCGAATCCTGCCTCGGGCATGCATGTGTGTGATGTCCTTAGGTTAGCTAGGTTTAACTAGTTCTAAGTTCTAGGGGACTAATGACCTCAGAAGTTGAGTCCCATAGTGCTCAGAGCCATTTTTTTTTTGTACCTGCACAATGCAGTTTACGTAAGAGAGCCCGCTGAATAGCCGCCTCTAGAAAGGTCAGGTTGCCGACAGTGGATCGAAATCTCCTGAATGCACACTGAGAGCGACTTAGCAGCTGACTGGTCTCCAACACCCAAACCAGGCGACGGTTAACCATTCGCTCCAAGGTCTTTGCCACACAGCTGATTAAGGCGACGCTCCGGTAACTATTGGATCTTGAGCGGTACTTTCTTGGTTTAAGAAGGGATATCAGAATTACTTCGCTCCACGAGTTGGAAAAGTTGCCGGTCTGCTATGTAAAAGAGTAGAGGAGGATTTCTTTTGATGCTGCTGACAAATATCGAAGAATGCTGAATCGGATTTGGTCGTGATCGGACGAAATATCACAAGCGGCAAACAGTGCCAAATCTTACTCCCACACGGAGAATGCGCAGTTATAGGACTCTGAATTGTTAGACCTGAAGTACAACTCACTCCTTTCCATGGTGGCTCAGTAACAACGGAACGCTGGATCGTGATTAACAGTGGCAGCAGTCAGCGCAAGTTGTCCGCCATTGTGTGTGCAATGTCTTCAGGTTTTCTTTTGGGGCACCCTTGAGTTAACAAGGCTACTATAGGTAACCGACTGCCTTTACTGGAAATCCTCCTGATGGCTTCCCATCCAGCAGTAGAACAGGTGGAATGGTTGACAGAGTCCAGAAACGTTCTTCATGACCTTTCCTTGCTCTCCTTGATGATGCATCAAGCCTTTGACCTCGCTGATCGAGAGGCTGCGAGGTTTTCCGCCGTTGGACGGCTCTTAAATCGTCACAGGGCTGTACGCCTGACCTGAATGACTGCACAGTACTCATCAGTTAACCGAGTCACAGAGGGTCTCTTACGGTGATGAAGAGAAGAGTTTGGGATGGAGAGGTCAGCGGAATGGTATGACGTGGTCCACCTATTCCTGGACGTAGCCAGCGGGCCGAACATTGTCCAGTTGGCTCTGCTGATCAACGATTGTGACTGCATCCTTTCAGCGAAGCTCCATCTAGTGGGTGAACACGCAGTGGAAAGTTGTCACTGCAATGGAGTTAGTCAGTTACTTCCCACTAAGCAGAGTCCACAAGGGCTGGAGAGCAGAAAGCGATGTTGATGGCCGAGAATGATCCATTAGCAGTACAGAAATGTGTTGGAGGGTCTGAGTTGAGGACGCACAGCTCCAGAGATGTCATGAGGTCCTCCAATACCGGATCCTGAGGGCAAGAAGAGTTCGAACCCCGTAAAATATGATGGGCATGGAAGTCTCCCAGTAGGAGAAATGATCAGGAGAGTTGTTCTGTAAGACCTGTTAGGTCTTCAGAGTCAATTGCAATCATATGGAGGTAAATACAGCGAGCAAACAGTGATCCTCTGACGTACATGAACCTCAGCTGCAACCGCTAGCAGGTCAGGAGCTAGGGAGGGAGGATAGGAGTAGTGTGCTTTGTTGACAAACAAATCGACCCCTCGCTTGGCCCTTTCGCCACTTAGGTCATCCTTATATTAGAGTGTATAGCCCCTAAGACATCAGATGCTTTAAAATGCACAATGGAAGGGGGGGGTCACTTGGGAGATTCACTGGTACCTTCAACATCGCATAGTCCAGTGGCTTCAGAGCGGACCGCTTTGATCATTTGGCCTTCTTTTCCAGCTTGGATTTTGGCTGATAGAACGGAAACACTCTGCTGGACCTGTTTATATGTCTACCATGAGCGTTTCCTGCCTACACTGACATTATGTTCAGCACCATTCAATGTCTCAGTGACAGGATGACTGGGCTGCAGGACCAGCTGCGCAGGCTGGCGGATGCATTTGGAGATGCAGGTAGATATGCCCTGCTCAACAGTCATAATGCTAGCAATGGCCGTCTGGAATGGCTGCTCCAATGCTGAGGCAAAACACTTGACAAAACTTGGTGACTGAGTGGCCTTAAATTCCTCCTGTGCATCAGAGTATTAGATACGTTGGGTGACTTTAATTTCCTGAATCTTCTTTCCGTCGACGAAGACAGGTCAATGCCTACTTCAGATGGGCCAAGGAGCAATTAATTCACCTGGGTGGCACAGTGCACTGGAAACCCTGTTTGCGTGCCGTGCTACCACATCGTCTACATGTAGCCCGATTGTTACAGCCCATAGTGGTATGACTGAAGCGTTGGCATTTGAAACAGCTCCATGGATTTGGAACATAAGGTCTTACCTTAGAGCAGAAATATTCTGGTGCAATTAATCTGGCAACTTCGTCAGATTGAATGTCAGAATAAATGATACTGACTTTTGGAGCTACCTGTCAACCCTTTTCATAATGTTTTGTACTTCGTTCACCCGTGCACTTTCCCTCTCATTCCTGCTGCAATTCTTTTGTATTCATATCCATAATGTCCCAGCATGTTACAACACCTTCAACACTATTCAACCCAGTGTGCAGTTCACTGTTAATGGGATATTCTCCAAGTAGCTTGGCATTAAACAACTTCTGTACCTGGGGAGCCTTCATAGCCTCCAGCAGAAGAGTGTCATTCTGTAGCCTCTTGATAGATTTGAGTTGCCCTGCAAGTCCCTCGAGAGCTTTATGGGTATAGAACGGCAACAATTTTTCAAAAGAACCGTCCACACTTTACATTACAACAAAAACATTATCCACCTCAGATTGTGGTCTGTTACTTTACTTACTGTTGTTGACAATCAGAGATGACGCAGCTGGACTGCCCAACAGGCCACCAGAATTGCTACGGGTGTGAGTACAAACATGAAAATTAGGCTTCATGGTGTTCCCACGAGCAGCCATGGAAGAAAGTCCACCCAAACAGAGACCCGCTTGCCTGGGTAAGCCTTATACAACTGAGATGCGGCAGGTTTCCCAGAGGTTGCCTCCTAACGACCGCTCCACCTCAACAGCCACGCGTATCATCGGCGCGCAGCACACCATGTGATTGAGGATTTATTTATTTATTTTTTTTTTTTTTTAATAGAGTTTCGTACCATCCTCGAGATCTGGGCAGTCAAGCCAAGATACTCGTTCCCTGTGACACACGACATTCCACCTCCGCACCGCGCGGTGGTCACTGAAACAGGCCTACAGCTTATAGTGACAGGGGACGGCAACGGATCGCCAGCTAAGGAACCCAGGGGTCGCCAAACCTGTACCATAAAAACGAATGCATTATTTTCTGAGGAACGTTTTCGTGGCATTCCCAGGGTGATCTAACCATTCTGGAAGATACTATGAATCAACACAAATGTACATCTACTATTGGAAGCCACGTTTACCCCCACGCGCATCTCGTTTCTCCTCGACACGGTGGCATCTACTAGCAGGACAATGCGACGTGTTACATAGCTCACAGTGTACGGGCGTCGTTCGAAGAGCACCAAGTGAGTTTACTGTAGTTCTCAAGTCATCAGAATCCCCAGATTTAAGCCCAGTCATCATCAACCGAGAAACCTATCTCAGTTGGCCGCAACACTGGAGTCGCCATGGTCCATATCGCTGTCGGCACCCTCCATAAGCTCACGAACTTTCTTCTTGAAACGCGCGAGGTGGCCGCGCTGTTTGAGGCGTCATATCACGGACGCCGCGGCCCCTTCCGCCGGAGGTTCGAGTCCTCCCTCGGGCATGTGTGTGTGTGTTGTTCTCAGCATAAGTTAGTTTAAGTTAGTTTACGTAGTGTGTAAGTCTAGGGACCGATGACCTAAGCAGTTTGGTACTTTAGGAATCCACACACATTTGAACATTTTTTTCTTCTTGCACGTCTCGCAGTGGTCCGCGCTAAGATGGTGGTTATTCAGGCTTTTGAGAAGTGGTCTAATTAATATGACTGGATACCGTAGTAAGTCGTCAATTGAGTAGGGAAGGAGAGGCGTGCTCTATGTGACCATACACTGATGAGCAGAAACATTATGACAGCAGCACAATGCGAGACGATAAGCTGCCTAGTGACAAACGCTCATGTAAGAAATGTATATAAGCGAAGCATGGGCGAATGAGGAAACATTTTCGCGACGACACAGCCCACGAAAAGGGCAATACAAAGACATATGGTAATACGAGAAAGGGCAGATCGTTGTGGCTCGGCGACTAGGACCTTGCATCGCGAAAACAACAATTATAACCGCTGTTCGCGAGCTACTGTCGTAAGATCTATGGAAAGTGGCTGAAGTACAGTGAAACCACGAGTAGGCAACGAGACGCTGAACATTCACTTCATCACAGAACGTCGTGGTCGGAAGGTAGGCAGGCGATGCGACCTGTGTCAGATCTGACGACAGGATATACACTACTGGCCATTAAAATTGCTACACCACGAAGATGAATTGCTACAGATGCGAAATTTAACCGACAGGAAGAAGATGCTGTGATATGCAAATGATTAGCTTTTCAGAGCATTCACACAAGGTTGACGCCGGTGGCGACACCTACAACGTGCTGACATGAGGAAAATTTCCAACCGATTTCTCATACAAAAACAGCAGTTGATCGGCGTTGCCTGGTGAAACGTTGTTGTGATGCCTCGTGTAAGGAGGAGAAATGCGTACCATCACGTTTCCGCCTTTGATAAAGGACGGATTGTAGCCTATCGCGATTGCGGTTTATCGTATCGCGACATTCCTGCTTCCGTTGGTCGAGATCCAATGACTGTTAGCAGAATATGGAATCGGTGGGCTCAGGAGGGTAATACGGAACGACGTGCTGGATCCCAACGGCCTCGTATCACCAGCAGTCGCGATGACAGGCATCTTATGCGCATGGCTGTAACGGATCGTGCAGCCACGTCTCGATCCCTGAGTGAACATATGGGGACGTTTGCAAGACAACAACCATCTGCACGAACAATTCGACGACGTTTGCAGCAGCATGGACTGTCAGCTCAGAGACCATGGCTGCGGCTACCCTGGACGCTGCATCACAGTCAGGGGTGCCTGCGATGGTGTACACAACGACGAACCTGGGTGCACGAATGGTAAAACGTCATTTTTTCGGATGAATCCAGGTTCTGTTTACAGCATCATGATGCTCGCATCAGGGTTTGGCGACATCGCGGTGAACGCGCATTGGAAGCGTGTATTCGTCATCGCCATATTGGCGTATCACCCGGCGTGATGGTATGGGGTGCCACTGGTTACAGGTCTCGGTCACCTCTTGTTCGCATTGACGGCACTTTGAACAGTGGACGTTACATTTCAGGTGTGTTACGACCCGTGGTTCTACCCTTCATTCGATCCCTGCGAAACCCTACATTTCAGCAGGATAATGCACGACCGCATGTTGCAGGTCCTGTACGGGCCTTTCTGGATACAGAAAATTTTCGAATGCTGCCCTGGCCTGTACATTCTCCGGATGTCTCACCAGTGGAAAACGTTTGGTCAACAGTGGTCGAGCAACTGGCTCGTCACAATACACCAGTCCCTTCTCTTGATGAACTGTGGTATCGTGTTGAAGCTGCATGGGCAGCTGTACCTGTACACGCCATCCAAGCTCTGTTTGACCCAATGCCCAGGCGTATCAAGACCGTTTTACGGCCAGAGGTGGTTGTTCTGGGTACTGATTTGTCAGGATCTATGCACCCAAATTGCGTGAAAATGTAATCACATCTCAGTTCTAGTATAATATATTTGTCATATGAATACCCGCTTATCATCTGCATTTCTTCTTGGTGTATCAATTTTAATGGCCAGTGGTGTAATTTTGGTACAGGCAGAAGTGTTTCGGAGCACATCTTTCAGCTCACATTATTGAACATGGGACGCCGTAGAAGACGGAATCGTCAATTGCGATTAGAGTGGGCATGAGGTCATGAAGACTGGAGCACTGGTCAGTAGTTCTGGGAATCACGTTTCTTTTTACACCAGGTCAATGATCATGCCCCGATGCACTGTCACCTAGACGAACGGCAGCGCGAAAGATACACGTGCCACGAACGCAGGCCAATGGGGGCAGTATTATGTTATGGGGCTCACTTAAGTGGTCTTCCATGGGAGCTTTGATAGTAATGGGCTAGGTGAACATTATTGTGGAACACCTGCGTCTATTCACGTTTGATGCCCGCCCTGACGAGGAAGCTATCAACCTGCAGAATACCTATTTGTATCACAAGGCCAGAATAGTGAAACAGAGACTTAAGGAGGACGATAATGAACTCGATGTCGTGCCCACCTAATTCGGCTGATCTGAACCCTCGGGAACACATGTAGCACGCGTTGTGGCAAGAGCACAGGGCCAACTAACCACCGGCCACTAACTTACGGTAACAGCATGACCTATCTCTGTTGTATTCTCTATTGTATTTCGTTTCCAAGGTGGACCAATACGCTACTAAGCAAGTAGTCGTAACGTTTTGTCTTGTCAGTGTGTCCGATCATTGGAATTGAAGGCAACACTTTTAATTTCGTAATGGTGAACAACTGGCAACTTATAAATCCAAATCTAAGATTAAGTATAAATATCATTGTGTTGGAAGACCTCAAAATTACAACTAGTAAAAAATTTCATACTATTAGTGTATGTAATTTATATGCGTACCTGACGCAGGATATCTGACACCTTCGTGCAGACTCCATTCGCGAGTAGCAGATCAGATGGCGCTAGTGAGTACAGATACAGGACGAGCTGAATCAATATTAACCACTGATAAACTACTTTAGAGTAGTGCAAGACGGCAGATAAAGGGACCCCGATAACAAAGAAGCCAGAACACAGTGAGGATGACTTGTTTACGAGGCAGTCGCTGTCTTCCTATCACGCCGTATCCAGAGTCGGTGTTAAAATTGCCTTCTTGAGCAGCGCTCAGGTCCCAGCTATTCGAGGGATGACAGCCATCAACTTTGCTTTCCGTGTTTGCCTTACCTCCTACTTAGAGTTAGTCGTCGTTTGTGTCCCCGTCTTACACATTTCACAGGAGCTGCAGAACTATCACTTTTTTCCGCAGTAGGCACAGAGTCTCGGTCAGGCGCACAGTTTCAACTTGCCACTAAAGTTCAACGATCAAGATTCACTTGAAGAACAACTAACACAATACTGGAGAAACCATTTTTATTGCAGACACTAAATACATTTTATGCTCCCCTCTCCCGTAAGCATGCACATGTTGTTAGCGGTATAAGTCCACGTAATGTTATTAGTGACTGAGGACAGTGTAGTAAACAACATTGCTTCAGTATTTAACTTCTTTTGCAGCCTATTAATTACAGATATTAGGAGTAATGTGTTTTTGGGTTGGTTGGTAAGTCCAAGGACATGTGACAAGTGTAAGGCTCAAAGTTTATTTTGCTCTGAGCAGCAGATCAGATGCTGAAGTGTGGACATGTAGACGTAAAGGAACAAGCCTATAATGACAGGCACAGTCCACTTAGTTGTGCAGTTACGACCGCGCAGAACCACCACTTAGATGATTATGTGACGTGCAGGAAGACTGTTAGGTGGAGAGGAAAACAAAAACAAAAAAAGACAAAAGGACACTGAAGTGTGTACATATTGAGGTAAGAGTGATCACAGTATCTTAAAAAAAAATGGTTCAAATGGCTCTGAGCACTATGGGACTTAACTTCTGTGGTCATCAGTCCCCTAGAACTTAGAACTACTTAAACCTAACTAACCTAAGGACATCACAAACATCCATGCCCGAGGCAGGATTCGAACCTGCGACAGTAGATGTCGCGCGGTTCCGGACTGAGCGCCTTAACCGCGAGACCACCGCGGTCGGCGCAGTATCTTCACCTACACTCCTAACACGCTGTATATTACAAACGAAAACAATGATGGAATTAAGTAAATTAGGCGCTACTGAAAGTAGATCAGAAAGGGGACAACATGTTATTGACTCAAAGAGGATTGTTCAGTGTAAATATAACATGTGGATTAGTATAAAAAACTCACATCTTCTATGAGGAGTTGTCTCCCATTACAGAATAATCAGAGGAATTTTATGCCTTTAGCGGGGGACCTCAGTTACCACTGCACATTAGTTTGGTATCTGTATAACTCGTATTTCATTACCCAGTTAAAACGCGTATGACAATATGTGTGGCACTCGGCGGACATGATTTAATTTTGCTTTATAGAACGATATGCCACACAATTGTGAAATTCGTATCGAGAGTTGTGAGAGGTTACAGACGAACCTAGGTGCAGAGACCCATATAAAAAATGGTTCAAATGGCTCTGAGAACTATGGGACTTAACATCTGAGGTCATCAGTCCCCTAGAACTTAGAACTTCTTAAACCTAACTAACCTAACGACATCACACACATCCATACCCGAGGCAGGATTCGAACCTGCGACCGCAGAAGTCGCGCAGTTCCAGACTGAAGCGCCTAGAACCGCTCGGCCACACCGGTCGGCTACCCATAGAAACAATACAAAAACTGAGAGCTCATCGTTGTCTGTATTTTCCAGCGTCACATTTACACTCGGAAATAAAGTTACCTTTATTCCGGAACAACTCATATCTGACGATACAGCTTAAGCGTTTCCGATTTATCATCACTCATTAATGTAGTGGCAACTTTAAATCACAGAGCTCTTACGCAGTTTGTTCGAAATATGCTGTGGGTTCTGATTTCGGAACGAAATCGAAAGAGCAGAAAGTTTTTGAAAAAATAATATCATGAAGAATCGTTAGGAAGATTAGAACTGAACGTCTCGTTGACGTCGGTGTTGTAGGAGGCCGAGAACCAGGTCAGTTTTATCAACGATATGAAGGACATCAGTGAGCTCTTCGCGAAAGGAAAATTGTCGGCAGTGGTCTGAAATGATATAGAGAACCAACGCAAACAGTCGAATAGACCAGTCGGGGATTCTCAGAGAGTGCATTGCTTTACCCATTTGTATCACCTCACTATGTTGAATATTACAGAAGTATTTACGAAACCAAAACTGGAATACATCAATTAAAACAACAGTTAATTTTTTGATGACAGACCTTAAGGATAATTTTAATTACAAAATAGAACTTACAGCTACATTAAGTAAACATTCCGCGTGTAGTATACCACATCTCTTCATTTTACAGCGACCATCCTCAGTAACGAACAAATATATCTACAACATCCTGCAACCACTATGCAGAGCATCGTATCCCTACCAGTTGCTACTACCAGGTATTTATACGAGTTGGCAAATTCCTGTTATGAGCCATTGATTTTACGCCACTCCGAAATTTTGTCAAGGTCTGACTGCGTATTTGTGCAACTTTTTCGCCGACAGTATTTCATTTCTGGTAAATGTATCATGTGCGACAAATATTTTACTATTTATAATGTGTACATGGGCACTAATACCGGGTGTCCAGAACTTCAGCGATTGGACTAACGGGGCTGATGAGGGACACAATGACAAATATATAACGTAAAGCAACTACGTGTCGGAAACGGATATTGTTGGGACAAGGGAAACTACCCATCGCAGTAGCCCTCCCCTCAGATTTTGTGGTAAGATGGCCCAGTGTGTAGACCGTCATAAACTGAAGACAGATCAAGCGTCCGCAGCTCGTGGTCGTGCGGTAGTGCTCTCGCTTCCCGCGCCCGGGTTCTCCGGTTAGATTCCCGGCGGGGTCAGGGATTTTTCTCTGCCTCGTGATGACTGGGTGTTGTGTGATGTCCTTAGGTTAGTTAGGTTTAAGTAGTTCTAAGTTCTAGGGGACTAATGACCATAGATGTTAAGTCCCATAGTGCTCAGAGCCATTTGAACGATTTTTGAACAGATCAAGCACGAAAACAGAAAGAAGGTGTACTGAACTGTAAAACAAGAACAATCGAAACAGCTAACGGTCCAAGCTCAAGACGTGCAACATCGAGCGACCTGTGAGAACTCCGGCGTCGTGGCTGTGTGGTCACGGTGTTGGACTGCAAAGCGGAAGATCCGTGTTCATATCTCACTTGCACCCCACGTTCTACACAAAAATATAAACTTTCTATGCGGTCATTGAAGTGTCTGTCCTCCTTCCTGTTTTCATACTTGAGCTCTGTTCAGTTTTTGACTGGCTATCCTTTGGGTCATTTTACCACTAAATCTGAGGAGGGTGCGATGGGAGGTTTCTCTTGCGAGTGTGCAGCAGGTTATTCTGTGCGATTGAGAAGAGAACGGTGTTAAATGTATTTTTTGATTTATCATTCTGATCACTATTACATTACAACATATGTTCAACATGGGAACAATTAACCTCAGCACAGAGCCGACATCGACAATAAAGGGGGTCCTTTGTTCGCTGGAGAAGGCACGGTGTGTTCTGTAATGGTGTGGAGACCGCAAGAATTCTTGCAACCAGTTTTGCCTCACAGTAAACACGGGGAAAATACAGCTCGGCTTTCAAGAAGCCCCAGAGAAAGAAGTAATGGGGTGAGATCCGGAAATTCTGCCGGCCAATGTATAGATCCTCCCCGTCCGATACATATATTGCCAAAAGTACCGGTTTTTACTGATCGGACTGGTTCTGCAATGTGCGCTGGGGCCCCATTATGATGAACGCACATCCTCCTTCTGATATCTAGGGGTCTAAGGCGCTGCAGTCATGGACTGTGCGGCTGGTCCCGGCGGAGGTTCGAGTCCTCCCTCGGGCATGGGTGTGTGCGTGTGTTTGTCCTTAGGATAATTTAGGTTTAGTAGTGTGTAAGCTTAGGGACTGATCACCTTAGCAGTTAAGTCCCGTAAGATTTCACACACATTTGAACATTTTTTGATATCTAGGGGTACCTTCTCCACTACCGTTGGCATGTGAACTTCCAAGAGCACCCAGTATATTGGCCACCTGAGTCGAACAGGCAACACGTATGGTCCAAGTAAATAATCGCCCGTGATACCGGCCTGTGTGTTTGCTGCAACACGTCTCTGACGACTGTGATACGTGGGTTTTTATCTGGCCATACCTGCGAATTGTGACTATTGCAAATGCCTTCCCGAGTAAACTGAACCTCATCAATGAACATAACAACTTCAGGAAAAAGAAGGTGCTCGTTAGCCTGTTGCAGAATTTAGAGTACGTACTGAAGACGAACGTTCATCTCGTCCCATGGTCTGTACTCAGCTACAACTATGAAGATCAAGCAACCTGTTCACGGAATTCCAAGCAGCAGTTGGTCATGTAATTGTGTCTGGATTTTTCTCAAAGTGTAACAGCATTTCTTCCCCAATTTTGGGATTACGTACCGTCCATGGTCTACCCGCATTAGCCGTGCTTACCATCAACGTACCGATATTTTCCAGTCGAACATAGGTTGCAGTAAACGTGCAATAGTGTGCAATAGTTGCGTGCAGGGAAGCATTCGCGGTACATTAGCTGGGTTCTTTGACTGTTGCCTTCAACCGCACCGTGAACAGCATGCATGTCTAGCGGTTCTCCTCATGTGTAGCGCTCCATGTTAACACTGCAATTTTGACACAGGCACCCGCTGTTTACTGACTCAGTACTACGTATCTCAGGCTGACATTTGGTATAACTTCAGAAGGTAGTCTTCAGAACCGCAGCGACATTTCCTTTGTTGGCTGGCATGAAAACCAAGTCCTCGTTCTCAGGCAATAAGAGTAGGCCACATCGTTCGTCCTGTCCAATATTTGATTTTGGTGGCTTAGCTTTCGACAGTATGTGGCTGGCGGTTAGTATGACGTCCCCGTCTCGTCGTGCGAGAGATGCAGAATGCACTGCTCCATTCCGCTAATGATTTCCAAAATTGAAAGACGTCGCGGGACTGAAGAAAAGACTTCAAACAGCGCTGCCACAGAGCCGTCGCCCAGCTCTGGATCTTGTGGCCCAACAGTTTCCATCTAGAATCGTCAGCTTGTTCCGTCATGTTCTAAGAGCAACGTACTTCCTGTACCGCGACGAATATTATGAAATGACGAATGGCACACCAATGGGGTCATACTGTCTCCGGCAGTGGCGAAATTCCCATGGAGCACTTTGAGGAGGAGGCTCTGTAGTCTGAGGTGTTGCGTCCGTCTTGCTTCCTAAGGTACGTCGATGACACGTTTCTGATATGGCCCGACGGTGAAAATACACTACAGCAGTTTGTGGATCACGTGAACGATGTCCACCCAACATTAAATTTACGATCGAGATGGAGAAGGATTGCAAGCTACCGTTGTTGGATGTTTTAGTTGAGCGCATGGCAAGAGGCCGGCTTGGTCATTCAGTGTATCTGGAAACCGACGCACACTGATCGATATCTAAACGCCGATAATTTTCACCACTCTGTACACAAGAAAGCGATCTTGGACACGTTAATACACAGAGTTCTTTATCGTCTTAATTGTAGAAATTGAGATACGTGTTCAGAGAGAATGGTTATAGGCAAAAAGACGTTGTAATCGCTTTCAAGTGTCTCCGAAGAAGGACAGCTTGTGAATCGGCACAAGGCGCCAAGCCGGCAGCTTTCCTGCCATAGTGTGGGGCAACAAGCAGCAAGTTAGGAGGTGTACTGCAGAGACATGGATTGAGACCAGTGTTCCGGACGTCCCGAAGATAGGAAACATGCTGCACCTGTTAAAGACGACACAGCTTTTTGTATGCCCGGTTTGTATGGTGTCCCTTGCGAGTGGGACAGGATGTATATAGGCCAGACAATTTGCACAGTTGCAGAATGTTGTACCGAACACCTGAGATATAATATACAAAGGGAGATCGACAAGTCGGTCTTACCTGAGCATTTCCTGGCAAACCGACAGAAAATACAGTTTTAGGACACGAGAGTCTTGCCTCGTGCGTCAACACACTGGGATTCCGTTATCGTGGGCATATAAGAGGAAAATCGTGCCAGTCGCGGCATTCTTTAGTTTTCCTCCTTACAACGATGCCAGAGATAGCCACCGAAAGCTCGAGAATTTTATTCTAATCGACGCGGCTTGAAAACCGCTGCTGTCGTGACCTTATATAGCCCAAAAACGGCTTATGATTGTCAGTTGTGACGTCTTGCTATCGCATGGTGGCGCCACCAGCGCAGTCGTTGACATCATCTGCGATAGCATGACGTAACTACCGACCAATCAGAAGTCGTTTTGGGGCTGTATAAGGAGGGTCACCACAGCAGCAGTTTTGACAGTCGGTTGCTCCTGATGGAGATGGTGGTGGAAATCGTCGAAGGCTCACGGTTTTACGTGAACTGACGTGGCAAGAAGTCCGAGAATGTTTTATACAAAGTACTTGATATGTTTCCAGATGTATGAGGCATCACATGTTTATTGCACATGTCACGCAATTCCCGTATATTACGGACGTGTGGTATGTCGGCGCGGAGTTGACGGCCGATAGTGTCCACTGATGTGTTCTGTTGGTTTCAGATCAGGTGAGACAAGAAGCAGGTGGGATGCGGGTAGTCTGATGTTCATGTTATTCACGTCTCACTTGGGCCTTCGATTACTGCCACATATGCTATGGAAGCCCCAGTAAGTGTCATTCATAGCATACCACTCTGCATTTATGATGTAGTTCGTGTTTCAAGCAGCGGTCGACAGGATGATGGTGTATCCGAACACGACCAGGTGTACCAAGACACACGATTCAACCGACTAGGCCATGGTCCAATCTCGATCATTTAGTACACACAACAGTCGTAATTGATGTCGTTCAGTCAACATGGAAATACGTAGGGGTCGTCTGCTGAGACGCCTCATATTCAACAATGTGCGCTGAGCGGTGTTTCCGAACGCCGGGTGCCACCAACAACGTTGATCTCTGTTGTGAGATCTGCAGCAGATCGTCGGGTATCCTGCTTAAAAAAGCAGGCAAATCCACGGCCTCCATGTTCTGCGACGAGGCGTGGGTGCTTAATACCTTGTCGCTCACTCACGGTTCCACGCTCTTCTGCCGATTTCCGTAGGTGCTCACGACAGTAGCACGCGAACAGCGGATCACCTACACTGTCTTCGAGATGCTCGTTCTCAAACGCCAGTCAATAAGAACCTGTCCTTTGGCAAAGCCGCTTATGTTAGTGGATCTTCCTTTTTGCGGCTCGCATCCTCACTAGAATTATCGCCCATTCGTCTCTGCTCAGCTGCTAATCGAGCCACTAGGCGGAATTCATTCTCGCGGAGGTCAGTGATCACAATGGTTTGCACCATGAGTTTAATATACGGTCTATGAAAATGTATGCGTTACAGTAGCAGCTGTCTGACAACACACGGAGAGTAGGTTTTCTTATAAGAAAACTACACGGTATAAAACGAGTCTACATCTATACTCCAAAATCCTTACGGTGTGTGGGGCCAGCGTGATGACGTCAGCAGCCAGCTGACGGCCGTATACACAGCGAAAGAGAAACATCTCGGCCGCGAGGCCACGGCAGGTCCCACTGCAGTGCCGCATGCGCCAGCACGGCTGGATGTCCGCCAGCAAAAGTTGCCGCGCGTGGGAAGACGACCGATTATTTCGCGTCCTTCCTGCGAGTAAATAAGCGTTACGCTGCAGACATCTCTGATCTGTTGCTGACCGCAACTCACAGTTAATCTACTGGTGTTCCCTTTTACGCTATTATCAGCACAGAGGCAGTTCCTAAGACACCAAAAATTTATCCAATAGTAGTAATTTTCAGACTCTATAGCGGAGATATTTATTTTTGCTGTCTGCCATACCCTAAACCACTTCAAAAGAGAATGTTTTGATGTTTCTTTCAGCTACACGACGGTCAACACTGAACTATCTAAGTGGTCTATCCTGCCCATAATTACGGAGTGGTAAACACCATCCCCATCTACAGCCTGTCTGGCTCCTGTCCAAAGGCTGCTCACGTTGAGAGCTCGCGAATTTCGTCCAGCCACTTTGCTGCAGACAACCCAGGCATTTTATGTCCCGTACGACTGGTAAGACTGAAGAGGTCAGCGATCGTGGCCAGCTGATGAGATTACCGCTTTTTTGCATAAATTCATTTATGCCAGATGCTAGAGCGCAGTTTGTTCATTTGCTAATTCAGTATCTCAATTTCGGAATCAATAAAAACTGTGAGCTCTGCTAATAATAAACAACTGACAGTGTCCGCAAATATTACTCGTCCTCAATAGCTCATCTTGAAGTTCTAGTAAGTCAGCTACTTCAAATCTACATACATCAGAAAACAACTCAGGGATATTGGGAACCTGTAAGTATATATATACACTTGCGGTGCATTACTTTTTGGGCAGCATTCGTGTGTGTATATATATATATATATACACAGCGTGGTCTATTGATCGTGACCGGGCCAAATATCTCACAAAATAAGCGTAAAAAAACCTCCAAAGAACGAAACTTTTGTAGTTTTTTCGTTTGACGCTTATTTCGTGAGATATTTGCCCCGGTCACTGTCAATGGACCACCCTTCAACAACGTGTATCATAACTAATGGTGTAAACGCATACAGTTGAAAGTACACGATACTAGAAGCAAAAAAGTCTCAGTAAACATAGGGTCGAAGTAGCATACCTTGAGAGCTACGAACAGTTTTTCATCTTCGATGCTGTGAAACAAATATCTTCTACCGCTAGCCCTTAGCTTTCCATATTTTGGGAAGCGGCAGCCTGGACATAAACAGGAAAGAACTGTCCAGTAAACATGTGCTCTAAATTGCGTACGTTAAGAGCTACGAGCACTTTTTCATCTTTGCCACTTTGAAACATGAACAAATGCACATAAGTTTTAAGGTATGCATTGTAGAGCACATGTTTACTGGACATTTTTTTCTTGTTTTGGTCCGCACTACCCCTTCCCCAAAATATGGAAAGCAAAGAGCTTGCAGTAAAAGAGAGATGTTTCACAGCATCGAAGATGAAAAATTGCTCGTAGCTCTTAAGGTATGCATTTTCGACCCTACGTTTACTGACACTTTTTTGCTTCTAGTATCGTGTACTTTCAACTGCATGCGTTTAGGCCATTAATTATGATACACGCTGTATACAAATACGAAGGTTGCCCAGAAAGTAATGCACCGCATTTTTTTCTTCAACAATTCTCTATTGAACATAATGAGAATTACACACACGAAAGAATGGTGTTATATCTACATACCCTATTTTTCCACGTAGCCTCCATTCCGTTCTATGGCCTTCCTCCAGCGCGAAACAAGGACGCGTATGTCCTATCGTTACCAGTCCTTGTCCTGTTGGCGGAGCCAGTGCTTCTCTGTGAGAATCACCTCCTCATTATACTCACAATGTCTTCTACCAATGGAATCCTCTAATGGCCCAAACAAGTGGAAGCCCGAGGGGGCTAAGTCAGGCTGTAGGTTGGGTGGAGTAACACTGTCTAATCCTGTTTCGTGATGTGTTCAGCATTTTTCAGACTTGTCTGGGGCCGAGCGTTATCGTGTTGCAGTAAAACATCTCCTGGGTTTCTGAGGTGCCGAAGTCGCCGGGAGCGCGTCTTGAGTTTTGTTAATGTGTTGACATACGCTCCTGAGTTAATGGTACCGCCTCTTGGCATCACATCAATTAGAATCACATCTTCACAGTCCCAGAACACGGTGATCACGACATTACCGAAGGAAGCAGGTGCTTTGAATTTTTTCTTCTGTGATTATCGGGAATTACGTCATTCCATCGACTGTAGTTTTGTTTCGGGCTCAAAATGGTGAACCCATGTTTCTTCACCTGTAACCATCACGAACAAGAAGGCTTCCCCCTCAGCTTCAAAACGTAGCAACAAATCACGACAAATGTTTTCTGTGCGATTTGTGATCCACCGTTACACATGCGGGACCCATCTTGCACAAAGTTTTGAATATCAAAGAATGTGGATAATTGCATTCACACTTACTTTGCTGATTAGCAGATGCAGCGCCAACGGCCGAATCGTAACGCGTTTGTCCTCGCGAATGAGAACATCAGCTCGCTGCAAAATGTTCGAATGTTCTTATGCGTGTGAATTCCTAAGGTACCAAACTGCAGTGGTCACCCGTCCCTAGACTTATACACTACATAAACTAACTTAAACTAAATTATGCTAAGAACGACACATACACCAATGCCCGAGGGAGGACTTTAACCTCCGGCGGGAGAGGCCACGCAATCCGTGACACGGCGCCTTACTTAAACCGCGCGGCCACGTTGTTTGTAACGTACATCACCTACAGACGCCACTTTGAAACAGTCCTGCAGTTACGCTATCTGTCGGAAGTGACGGAAACTTGGCGAGCTCACTCAGGACACTTCAAATGATACATACGTGACGTTTCGCATTCGTAACGTTGTTTTCGGCGGAGAAAAAAAATGCAGTGCATTACTTTCTGGGAAACCCTCGGATATTACTTCTTTCTAGCAATTTCCTGACACAATAGAGTCTTACTTTTTTCTGTAGATTTCATGAAATAGTTAATGATGAATATTCAGTTCATTCTAAAGAAAATTACTGCCCATTAAGTTAACAGGGAATGAGGAGGTGAGTTACGAAATTCATACGAGGACGCCCTGAAAAGTAATGTCTCTGACATTTTTTATTCTTTTCTCAATAACGGTTGAAGTATTACATGTCACGGGTATTACTTGGTCGAGTTTCACGCGTCGCTGATGTATGCTGGAACACTATCCCGCTACAGGGCCAGAATTGTAGCGTGTAACGTGATAGTGTGTGATGTAACTATGTCAGTGTATTGTGAGACCCTCAGAAAACTCTCACGCCTTGTATTCACTGTCATCGATCATCCTTCACACAGTGCCGACTGGGCCCCATCCGATTTTCATCTGTTCCCAAAACTTACAGAATACTTTCGAGGACCTCGTTTTGACAGTGATGAAGCGGTACATGCAGGGGTGATGATGTGGCTCCGTCAACAAAGTCAAACATTTTATAGCGACGATATCAACAAATAGGTCTCTCGTTGGATGAAATATGTTTGTCGCCAGGGTGGCTGTGTTAAGAAATAAATACGCGGACATGAAGAATTAAGATGCAGAATGTTAATAATGTTTGTTTCGCTGAAAAAGCTTTAAGAATTTTCAGAGGCATTACATTTGAGCATGCTTTCGCTCATAATCATCATCAACGATACAATTTTCTTTCGTTTGAACACCATTTCTCAAGTCAGCAAAATGATGAAACAGCTCGCACAAAGAAAATAATGATTTAGATTTCATAAACCAGTAAAAACGCACTTGACGAGGCTATTGCTGCTCTGAAGTTGGTTGTGGCAAAAATAAGTTAAACGAACAAAAATCATGGCTAGGAGCGCGAATATACAAACATCTGCGAGGTGTAGGTGGTTGAATTGTAGAAAATAACTTGGACAGTGAATAAATTAATACTGCTTAAGTACTATAATATTATGAAGAAGAATTTGCTGACAGTTTTTTTACAAGAGGCCAGGCTACGAAAAGTGCTTGCTGAACGATCGATATTTCGTGGACAGCGTTAGGCGGAATAGAGTAATGGGAAGAGACCTAGCCCTAGCAATACCAGCAAGGTGGTGGTACTTTATTGGCCACCTACTGCGAACGTTGTAATCTAGTCGTAGCTTTATGATTTATAATTTTGAAAGAAGTATTTACTTTTGTAAATCAATTCTTCTACAAGATTCTACAACCGCATTGAATTTTTCAGTTAAACGTAATAAAAAAATAAAAAATAAAACGTAATTGAAGTAGTCACAAAGTCTTTTTTCCCATTACTAGTAGATACAACTTTTCAAATCAATTTTTTTGTTCAATAAATAATACTATTATCGTAATACAAAACACCTACACATCAAATTTCTCTATGAGCATAGCAACGATGATGTCAACAAAGAGCGTGATTCGTTTCTCTTTCGGTGTCTCCTTGGCTGGGTGATGTAATTTGAATTTCTTTCGTGTTCTTTCTCCTTACATATCGTCTAGTGTTAGATACAACTATAAAGAAAATGTATTAACGTTCACTTACTGAGAAAGAAAGTTTACAGAGTTTAGAAGAATCTAAAGACTCTGAAATTGAATCTAGTGATGTAGAAGATGTGGTAAGTGAAACTGGAGAGCAACGTGTTGCGTTTAAGTATGTGGACGGCGACGGAGTACAAACAGACTCTGAACACAAAACCGAGACAGCTGCAACTGTTGAGACGCGCCTGGTGAGGATGGTGACAAGTATTATACAAGCACTGGAAAAAAACATTTTCCCATACTTCTGTACATTACAAGATGAGAAGCACAAGACAGGTAAGAGCGAGAAGGCACAAGAAACGGAGATAAATTAGGAACGATAACAGAATCATTTGAAAAAGATAATTTTCCAGAAATTAGTTAACTCATAATATACCATACCAATTAAGAGGCAACGAGGCAGTAATTACACATAATGGACTTACTTGATTTCATGGAGTTCAAAAATGGCTCTGAGCACTATGGGACTTAACATCTTAGGTCATCAGTCCCCTAGAACTTAGAACTACTTAAACCTAACTAACCTAAGGACATCACACACATCCATGCCCGAGGCAGGATTCGAACCTGCGACCGCAGCAGTCCCGCGGTTCCGGACTGCAGCGCCTAGAACCACACGGCCACCGCGGCCGGCATTTTATGGAGTGTGTACGGCTGCATATTATTGTGTACGATTGGGGTTACAGTAAGTTACCTATTGCAGATTTATGGCCCAACACTATCGTAAAGTTTATTTATATAGTCGCCATGAGGTGAACTACATTACAGACGCTTAGTAAAATATTAATATTTAGCGACAGAGAGATGCAAAATGAATGCAGGGAACGTTACATGTATGCTGTAACACGAGAAGTGTGTGACAAAATTAATGAATTGCTACCAAGAGGTTATTCTGCTGAGATGCAGACTATCACTGATGAAATGTGTCCATTGTACCGTGGTAGGTGGCACTTCAATATTTGCAAGAAAGGAAAGCCTTGGAAGTACGGTATACTTACATGCATGCCCACACACTGTGCAACAAGATATTTTATCAACAGAGAGTCGTATGCAAGGCAGAAAAATGACGGCGCATAAAATCAAAATTCTGCTGCAGCTGTGGTGAAATGTCTAATGGTTCTTATACAACATTCAGAGCGTAACGTCGCCACAGTCAGATATAACACTACAACTAATTTGGCGGTATATCAACGAAGCAGTCACAAACTCATGTGCGAACTTTAAAAACTAATAGGAAACATAGCTCAACAAGTGAAAGACGTTTCAAGAAGAAAAGTATATAGTAGTAAATTTGCTTTCAGTCGTTGTAGTACAGAAGATATTCCAGTCATAATTGGTTCCTATACTCCCTAAAAAATCCAAACTAAGCATTATGTTGCAATCGTCTCAACATACTGATGCTGCAATTTGTTCAGCTACTGATACTAAGAAGAACACAGTCATTAATTTATGTTATCATGAAACACAACAAATGAAATGCTCATGAAATATTCATCTAAGAGGGCAACGAAAAGTAGACCGTTGTCTATTTTCTATTATTGACAAAGTGCCAGTAAACGGTTGTAAAATATTTATTTCTGCTCTACTTCCCGGGCAGGAATAAGTAAAAACTTAATAAGCGAGTAGTTTTCCTTCAAGACTTAGGATTACAGTTCCCGAAACCAAATACTGAAGTGTAAGGCAGCTGCTTTGGCTCGAGCACCTTTCACACAGCGTACTCGTGACAGTCATTTGTTAGCCCCAAAGATCTGCAATCACCCGTCTGTCTGCTGACATGGTGAGTCTCCGGGAGGAAACTGCAAGGTACAGGGGCAGACAGAAGCATTCGACTAATATAATACTTTACATTGTATGTATTATGAACAATGTAAGATTTACTGAATAATGTTGAATTTGTAAGCATGTAAGCTTTACGCGTGTGTCTTTCAGAAACTGTATTTAAAACGCCATATTTCACGTATTTATCACACAATCTGTACTGTGTTTATTTTGCGGCTCCACTAATAGAATAATATAATTTTCGAACGTACCGAAACGAGGAGAGATATGCATCACTGGATGCATGCTTATGCCTTCCCCCCCCCCCCCCCCCCCCCCACACACACACACACACAGCCGTTGTATTCATACTGCGCCTCGCAGCAGTCACTCGCAGTTGTGGTGTTCTCGTAAGCGTTTACACGTGGAGTGAGGCGGAAAGGCAAAGGGAAAACGGTGGAAGATAGGTGCAACCAACAGAAGCAAAACTACCATGTTCTCCATCATTCAGAACTTCAAACAGAGCATTAGTAGTGTAAATAAGCCGAGATTTGACGCCCGTTCTAAACTTATTGCTTGAGACAGGAGGCAAACAATAAAAATGGTGAAGCACTATCCAAGGGTGACGGCATCAGAGATTAGAGGAAGCCTTGAACAATATTCTGGCACTGTGATTCACACAAGTGTAGTTGAGCAATGGCCGTGCTCATAAGAGGATACCACACATCAATCGTGTGAATAAGAATCCTGTTTCCAGAATGAGATTTTCACTCTGCAGCGGAGTGTGCGCTGATATGAAACTTCCTGGCAGATTAAAACTGTGTGCCCGACCGAGACTCGAACTCGGGACCTTTGCCTTTCGCGGGCAAGTGCTCTACCAACTGTGTGCTCGGTCGGGCACACAGTTTTAATCTGCCAGGAAGTTTCATATCAGCGCACACTCCGCTGCAGAGTGAAAATCTCATTCTGGAAACATCCCCCAGGCTGTGGCTAAGCCATGTCTCCGCAATATCCTTTCTTTCAGGAGTGCTAGTTCTGCAAGGTTCGCAGGAGAGCTTCTGTAAAGTTTCGAAGGTAGGAGACGAGGTACTGGCAGAAGTAAAGCTGTGAGTACCGGGCGTGAGTCGTGCTTCGGTAGCTCAGTTGGTAGAGCACTTGCCCGCGAAAGGCAAAGGTCCCGAGTTCGAGTCTCGGTCGGGCACACAGTTTTAATCTGCCAGGAAGTTTCAAGAATCCTGTTCTCTGGTTGGATGACGTGGGATGGACGTGTTACGTTGTGGAGGCTACCAAATACAGAGTGAGAACCTAAGAACATGGAAGCTAGGTGAAACGTCGAGGCAGCAGTGTGATGGTATGTTCTTGTATGGCCTCACCAGGCGTTAGGGAACTGGTGTTCGTAAATGGGATCGTGGTTAAGAGGATTCTTGAAATCAATCTTAAGAAGAGTGCAGAGAGGTTGGGGTTAGAAAATCATTATTACTTCCAGCAGTACTATGATACAAAGTATAGTGCTGAAACTGTAAGGCTATGAATCGTGTACAGCACTCCACACACTTTGAAGACACCGCCCCAATTGCCAGTTTTAAATCCTAAACAGGACATCTGAAATGACCTCGAACATTTTGTTAAGAAACATCACATTAGAACTAAGGACCATCTTAAAGAACTTCTTCAATCATATTGGAGGAATATAGACACTGCAGTCATAGAAAAACATGTACTTTTTTTTTTTTAAATGCGAACATTTTTAGGTTAGGCTTTACCGTGACTGTTACTGACATTAAATGAAACAACAATTTCACTGTTACCAGTCACCGTTTTATTTATTTCCACGACGCGTTTCGAAGGTTTAAACCTCCATCATCGGGTGGGTTTACATTAGTAAGTATTACATTTGTGTGTGTGTTGTGTTACGATTTTTGGAGGAACTTGTGGCACTGCCTTCAGTGATCACAGGTTCCTTTTGCTGTCGTAACACATCACATGTATACTGCCACAATGTACAAAAGACTAACGGTAATAATTCATAAAAATGGGATCATAACTAGATATTAGCTGCTCTCACTTTGAATACTTATGTCCAGGTGTAAACAAATAATTTACGTTCTTTCTAGTAGAGGAAATATGTCTCAGTTGCTGTTCATAAGTTTATACGTTTATTATAGACTATTTCACTTTGTATCAGTTGTATTTATGTCTAGTTTCTTTGCATAACTATCGGAATGATAAACTAATAAATTGGCTTATGCACGAATACCTATGTCCTGAATCTGAAAGAAAATATCTTGACGTGACGAGCAGGCCTTGACAGGCTCCGGTCAGTCAGTGTTTGGCGGCATACTTAGATCTGACTACACCACAAGTGGGCACTTCTGATCATGCTGCCATGACGACTGCCCGTACCGATGTTCCTCGTGGTTTAGAAGTTTTGTCTGGTCATTTATAGATGGACGTATTCATCCAATTTAGTTCTACTCCATGGTGAGGTCGTTGCTGTCTTCGCACAATTGCGCTGCATTTGCAAGAGTCCAAAATACGTGGCGTTTCAGGTAATGGGACGTCTGGTTGAATTTCTAGATGCATTTTGCAGTCACATTTGGCTCGGGAACGATCACACTTTCGATTTCTTTAGAGTTCGTGGGGACCAGCAAGTAATATTAGGTTATTCACACAAGAATTCAAGTAGCTTATCGTAATAATACTCCACTCGCAAGACAATGGTTCAAAAATTAATAGTAATATTTCGAAATTTGCTTTTGTCTATCACATCCAGTGAGGATGTAAAGCACATGATCTGCAGAACTGGGTTTATCGACGAAGCATGTCATCCTATGTACGAACACTCACCATTATATTCATCACAAATGGCTATAGTTAGGATTTTACGACTTGATTATGCCATCCTTGTTCTTTGTTTAATGAATATTTTCACTTGTTCGATACGTCGAAATGTTTTCACTCAAGAACTACGTCCTCCAAACACTCCCCACTCATTTTAATGGTACTTAAAGCTGAGGTGAATCAGTTTGAATTAAGCCATGCTCACAATTATACGATGTAAGAATTTTCTGCTATACACATAGGTCTACCTCGCTGTGGAACTTCGAGGCAAGTGCCGATGGACATGGAGACTGTGGTGTCACCGCCAGACACCACACTTGCTAGGTGGTAGTTTTAAATCGGCCGCGGTCCATTAGTACATGTCGGACCCGCGTGTCGCCACTATCAGTGATCGCAGACCGAGCGCCACCACAAGGCAGGTCTCGAGATACGGACTAGCACTCGCCCCAGTTGTACGGACGAGTTTGCTAGCGACTACACTGACGAAGCCTCGCACCTTTGCCGAGCAGATAGTTAGAATAGCCTTCAGCTAAGTCCATAGCTACGACCTAGCAAGGCGCCATTAGCCTTACATAGCAATTGATACTTATCGTATAAAGCATGTCTCATCAAGAACGATGTATACAACAAGGATGGATTAAAGTTAAGTATTCCAAAAGCTACGTACTTTTCTTTATAGCATTCATTACGTATCCTGTTTCAGATCTCACGCCATCCTTCGTGTGTTTATAGCATGCATTGCGGTCCCCTCAAATCACACTGTGTCGGCACTTCTGTCGACACATCAGAGACATCGACGATTTTTGGTGCGACATAAGCTCACGGGTATTTTTTCAGGTTATTAAGTAGTGTAGGGCACAGACGGCCCAAAAAAATTGATTTGCGTAAAATGTATCCATAACATATAATTTCTAAGCATACACAGTCAGTAGATGGTTAAACCTCCATTTCTTTCGTGAAATCTTGCGGATGTAATAGCCAACCGAAAACTAGTCGTCACAATGAGGTACAGTTTGCTTATATGTGGATCAGATTTTTAAATAATGAATAAAATTGCATGGAATAAAAGCTTGGTCATAATCTGACGTGAATGCAAAAGTTAAAGTTAAATAAAGTTGGACAAGTCTCCAAAAGAAAGGTATAAAATGATGCTGTACTGGAGAAGTCTGTGATTTTGGCTATGCAGGGTGTTCTCCGGTGGAAAATCAAACAGAGCTTCGGTGCACAAGAAGATCAAGGTGATAAACTCAGGCGTCACTTGTGCGCTGGTGAAAGCGAGACAGAAGCAGAGAAGTATAACGAAGTAAACAAAATGAGAATAATCTGCAAAAAATTGTGACAGATACACGCGCTCCACACATAACAAGAAAACTGTTATTACTACAAGGATGAAGTACATTCGGGGGAAAGAGATGAATAATTTTCCTCAGAAACTATATATTCAATGTTTTTGAATTGTACCGCAGTTTTCTTCAAGAGGTCTATAGCGAGTTTTACTACTAATTCAGGCAGATATTGCTTAATATAATGAGAGTAAACAAACTTAACTCAGTCAGTGAAAAGTACAATATGTTTTTTTTTTAAGGATCACTCTATCTTTAACATGTTACGTAGTTAATAAAATTCAGGATAAATTAACGAATTACTTTTTTGTGGTGGTCATAAAGTATGTCACTACCCCCCTTCCCCCTTCAAGTATTATACGTTAATGAAAAACCACTGGTATTGCTCGGCTTAAAGTGAATATATCTCAACGAATCGAGACTAGCACGGCGTGCCACGGATAAGGCGTACAAGGACAGCGATCGTGCTGTAGCGTGGAGCCAGGGCTGTGAGGGAAACAGCGGCCTTAAACATTCACGCTGTGGTGTCGATGTCGTCAACCACCCCAGGGGTCGGTGGCTTCTCATTTCGTTAAGGACGTCTGCTGCAAAGGTCGTTCTGAAGAGATGTAAATGAGGGGTCCCCCGTGTCGCGCGCCCACCGCTATTACAGCCATTTGCTTTCTGCAGTCTAACAGCTACAACTGGTGACGCGCAAATAGCTCACTGAATTGTGCGCTGCGTACTGAAATGTAGCAAGTCGTACCGTATATGAAACACAACGATTTCAGATTTATCACTCCCACTAGGTAACTTCACACATTTTAATACAGGATGTTTCAAAATGTTTTGACGACTTCACATTTGAATAACGCGTGATAGCAACAAGGTACAGTGTCGGTGGCGCTGTCTGTTAGTAATATGGAGTGTCAACTTCTCAGCACCATAGTGCGTTTGCGGTTGAGTGCTTTTTCCGCTGCGGTGAATCAGTCGGGCGCGTACAATTTACTTTTCTTAAGCATTTCAAGATTCAGCCGCGATGTCCAATGCCTGCTCGTGGAACAATATTAAATTTGGTAAAAAAGTTCTGCGCAACTGACAATGCATCAAATCGAAAGTCAACCGGCCCTCTGAAAACATCGGAAGTGTGAGTATTATTTTACGGGCGAGCCCACGTCGTTCACCACGAAAACTTAGTTCCAACAGGACGGTGCGAGATGCCGCACATCCGGCAAGAGGCTGTAAGTTCTTCGTGAAGCGTTTGGTAACCGTATGATTTCCAGACGTACTTGTGTAGAATGGCCACCTCCCTCACCCGATTTAACAATGACAGACTTTTACTTATTGGTCTATTTGAAGGCGAGACTGTACTCCGAGCGGCCGAGATGCTTTCAACAGTTAACAGATCGAATTCGCGATGAAATTTCCAGAACTCCTCCAGCAGGTACGAAAGATATTTTCAAAAACTTGGAGAAATACCTCGGGTATTTTGTAGCCTCGAATGGTCGTCATTTGTCCGATGTAGTATTTAATAAGTAAATTTGAATAAATGTTGTACCATGTGTAAAATGTTGACCTTTGTTTCGGGGTTAGTTTGGATGATAAATTGTAAACTGTCAAAACATTGTGGAACACACTGTACAAGGTAATGTAGGCATACAAACGAAAAAATAACAGATCGTCCAAATGAAATGAGTGAGCTGGTAAACTGATTTACATTTCAAAACTAATTAGTAGACTTCGTGATCATGTTAAACACCACAGCTGAATTGACACCAGTTTTAATAAATAATGAAAGATACCTCAGCTATATTATTCTCTTTTATTATCTTACGACCAATTTCGCTGTTAGAACACCTTCAGATTTCCGAGTTGTGCTAAAATCATTATACAAATGGTCAAGATGTCGTATATAATGTTAAGGAGGCCACATACCGCGTCTGCTGGCCGCACTTCCGTCAGGTGCTAGACAGAATGGTAGTGATCATAGCTTATGGATTTGGTCTTTATCATTATACACGACAACCAACCCCTTTATATCACCATTTTAACACAACTCGCCAATCTGAAGATGTTGTATGAACGACAATAAATATGTAATAATACAGCTGAGGTGGTTTTCATTAATAATTACAATAAATTAGTTGTCCGCATACGATGGTATTTTCGTGTGCATGCCATTAAAAAAATCGAAATTTTGTTATAAAGGCTGTGGAAAAGTGTGCATCAGGTGACACTGAATTTTGAACCAATCATAGCTCCTTACTAAGACTCCATAAATCTCTCACAACGGCTACTTTGTATCCTATTGCACAGTAGTGCGTTTGATATGTCCGTGCCAGTGTCTAAATGCAGACTACTACTCAAGAACCACGAGCTGCTATTTCTTTGTTGTGAAAGGGAGTGAACCCTTCTAAAATCTATAGCAAAATGATAACTTCGGAGATTTGTTATTAGGTGGAAAGGTTCAGAAATGGAAGATACAATGTTGCTGATGTGCAACAGCATGGAAGATTCGAGTATGTGCAAACTGAGACAGGGGAACTGGAGATGGTTTGGTGAATTCATGCCCTTATGAGCGTCATTGTTGATGAAATTTACATAGAACTGAGGAGGAGTCACACATCAGCAAATAACATAGGTTATGAAACCCTATGGCAGACAACGACTCTAGAGACTTGGATTATTGTTAGGGGGAAATGTGCTTTCCTTTAATGAAATATGCCAGGAGATTGATCCTGAGTAATCTATTGCGAAACAGAGAGCAAAAGAAAATTTGTGGACTCGAATCACCTCTTATCGCTCTTCAAGAAAGAGCTTCCACTACGGATACAGCATGATGAAGTCAAGGGTCGTATGAGGGGGTGCCAAGCCGTACCGCTGCGTCTATATGTTTATGAATAATATCTACGGGATATCTAATGCAATTAACAGTTTGAAACCATCTTTCGCCATCTTCTTTGTCAGAACTGTAGCACTGAATGGTCCCTGTGACCCTGGGTTTACTGAGAAATGGAGCACAAGCTGCACTGCGGTGACAACCTGCTTTACATTTAGCACATACATTTCTCTGCCAGTTCTGTGAAATGTTCCGCCACGAACACTGATATCGGTTATGGAACTGAAGTCTTCTTATCGTACTTGTCTGAAACAACTGGAAAAGGGAAAAATATATTTCACGTAATTTTCTTTACAAAAACCACAGTAGCTGGAATATCTCAGCAAGTACAACAAGTTTCTTGATCCACTGCGTGCATTCACTTGTCGAAAATATTGATAGATGGAAGTTAGGTGATACACTCTGTTTCTTTCGACCAAGTGAAGTGTGTTCTGATAGCAGCAAGCCTTACATTTTGAAAAACTCTTCTTCTGATTATATGCATCACATGACTGTACAGAAACATAACACTTTGGAATAAATCCTTCATCCTGAATGTGGAAAAGAACGATCAGAGCCATAGATGGACCAGAGAGACACATAAACAAGGAAAACTGAACACCTATGTCCATATCAAAGTGAGAAACAATGAATCACTGGGTTGGTAAATCCTTGTATAGCAGCGTGTTTGACTGGCTCTAAGAGCTACAGGTAGTCCAATCAAACCACCAACTGTCACAGGGAAACTGACAAGACTCCAGACAAATCAAATCCTACATAATAATTTTGTCTGAGCGACTTATTTTGTAATCGAAATTAACTTCTAATGAAAATCTCCGCATATTACAGGAACGAGACTGCTGTGGTTTGTCCAACTCTCCTACTACTAATGATCCTTGCACTCTTTCATTAATAATTATTGTCGCAGTTAGAGGTATCAACCCACCAACAGATCTACAACTATCCATATTGTCGTAGACGATTTTTTCCCACTGCTTCCTGTGGAATGTTTTCCCCCCTACCTTAAAGGTAGAGGGTAAAAGTTTCTCAGATGGCAACATATTAACGAGTGATCACAAAAAGATGTAGGATAACACCGCTGACCAGCGTCCTGCGATGCCTTGCTGGAAATACTCATACTAACCGTTTCACACAGGGATGATTTTGTGACGGCCTCTGTGCAGTTGTGGGCGTGGAGGGGCTCTACTTCTCTTCAAAAAATATGTTAAGAACTAAGTGTTACGCAAATCTACAGTCGCATATTAGAAGTTTAGCTATGATGAGTGATGGTGGAGAGTAAGCTGCTTTACATGCAGTACCATCAGTGGCCCTCACATGTAGCAGTTAGGCTACCACAGCTGCAGCCGAAGGAAAGACCACACAGGAGTGATAATAAAAGAACAGCAGCAGGAAAAGTGTTTCCCAACACCCAAGAAATCAATTCCACAATTGATGCTGCTTCTGAGCCACAGATGGCAAGAATCTTTAGCACATTCGCTTTCGAAGCAAAAGTAATTACACTTACAAAAATATTTATGTATTAGGAAGTCGAGAAGGTATAAATATTAGGCTCCCTCCAAAGTTATTACGTGTCAAGGAAAGTGCCTGTCATAATAAAGACAACAAAAGAAATATATTCTTCTCTTGCATGAAATACTGTTTATATTCTCTTGTTTTCAGTGGAGTAAGCTACAGTTACGCACATGTTGGAACATATTTCTTCATCATTAAGTTGTAGCTCATGTCACTGAATCAGAGAGGTTCGGTTGTTTTTACATGTATTTCATGATCATTCACGGGTCTTAATAGTTTACTAACGCTTGGTACACAAGAATGTAGTAACTATTTCGCTAATTAGCCAGAAAAATAATTATAAACAAACTTTAATTTGATGGCTGCTTTCTCGCCGTTTGGGGCACTAATGTCACACCAACTGTCAGTCGGTATCTATTTTCACAGCAGTGAGTGTCGCGACTGTGTGTGTTAGACTGTGTGTCAACCATTAAAGGGATTTAAAAATAAATAAATATCAAAGTTTAAAGAATAAATAGCTTTAACAAAGAGTAAATACTTTTCTCTAAATCGCGTAATATTCATAAAACCAGTAAGTGCCTTGAACTACATACTCTCTAAATCAGCCGATGTTCTTCCTCAGGGTTAAGGCTATCTCCACACAGAATTTGACGAAATCGGTACAGAGGGTTTGTCGTTAAGACATAACTCATTGAACTGCGTTCGTATTTATAATATTACGGTATCTTTTTTCCGTGATCTGATTTTAATGAAATAAAGTCTGTACAGTGTCACAAGCTACGCTCAAGTCACCTGCGAGAACTCCATGAAGATTCGTCTTGTAGTTTTGGAGGAAAGTATTCAAACATATAAAGACGACAGTTTTGAAGATTTATTATCAAAATAGATTACGTGTTAATATAGATACAGAAGAAGATAACACCACTGAAAAAGTTATTCGTAAGCCCTCTTCGCATGGTACTTGGGCCTTCAACGTGAAAGTCACTGGCCTGGTTTTCGATGTGGTTGGTGAGTGGACAGAAAAGAACGCTCACGTTAAAGCTATCTACGTCAGCAGCGTTTCCAGGGAAACCGCGGAAAATATAAAACTGGATAACTGGACGGAGTTTTGAACCTCACTCCTCCCGAAGGACAGTCCAGTGGTTTCAACATAGCGCCATGTTGGGTACGCCACATTAGGTATTACCGTATTGATTTGTCAGACCCTTATTTTACAGATTCATTGCTTCATAGAATCATTACTGAGACCCACAATTTAGTTTCGAATTGAATGTGGAACCCCTGCAGTTACATCGCTGAGCGCGAAGTTAGAGCAGAACTGAGTTAACTGCTGACGTAGAGCGAGAATGTTAATTCTGCGGCGGCTCACGTTATGAATAAAACGCGAACAATGGTCATAGGGAGCGTTGTGCGGCCGTATTCTCTGGATAATGTACATTTATACTTGCGTAGAAGAGTGAAACAGTCGCTGTTTGAGTAATAGGGACACGGCTCATAGTTGTCATTCCACAACTTTTTCCTGTAAAGATAAGTGTTTCGAATGGATTTGAAAACGATCCATGTCGTGTTACACACCTCTATGAACCATAGACCTTGCTGTGGTGGTGCGGCCTGCGAGCTCCAAGATAAAAATAGTCGTGCCCTAATTGCAACCACAACGGAGGGGTATCTGTGGAGAGGACAGACTAGGCCGTGGTTTCTGAACTAGCAGGTAGTTGTAGGAGCAACAGTCTGGAGGATTTATTGATCTGGCCTTGCAATATCCGCCAACATGGATACATGTTGATAGTGCGAACGACTGAGAGCAAGAGGAAACTGCAGCCGTTATTTTTTGTTTCCTAGAGAGCATGAAGCTCGACTATATTAAGGCTTAACGATTATGGCATACTCTTGGGTAAAATATTCCGATTGGTCGAAAATCAACTATTTTCATATACGGCAAGCGATCACTCGCGAGGATCTCATCATCAAGGGAAACATAAATAGCGTTCTTTGGGTCGGAATGGGGAATATTCGATCCCTTAATCAGGTGAGTAGGTTACAGAATTTAAATAGAGATATTGATAGATAGGCTTAGATACTTCGGTAATTAGTGAAGTGCGGTAGCAGACGGAGAAAGACCTCTGCTCAAATAAATAAAAGAGAGCGAGAGAGAGAGAGAGAGAGAGAGAGAGAGAGAGAGAGAGAGAGAGAGAAAGAGAGAGAGAGTGAGGAATGCTGGTAAGGTGCTACGAACAGAATAGCGAACACATTATTGTAACCAAGAAAGACATGATGCCAACATCCACCACAATAGTACAAATTTATACATTAGCTGTTTCCGTAGATGAAGAGATTGAAAGAATGTATGATGAGGTGAAGTAATTATTACATTGTTAAGGGAGACGATAGTTTAATTGCTATAAATGACTGGAATGCTATGGTAGGTAAATGAAGAGAACGGAAAATAGAACTTGGACTGGGGAAAGCAATGAACGACAGTAGCCTGACCAGAGCATATTTTCATCACGGCTAAAACTTTATTAAAAATAACCATAGAACGTTGCAATTGTGGAGGTGTCCTGGGGATAATGGAAGGAGACTGAAATTTCGAAACCAGATTTTAAACTGTGAGACATTTCCAGGAGCAGATGTCGATTCTGATCATACTTTATTTATTATGAAATACAAATTAAAACTGGACAAACTGCAAAAACGGTTGGAAATTAAGGATGTGGGACCTTGATAAACTGAAGGAACAATAGCCTGTTAAAGAGTTTCAGAAGGAGCGTTAGGTAACGTTTAACTGAAACAGGGGAAAGAATAAAGTAGAAGACGCGTGGGTGCTTTTAAGGGTGAAGTAGGGAAGGCAGCAAAGAAACACTTAGGCAAAAGACAAGGCCTTGCAGAAATTCATGGAGACAGTGCATTTTATTGACGAAAACGGAAAATACAAATATGCATTAAATAAAGCAGGGGAAACAAAATACAGACCGGTAAAAAATGTGAATGATAGAAACGGAAAAATGGCCAATTAGGAACTGCTAGAGTACAAATGAAAACGTAAAAAGCGTGTGTAACTAGTGGAAAGGTAGGTGCCCCCTATAGGAAAAGAGGAAAGCAGCTGTATAAATATCAGGAACTTAAATGACAAGCCCGTGTGAAGCAAAGAAAGGAATATATATATATATATATATATATATATATATATATATATATATATATAAGGGCTGTATAGGGTGTCTCTGAAGGAATAGTCAGTATTCAGAGTTATAGCTCCCAGAACATGGAAAGCAAGGAAACTAATCTGAGGACAATGTTATAGAAAGCGAAGAGAGATTAGGTGAACATGAGAAGGAATGTATGATTCTGAAAGAATAACTCGACGCAGCACTAAAATACGTATCTGGAAACAAGGCTCATCGAGTAGACGAAATTCCCTGAAAATTACTGCGATTGTTTGGAGAGCCAACCGTGACAAAGCAATTCCAACTGGTGTGCAAGATGTATCAGATTGACGAAATACTCTCAGACTTCAGGAACAATGTACTACAATTTGAAGCCACGTTCACTGTGAAAACGACTGTGACTATTTCATAAATACGAGACCAATCACAAATTTTCGTTTATTCAATTAAATTATTTCAAGAAGAAAAAAAAAGTTTCGAGGTCATCATCAGACTTCAATGGAATAAAAAAAAAATAGTTCAAAAAGTACACGTAGATACTAAAGTTGGTCTTTAAAGGCCTGGGATGTACTGTGGAAATCCTGAGGAGAAACAGAAGGATAAGCTAATATGACGGAATACTTACTTCGTTCGTTAGTGTGCTAGTAACATATTTTCTTAAAAAAATAAATACAGTCACTTCGTTATTGTGATGTGTACAATTACCTCCAATGCTATGGCTCCTTGGATCTTGTTAATCAATGTTAGAAAACTAGCAAAAGAACATCCAAAACACTTCATCACAATCTATTCTGCCGGCCGCGGTGGTCTAGTGGTTCTAGGCGCGCAGTCTGGAACCGCGGGACTGCTACGGTGACAGGTTCGAATCCTGCCTCGGGCATGGATGTGTGTGATGTCCTTAGGTTAGTTAGGTTTAAGTAGTTCTAAGTTCTAGGGGACTTATGACCACAGAAGTTAAGTCCCATAGTGCTCAGAGCCATTTGAACCATTTTTTTGAACAATCTATTCTACTGTGCAGTAGAAACAACTTAACTATATGCCGAACCTGCTGTTATCTGTACCTTCGATGCCTTCCACACACTTTCCTAATGCAGCTCTGATGCTGGTAGACAAAATACACTCCTGGAAATTGAAATAAGAACACCGTGAATTCATTGTCCCAGGAAGGGGAAACTTTATTAACACATTCCTGGGGTCAGATACATCACATGATCACACTGACAGAACCACAGGCACATAGACACAGGCAACAGAGCATGCACAATGTCGGCACTAGTACAGTGTATATCCACCTTTCGCAGCAATGCAGGCTGCTATTCTCCCATGGAGACGATCGTAGAGATGCTGGATGTAGTCCTGTGGAACGGCTTGCCATGCCATTTCCACCTGGCGCCTCAGTTGGACCAGCGTTCGTGCTGGACGTGCAGACCGCGTGAGACGACGCTTCATCCAGTCCCAAACATGCTCAATGGGGGACAGATCCGGAGATCTTGCTGGCCAGGGTAGTTGACTTACACCTTCTAGAGCACGTTGGGTGGCACAGGATACATGCGGACGTGCATTGTCCTGTTGGAACAGCAAGTTCCCTTGCCGGTCTAGGAATGGTAGAACGATGGGTTCGATGACGGTTTGGATGTACCGTGCACTATTCAGTGTCCCCTCGACGATCACCAGTGGTGTACGGCCAGTGTAGGAGATCGCTCCCCACACCATGATGCCGGGTGTTGGCCCTGTGTGCCTCGGTCGTATGCAGTCCTGATTGTGGCGCTCACCTGCACGGCGCCAAACACGCATACGACCATCATTGGCACCAAGGCAGAAGCGACTCTCATCGCTGAAGACGACACGTCTCCATTCGTCCCTCCATTCACGCCTGTCGCGACACCACTGGAGGCGGGCTGCACGATGTTGGGACGTGAGCGGAAGACGGCCTAACGGTGTGCGGGACCGTAGCCCAGCTTCATGGAGACGGTTGCGAATGGTCCTCGCCGATACCCCAGGAGCAACAGTGTCCCTAATTTGCTGGGAAGTGGCGGTGCGGTCCCCTACGGCACTGCGTAGGATCCTACGGTCTTGGCGTGCATCCGTGCGTCGCTGCGGTCCGGTCCCAGGTCGACGGGCACGTGCACCTTCCGCCGACCACTGGCGACAACATCGATGTACTGTGGAGACCTGACGCCCCACGTGTTGAGCAATTCGGCGGTACGTCCACCCGGCCTCCCGCATGCCCACTATACGCCCTCGCTCAAAGTCCGTCAACTGCACATACGGTTCATGTCCACGCTGTCGCGGCATGCTACCAGTGTTAAAGACTGCGATGGAGCTCCGTATGCCACGGCAAACTGGCTGACACTGACGGCGGCGGTGCACAAATGCTGCGCAGCTAGCGCCATTCGACGGCCAACACCGCGGTTCCTGGTGTGTCCGCTGTGCCGTGCGTGTGATCATTGCTTGTACAGCCCTCTCGCAGTGTCCGGAGCAAGTATGGTGGGTCTGACACACCGGTGTCAATGTGTTCTTTTTTACATTTTCAGGAGTGTATTACAACAGAATGAAAAATGCTCTATCATAGCACAAAAAGGTGAATAAGTTCTGGACATAATTAGGAATGTAAAAGAATAGAACCAGCTTTCCGACTTATCTGGTAGCTTCAAAGTCATTTAAATCTAAATATCTTGACATATTAGCGGTTTTTTACTTGTTGGTATTAGTATCCCTGTCATGTAATACAATGCATCGTGTGAAGTAGAGTAACATGATACTTAATGTCACGTCCTATACCATGACAAATGTCATCATTTCATCCAACTTGGTATTTGTGATGTCGAGCAATATGATACAACGTGTCATAAAAGTTTACGATGCATGCATCTCCACTCTGCGACACTTCCTATTACAGATTCACCCCCAGTCTCCGATACTTCCTGTCGTAGATGCATCTCACTCCCTAGAAGCACATGAATTTGTGTCTATTTGTTCTTACACCCTCCACCATGCCTGTAAAATGGGATAGGTTTGGCGGAGAATTGGTCCCCTCGGGGAAAAAAATAAACCCCTCCCCAACCCTGAAATTAAGAAACTATTTTAGTGGTCTCCAGGAAGAAATCAATCCCCAGAAGTTTTGTTGCTCGAGTTTGGCATTGTTAGTTTGGTTCCTCTTCCGTTACCTGCCTGATACGGTTGAACGTGTCCAGTATAGCCTACTGGGTCGTCAGAGCACACAAGCCTCACCACCACGTCAGGGTCACCATGGGAGGTTTTTCTGTGTCAGGTGTTAATATTTTTCTATTTTTATTTTTAATTTTTACTATTTTGTTATTTTGTATTATATTTTTTTGATTTTTCAAACTTTCTTCATTTTTTGTTTTTTAATTTTTCATTTCATATTTACATACATCTCATTTATATGCTTGTAAGAATGTGTACACAAACATATCAAAAATAACTATAAATACTGAATTAAGTTTAGAAAATGACGACAAACATAAATACGATGCCGAATGAAATATTAAATACTGTGTGAAGTTTATACTAATAATGTATGTAAACAGTTTACATTATGTAGATAAACTTACGACACGATCAAATTATATAGATAAATTCACTTAAGAACTTACTATATCGCAAGCTGCACGATTCGTGCAACAAGTAATAATCTATTGAAAAGCATACATTATGTTATTGCCGCTTGTCTTAGAATTCGTGTCACTGCATATTTTAATCGTGCAATAATAAAAATTGAAACTTAGGAAGCATCCACCAGAAAACCTCATGTGGCGCGAAATGTTGTAACAACCCGTCCGAATTAAGAACGAATATGATTAGCCGAAATAAGCAGACTAACTGTGAAACACTGTATGGATGACAAAATATTATCAGCTTTTGAATCCTTCGCCAAAATTGAAGAAATTAAGCTTGATTCATCCGAAAATTTTCTAAAATGTAACATAGCAGATTGCGAAAAAGTCACAGAAAGCCATTTGCTATAGATCACAAATAAGGTGCCTTTTCTCTGACAGTTAGTCTTATACCAATTTTCGGGTTACTTTAATTTTGCGCGTGGTCATCGATAAAGCCTTAAATGCTCGATCAAACATTACGTCATTTTGCACAGGGTTGGGCATAATTCTGGTTTGGTACACGTATTGTTTTGCACGTCCCAAGATTTTTCTATGCTTTTAAGCCACAGATGAATACAATCTTTAGGTATAAACAACAAAACGATAATCACCTGTAATAACTAGTTTTTATGCACTGCTTAAAATGCAACGCTTTTCTACGAAGCACAGTTTCATGTCCGAACGTGTGATATTCCTGATGTCAATCCGCATGATGAAAGATTTTGGCTAACGGTTCTTATAATTACTGTAAGAATATATCTGTGTCGCTTTAAACCGTCTCGGCATGTCAGATTCGCGTAGAACCTGATCTTACATGCATTTTATGTGCAACTTGAGACCGCTATATAGTGGCAACGGATAAAGCTTTCGCAAATCAACAGGACGACCATTACTTATAAGTATTTGTCTGCCGGCTTACAAAATTTGAACCGATTCGCACAAGTATGAAACATACAAGTGGAGGGCGCAAAAACCTCGCAAAAAATGTGTTTTTCGCAGGCGAAATCCGAATGAAGCTATATTATATCGTAAGAATGCATTTTTTATTTATTTGATTCACTTGAAACTGTTTCTCCGCATTCAATTCAAATAAGAACGAATTTTACGTGCTACCTTTAGCTCGACTTCAACTCATCGTATCTCGACAACGGATAAATATTTCGTTTTGACTTTGTCCATTTATCTACCTTCGTATCACGTTAGAAGCGAATTGTACAAGTTTAAAGCATGGAAGTGGCGCGCTTCAAAAACTTCCCAGAAAAACGCTTTTTTGCGCGGAAAATCCAAACGAAGCAAGATTTTTTTTTCAGACGATTACATGGATACAACAATGGACCGAATTTTAAGTATCAGTCTCGTTCCAGTACGGAGTTATTTAAGGAGAACTGTTTTTGCACGTAAAATCCGAACGGTCCACATACAAATGATGCTTATCTGAGCATTAATTTAAGTCCAATTAAAATCTTTTGCAAAAGAAATTAATGTATTCGCATAGTTTGCCTCGGAGCTAGTTCCTGTTCGTCGTTTAAACTTTTCTTAATATGCACTGCAGTATAGTTACAATAAGATAGATCTTTGAGTGGTTAAAGGGATGGTCATTGATCCAGTTTAAAATAAAAGCTTTATACCCCTTCATCCTAGCTAAAATAGGAACCAAGCGCCAAGTACTTCCCCCCCCCTCCCCTCCCCAAGATTCTGTGCACTGCCTTTTCATGCATATTTGCCACGGTGTAACGATAAGAGAGACTGTGTTTTCTAACACCATCGAATTAAAGTTGGAGACGAAGTTCTGCCAATTTCGTTTAAGATCTCGTTTTTCCACTTTGTTTCATGGATAAACATTTCTCGTATTTCGCTTATATGGTTTGATATAGCTGATAAAGAGAGAAACTATTGATACCCTCTTTAAAATAGGTTTCAAAACTTCTGCCAGTCTTTCCGACGCATTACTTGGTTCGATAACTGCATGTCATTTTATAAATTTCTTACTTGCTCAGTGTCTTAGCTGTTTTAAGATGTTGTGCCGCAGTGTCTCCCTTAAGCTGTTGTTGGAGGCAAGACTGATTCTGATACCCGTGAGTTGAAACAGGTTGGCCATTTTGCCTGAAATGACCCCCAAATATGTTGGTGTCGTATACTTAGTTTTTGTAGTTGTGGGCGATTGCCTTGTTAGATTGTTTGTTTTTGGTTTTTGTTTTACGTTCTGAAAATGTATCTATTTCATCTTCCTCATATCCATTTTTATATGTGATGGGTCTGATTGTGTTCATTTTGCCTCATAGTACGTCACACTAAATGGAATTTTCTGTGCTGTGCGTAAGAAAGCTCTGAATGCAGCTTGTTTATGTGGGTTGGAGTGCGCGGACGACACTGATGTTTAGACATGGCAAAAACTAATACAAATAAGAACGTCAGCATTAACGTACACAGCAGAGAGACAAATACAGACACTGTTATACGACATGAGTAAGGCATACTGTGGAGTGAAGTACCTGATGAAGTTCTCAAATACGTAAGCCAAGACTTAACGCTTTCCGTATTCTTCCCATTATTGACGACAGGTATGTGGTGTTCATACAGCGCGTATACGAAGGTTGTCCAGAAAGTAAGTTCCGATCGGTCGCTAAATGGAAATCACAGTGAAAATCAGAAACATTTTATTTGCAAGAGTTAGCTACTCTTTCTAGATACTTCTCTACACAGTCGCCGCTCCGACTTAGACATTTGTCGGAGCGTTATACCAAATTTCCAACACCATCGTCATAGAAGGCAGTCGCCTGTGATTTCCGATAATTCCCTACGCTGGTCTATAGCGCGTAGCCTGTACCCAAGTGCTGTCTTCCTATCCAGCGAAAAGGGTGCAGGAGCGTCTTCACTGCCCCTGCAGAGTGCGGCTGAGAATTGCCATGAAGAAGGAAGTGCTTGGCAGTTGTGTTAGGTGGGCTGCATTCATTAAGGCGAAGTCTCTCAGCGGACCCTCCTACTTGGTGGGAGACATCGTTCTTCTAGGCGCCTTTACTCGCTCACAGTGCATTCACAACTGAAAAGAGCCTCTTGATGCGATCAACAGTCATACTAGAGACACTACCTGACACATCTTGCAGAGCTTTATTGGGTTTTTACTGTGGTGTCCATTTCGCGACCGATCGGAACTTACTTTCTGGACAACCCTCGCATTAGCATTAAGGAACTTTATTATGTGATTGTTTTGAGCTGCTGAACTTTCAGTATGTTTTGGTTTCATGGCTGAAAGTACTTTTTCATTGAAAGCGTTCACCTATTGCTTCATTTAACATTATGTTATATACACGGCATATTGCAGTCCAAAGCTTACATCACAGAATCTGACTATTACGGTTTTACAGTGCATTATATATAAGGAAAATAAAATAAAATAAAAGTTGTGATCAGTAATTTCTTATTAATCGTTGAGTGCCAAACTCTTCATCACGAGCAGCAGCTTCGCTGTAACTGATTGCTTGTAACGGTTAATTTCCTAATTACCTCTGCATCGGTGGCTGCCAATCGTTTCCATAGGTTCGACGAAGCAACTCACAAGTTTCAGCCAACCTTTAGTGTGGGATTTAGTTCGACATTATGTTAGAAGTTAAGGTGGTATTAACCTGAATATGTTACAGGTACCATGTGTCTTTGCAGCTTACACCCATTATTTCGAAATTATAATTTGAAGGTTTGTGGTGGCTATTAAGTAAAAGTCATGTGGAATCTGAGCTCATGTTTATCGTCAGAAAAATGTAAAATAATGTTTCTACTCTCTGGCGTCCTCTAGGTACAAAGGTGGTAGCAATCAACTTGTAGTCTTGTTATTACATTATAAACTAATAATAATTTGTAGCAAAAACAACAAGGAACTAACGAAACGAATATTATAGTTACGTATGCTTGAGAAGCCGATCTCATCTTTATCCAGATTCGACTAGCAGGAAGAAAGACAGGGAAAAGGAAGTAGGCAAGCAGGTCCCAGTGTCGCACTTATTCTACACTCCTGGAAATTAAAATAAGAACACCGTGAATTCATTGTCCCAGGAAGGGGAAACTTTATTGACACATTCCTGGGGTCAGATACATCACATGATCACACTGACAGAACCACAGGCACATAGACACAGGCAACAGAGCATGCACAATGTCGGCACTAGTACAGTGTATATCCACCTTTCGCAGCAATGCAGGCTGCTATTCTCCCATGGAGACGATCGTAGAGATGCTGGATGTAGTCCTGTGGAACGGCTTGCCATGCCATTTCCACCTGGCGCCTCAGTTGGACCAGCGTTCGTGCTGGACGTGCAGACCGCGTGAGACGACGAGTCATCCAGTCCCAAACATGCTCAATGGGGGACAGATCCGGAGATCTTGCTGGCCAGGGTAGTTGACTTACACCTTCTAGAGCGCGTTGGGTGGCACGGGATACATGCGGACGTGCATTGTCCTGTTGGAACAGCAAGTTCCCTCGCCGGTCTAGGAATGGTAGAACGATGGGTTCGATGACGGTTTGGATGTACCGTGCACTATTCAGTGTCCCCTCGACGATCACCAGTGGTGTACGGCCAGTGTAGGAGATCGCTCCCCACACCATGATGCCGGGTGTTGGCCCTGTGTGCCTCGGTCGTATGCAGTCCTGATTGTGGCGCTCACCTGCACGGCGCCAAACGCGCATACGACCATCATTGGCACCAAGGCAGAAGCGACTCTGATCGCTGAAGACGACACGTCTCCATTCGTTCCTCCATTCACGCCTGTCGCGACACCACTGGAGGCGGGCTGCACGATGTTGGGGCGTGAGCGGAAGACGGCCTAACGGTGTGCGGGACCGTAGCCCAGCTTCATGGAGACGGTTGCGAATGGTCCTCGCCGATACCCCAGGAGCAACAGTGTCCCTAATTTGCTGGGAAGTGGCGGTGCGGTCCCCTACGGCACTGCGTAGGATCCTACGGTCTTGGCGTGCATCCGTGCGTCGCTGCGGTCCGGTCCCAGGTCGACGGGCACGTGCACCTTCCGCCGACCACTGGCGACAACATCGATGTACTGTGGAGACCTGACGCCCCACGTGTTGAGCAATTCGGCGGTACGTCCACCCGGCCTCCCGCATGCCGACTATACGCCCTCTCTCAAAGTCCGTCAACTGCACATACGGTTCACGTCCACGCTGTCGCGGCATGCTACCAGTGTTAAAGACTGCGATGGAGCTCCGTATGCCACGGCAAACTGGCTGACACTGACGGCGGCGGTGCACAAATGCTGCGCAGCTAGCGCCATTCGACGGCCAACACCGCGGTTCCTGGTGTGTCCGCAGTGCCGTGCGTGTGATCATTGCTTGTACAGCCCTCTCGCAGTGTCCGGAGCAAGCATGGTGGGTCTGACACACCGGTGTCAATGTGTTCTTTTTTCCATTTCCAGGAGTGTATGTTAAAGATGACAGCAAAACAATAGGTAACGTTCTTCGCCTGCCAGTCATCAAATAAATTTTCCGGAGAGATTGCAAAACGCAAATTTTGGACGGGTCGCCCCTCTTCAGGCAAGAAGTGACTGCGGCTGTAGCGATATACACGAAACCGGGAAACATGATATCACGCAAGTACCAGAAAATAAACGCCAGTTGGAGGAGAAAACAGATCGGCGCTAGCTGAACATCATCGGGACTGTGTGTAGCATGTCAAATTCCAAGAAACCCGAGAGCTTTCGAGGCAGCCACAGTCACACAGAAGAGAGGTGGCTGAAGTCTTGAAGCAGCGCAACCACTTCAGCAGAGCGGGCGGATACGGGCTCCCGATGACCAGGCTACCGGCAATTCCACCGTGACAGGCAGTGTACGAGCGTGGCAGGTGGCCTCACCAGGCACTGCCTCGATCACCTGAACCAGGTCCGGCCGCAGCTGGCCAAACTTCACGCGGGCCGAGGATCAGGATCGCAGTCGGGCTAAGGCTCGGCCTGGCTCGGCTTTCTCGTTCCTTTTTGAAAGTCCTCGATGCAGGACAATATTTCATTTATTATTCCGGTGTGATATTTTGCTGTCGTTACAACTGTTAGGTAGAAACCTGGTGTCAGCACTGTTTACCCTTCGCTATTTGCTCGTGGTGTGGAGGACAACGAGTCCAGCAGCTCTCCGCAGAAAAAAGAGGCAGTCTCGTGATGTATCATAACAAGCCTTTAAAAATGAGTGGGAATGACAGAAGAGAGGGATGAGAATTCCCATCACGTATGGTGAAGTCACATAAGCGATGGGTACTGCAAATTTACTATGAGACGAAATTACAGTACCATGCAGAAAGAATTTATACATTTAGCTGAGAGTAAAAGAGCAAAAAATTTCAATAATCGACAGACGGATTCTTTGTTCAGTACATCAAAAAGCACTCGGTGCTGAATTTACAGCGATGGGGCACGTCATGAAACTGGTGTTCTGAATAGCAGGTTATCTAAATTCACATGCGTTATTACATTGCTAGTTTCTACAGTTTTCGACATGAATGCAGGAACTATGGAGACGTCATTTCCTACTGCGTGGTATGTTGCATAAGTTGAGTGGCATACCAGGAACGATTTTTAAAGTTAAAACCTGCTATCAGTCTATTTATAATGGAGAAAAGGAAAGCAGGTACCAATATCAGAAGATTCGGAATGGATTGCAGGCCTCGCATCTTCAGTTGATTTGACTGCACAGTCTCTATGAGGCACTGTAAAGTGACAAGCAGTTGTTATCTGATTTAATGATAAAGGTGGATGCATGAAAAATGCAAAACACAATGTGGAAGGGACAGCTTCTGCGAAAGAACGCCACCATTCTCCTAGGCTACCTGTTTCATTTGCGGATGGAACTGGTCAATCTGAAGTGTAGCCGGCCGGGGTAGCCGAGCAGTACTAGGCGCTACAGTTTGGAACTGCGCGACCCCTACGGTCGCAGGTTCGAATCCTGCTTCGGGCATGGATGTGTGTGATGTCTTTAGGTTAGTTAGGTTTAAGTAGTTCTAAGTTCTATCGGACTGATGACCTCAGAAGTTAAGTCCCATAGTGCTCAGAGACAATCTGAAGTGTACTTCCCGGTTAAAAGACACATTCTGTAACGTGTCAAACGTCCCAGAGCACTATGAAGTTTTCCTCAGAAAGAGTTTCCACGTGTCCATAATGAGCTGCAAAAGGTATATCCATGTTTGGGATTAACTAACGGCGTGAAAGGTTTTTTTTCGATAATGTAACTAAAGAAGTCACAATTGTCAACCTGAGTGACGACAATCTGATAAACTACCTGAGCCTGTCAGTGTGCTCACAGTTTATACCAGATATCAATATTTTATGTATTCAGCAAACCAAAAGTAATAAAATAATAACGAAAGTTTCTATGGTTGTGGAATATTTTTTGTTATAGCCATGGAATTGTCGATAGTGAAATCCTAGGTATTCTTTTTACCTTTCACATGTAGTTATGACAATTTATTCCATCCATAAAGAAATGCTATAGGGACTACTTGTTTTTGCTTCGCTTTCTATTTCCCAGCTAAAATGTAAGAATTTTACCTCAAACGATGTGGCTTGCACAAGGTAACTGGTGTAGTGCAGGTGCAGACTCAGCTTTATTTTAATTTCTTTCATGTTTGTATGTGTATGATCCATTACCAGGAGTTAGTATCCGTATAATACCGCTCTCCGTGATACATAGCTTAAGTTTTTCGAATTTCCTAATATCGGATGGTATGAAACCAAGCCGCATGCAAGCCATTCTGTGTTCCGTGCGTCATAGTTCTGCCGCCTAAGCGCGTTTGCAGTTCCCCTACCGTTTCCGCTCAGACAGCTTCGCAGCATGGAGGGAGAAACATGCAATAAGATAGGAGAGAATGGCTCGCGAGCCGAAGTGCCGCCCGCGTGCCAAGTTTCTGGCCAACTCTGGCCTCAACGAATTGCACAGGCGGGACTCTCATCCTGGCAACCGACGGGAAATATCTCATTGAGGAACTCGGTACTTTTACCTCAGGACTGGAGCATGTATAGGGAATACTGCTCAAGTTGAAGCAAAAAAGTTGACCATGTAATGGATATACGTATATGTACCCAGTAGAACAGTTCATGAAGGAGAGACCCTCCGTGATATACAGTCATTGTAAAGAAACTTCTAAAGAAACAGTGATACAAAACAAAGCATAGTTCTATAGTTAGACATGCTGAATGAAACGCGTTTGGCTCTCAGGAGAGCAATGCATGAAACTTTCAGTGAGAGCCGTAGCAGACTATTGTCCAAGGATTTTCCACGAAATACACAAAAATTTTGGTCGTATGTAAAGGCTCTTTGTGGTGCCAAAATTAATGTCAAGGTACTCATGAACAATACAGGAACCGAACTTGAGAGTAGAAAAGCAGTAGTGGAAACGGTTAGCTGTTCCCAAATTTTCCTTTGAAAGGAAAATCTAGGAGTACTGTTCCAATTTAATCCTCCATTTCAATCTTGGTACCACTTAAAAAAACAGTTAAATAGATATCAGTGACAATGGTGTTAAAATTGAAGAAAACCCCAGGGCTTTGAAGGAATCCTTATCAGATTCTGTACTTATTTTGCGGCTGAGTTAACCCCTATGTTAACTAAACTCTAACATAGATTCCTGCAACAAAAAACCACGTACAGTAGTTGGAACAAAACACAGGTCACACTTGTCTACGAGAAGTACTATAAAAAGTACAATTGTTCTGGTGTACCCAGGCGAAATTTGTGACTGGATTGAGGAGTTTTTGGTAGGGAGAACGCAGCATGTTATCCTGGGTCGACAAATATAAAAGTAACTTCGATTAACAGATGTTAAGTAACTTCGAGTATACTCCAGGGAAGGGTGTTAGTTACCTTGATATTCATGACGTGTGTTGATGACCCTATGGAAAATATTAATAATAACCTTAGCCATAGTGCAAATGATGCAGTTACCCACAACGAAATACAATCAGTACGATGCAGCACAAATGTTCAGTCAGGCCTTGATAAGATTTGAAAGGGGTCCAAAACTTAGCACTTGATTTAAATCTTCAGAGGTGCAAAATTGAACACTTCACATGAGGAAAAAACTTTGTATCCTATGAACATTACACCAGTGAATCACAGTTGTAATCGGTAAACTCATACAAATAACTGGGTGTAACACTTAGGACATGAAATCAAATGATCAAATGATGACGTAGCCTCGGTAGTGGACAAAACAGGTAGTACACTTCGTTTTGTTGGTAGAATACTACGGAAATGCAATCAGTCTGTTAAGGAGATTGCATAAAATAGATGATTACGATTCTTTATAGAATATTGATCAAATGCGTGGGACCCAGACCAAACTGGCTACCAGGGAATATCGAACGTATACAGAGGAGGGCCACACGAATGGTCACAGGTTAGTCTGACACTCGGAAAAATGTCACAGAGACGTTGAAAGAACTGAACTGGCACACTCTTGAAGGTCGGAGGAAACTTTCCCGAGAAAGCCTATTAACACAATTTCAAGAACACGCTGTAAATAATGGCACTAGAAATGTACACATCGCTTCCGTAGGGATCGTGAGGACAAGATTAGATTATTTACAGCACACACAGGACTACTGAAACAATCATTCTCCCGGGGCTCCATACATGAATGAAACGGGGAAAAGCCTTGATAACTAGTACAATGGAACATACCTTCTGCCATGGACTTCATAGAGGTTCGTTAAGTATAGATGCACATGTACGAGGCCTGTTCAGAAAGTAAGCTCCGATTGATTGCCAAATTGAAACCACAGTGAACATCAGAAATGTTTTACTTGTAACAATTAGCTACACCTTTCAGCTACTTCTCTACGTAGTCGCCGTTCTGACTTAGACTTTTGTCATAGCGTTGTACCAACTTTTCAATAGCCTCATCATAGAAGGCAGCCGCCAGTGCTTTCCACCAATTCTCCACGCTGGCCTACACCTCGTTGTCTGTGTCAAAATGTTGTCTTCAAAGACAGCGGTTCATGTGACCAGAGATGAAACTCAGGGGGAGACAATTGCGGACTGTATTGTGGGTAATCTAACATTTCCATTTGAAAACGATGCAGTAGCATCTTCATTGCCCCTGCAGAATGCGGCTGAGAATTGTCGTGAAGACGAAACAGCACGACAGTTATGTAATGTTAGCTGCATAGCTTCAGGCGAAATTTCTCACCAGGCCCTCGTACTTGGCGGCAGACACTATTTTCTAGACATCTTTACGCACTCACTGCGAGCTCAGAAATGAGAAGAGCGACGTGATGCTAACTGGGGTTATACTAGAGACACTACCCAACACATCTGTGCAAAGCTTTATCGGATTTTCATAGTCGTTTCCATTTCGCGACCGATCGGTGCTTACTTTCTGAACGCCCCTCGTAGTTTCGCAGTGGATTTCCACCTATTGTAAGTAAATTTCGAAATCCATGAACTGTCTACATTACATCCCTTTCCTTTTTGTGTCACAAGAGCAAAATTTTAGTGCCGATAAAAGCCTAAAACGTTGACCGGTGGCTCGATGCCATCGGTAGAGAGGAACTCATCTCAAGCAAAACAACAATCGTCGCTCTGCGGAAGGGCGCTGCAATACGGTTAAAATGTTGATTGCTTTAACATTTGAAATTTTTATATTATGACGCAACAGTGCACCTAGAAAGCTGTTTTTGAAGAAATATATTGTATTTATGTGTCACACTCTATATTTGGTTTTGTTTCTTCAAATGGTTCAAATGGCTCTGAGCACTATGGGACTTAACGTCTGAGGTCATCAGTCCCCTAGAACTTAGAACTACTTAAACCTAACTAACCTAAGGACAACACACACATCCATGCCCGAGGCAGGATTCGGACCGCGCGACCGTAGCGTCGTTTCTTCCATTGACAGCCCTCATGCTGCTCTATTACTAAAACAAAGGTTAATGGAGTTGCTGGCTCAGTTAGTGATAGACACGTTGTCTTACTGTCGCTTGTTACCGAGACGACTGAGGATAATATACGCTACTCATCAAGCAAACGGTCCGTTTCCTTACCTGAGGTCCTGTTTTAAATGCCATCTACCAGTTCCCACGGCAAATCCGCGAAATGTGCAATAGAGAGTATCTGCCTACTTTTAAATTACTCTCTAGGACAAGAAACAACAGGACGTACCACGAATCAATTATCCCAATGGGACGGAAATTGGTGGAGGTGATGTACATGTACAGACACACAAACGATATTAATTTAACAAAAAATGGATGATTTATTCAAGAGAAAATCCTTTACATACTGAGCAAATCAATAGCGTGTTAGTCCTCTTAGGGTTCTTATGCAGGCAGTTATTCGGCTTTACACTGACTGATCGAGTTGTTGGATTTCTCCTTGAGGGAGATCGCAGTTATTCGGCTTGGCATTGACTGATGTAATTGTTGGTTGTCTTCTTGAGGGATATTGTATCAAATTCTTTCCAGTTTGGGCGTTAGGTCATCGGAACCCCAAGCTGGTTGGAGAGCTCTGCCCGTAATGCTCAAAAGGTTCTCAATTGGGGAGAGATCCGGCGACCTTGCTGGTGTAGTGTCGGCATGGCAGCCACGAAGACAAGCAGTAGATACACTCGCCGTGTGCGGGTGGACATTATCTTATTGGAATGTAAATCCAGGCTCGTTTGCCATGAAGGGCAACGTAACGTGCCGCAGAATATAGTTCGGCGTACCACTGTACTGTAAGAATGCCCCGAAGACAACCATAGGTGTTCTGAAAGGAAATGAAGTGGCGTTCCAGACCATCATTCCTGGCTGTCGGGCTGTATGGCGAGCGGCTGTCAGGTTCGTAGCCCACCACTAACCAAGCCGTTTCCATATACATCTCATTGAATGGAGTGGAACTGTCTTCATTGGTGAGTTCCAACTCGAATTGAGCCCAAGTAAAAAGAGCGAAGACGTTTCTGGTAACGTCCCGGACAGCGGTGTGCACCAACCTGACTGTCATCCACCAAGAGTCACGACAGCCAGGAGTGATGGCCTGGGCTGACATTTCCTTCCATAGCAGGACCCCTCTGGCTGTCAACTGCGGCACCCTTACAGCACAGCAGTCCGACAACGGTATTACCTTTTTTTGTTGCCGTTCATGATAAGCCATCCTAGACCTAGATTTCAGCAAGGCAGTGTCCGTCCGCACACGGTGAGGGTATCTACTGTTTCTTGTTGTGCCCGCCATACCAAACCTTGGCCAAAGAGGTCATCGGATCTCTTCCCAATTGAGAACTTTTAGAACATTATGGGCAGAGCCCTCCAGTCAGCTCGGGGTTTCGACCATCTAACTCGCCAATTGGACAGAATTTGTCACGATATCCCTCAGAAGACATCCAATAACACTATCAATCAGTTCCAAGCCGAATAACTGCTTGCATAGGTGCCAGAGATGGAAAAATGCATCACTGACTTGCTCAGTATGTGAAATATTTTCTCTTGAATAAGTCATCCAATTTTTCTGAAATTATAATCATTTGTTTGAGTAAAAATTTCTCGCTGTACATGCCGCGTCAAATCAGGATAAATCTCCAAGCTTTCGACCACTACCTCCATGGTCGTCGTCAGGGCTAAAACTGACTGTCGTGAACGAGCGAGGTTCCCACTTTTATATGCAAAGGACGGCTTCTTATTGGCTGGAATACGTCAGCGATATGGCGCGTAGCGAAGTGGTGCCCTCTACTTCCATAGATGTAGTTGCTATCCCGCGTTGCTTGCAGCGCCATCCCTTAAATCAGGAGGTAAAGTGCGAGAAGTTTTTCTCTGCGATTTTTCTTTATCCAGTGCACTCTTCCAAGTGTTGCTAAGTGCATAGCCGTTGTCTCTATTAAAGTTATTATCGCTAATTTCGACTGCTTCCCGGATCACAGAGTCCCAGTAATTCGATGTGTGGGCTATTACTCTGGTTTCTTCAAATAAAATCTTATGCTTGCTAAGCAGGCTATGTTCAGCCACCACTGATTTTTCCAAATACCTGTATTTCAGGTGGCGTTGGTGCTCGATGCAGCGGTCGGCAACGGTTCTTACAGACTGGCCCACGTAATTCTTGCCGCATTCGCAAGGAATAGTATAAATTCCCGGCACTCTTAAGCCGAGACTATCTTTGACTGGTCTCAACATTTCCTTAATTTTCCTAGGTGGTCGGAAAACTGGTTTTATTCCTTGCCTCTTCAGGACTCAGTCTATCTTGCTCGTTGTAGCACCGCAAAAAGGAAGCCGCGCTATGTGTTGGTCCTCTTCTTGTATGTGGCCGGCATCGTGTCTTACTTTCTTGGACAATACTGATTTAATTTCACCGGCAGAATAACCATTCCTCTTGAAAACAGTCGTCAAATGGTTGATCTCGGGACCGAGGTGGTCCTTGTCGGAAATAGTCTTGGCTCTGTGTACTAAAGTATTCAGCATAGCTCTCTTCTGAGACGGATGATGGAAGCTATGGCTATGCAGATATAAGTCTGTATGGGTTGGCTTCCTGTACACAGAATGGCCCAGTCGTCCATCCGGCTTTCGCTCTATCAACACATCTAAAAAAGGTAACTTCCCTTCCTTCTCTACCTCCAATGTAAATTTTATGTTTGGATGTACACCATTCAGATGTTCGACGAACTGCTGCAGCGTGTCGCTGCCGTGTGGCCAGATTAAAAAAGTATCGTCGACGTATCTGTAGAAGCATGATGGGCGGAGGTGAGCACTCCTCAGGGCTCGTTCTTCAAAGTCCTCCATGAAAAAATTCGCTATTGCTGGTGACAGTGGCGAACCCATGGCTGTTCCATCCGTCATTTCATAATAATTTCCACTGTATAAAAAATAAGTGGTCGTCAAGGTATGCCGGAACAACTTCAAAATTTCTGAGGAGAAATGAGCAGACAACAATTGTAATGTGTCATCCACAGGTACTTTGGTGAACAGAGAAACCACGTCGAGGCTGACCATGACATCACTTGGGCCTATATTCATCTGTTTTATGATATCAACAAACATTTTTGAGTTTTTAATATGATGTGGGCAGTGACCAACTATAGGCGCCAACAATTTAGTTAAGTGCTTTGCAAGCTTGTACGTAGGGTAGCCAATAGCGCTAACAATCGGTCTCAACGGGACGTTCTCCTTATGAACCTTTGGCAAACCGTACAGTCTTGGTGGCCTAGGTGCTCTCGGCCGTAAGTTCTTCACCAGTTCGTCGGAGAGGCCAGAGTTTTTTAGTAGCTCCCTTGTCTTCCTGCTGAGCGCCGATGTGGGATCCCGTCTGAGAACCCGGTATGTGCTGTCCTCCAGTAATAATCCAACTTTCTTATGGTAATCTGTAGCATTGAGGATTACTGTGGCGTTCCCCTTGTCAGCAGGTAAAACAACTAGATCTTCATCCTTCTGCAACAATTTCAGTCCTTGTCTCTCGTCTCTGCTGATGTTTGACTTAGGCGGCTTGGATGTCGCTAAAATCCGGCTAGTAGCAAGCCTTACGTCATCCGCTGCTTCTTGAGGAAGATGACGAACTGCTTGTTCCACTCCACTAATGATCTCAACCACCGGTAACTTACGTGGAGCTGGGGCAAAGTTGAATCCTTTACTGAGAGCCGAGATAGTAGCTTCATCAAGTTCCTTGTCAGAGAAGTTGATAACAGTGCAGTGAATGCCGTTGGACCCAGTAGTTCCTTGATCACGGTTAAGCCGCTCAAATTTATCGGCCTGTTTCGCCGTAGTCCTGCTTAAATTGGCTCGTTGGTGTGCCGCCAAAGTCATATCCACCCATTCCCAGTCCAATGGTGAGAGGACTTCGGCCAGAAATAAATGGCAACTAAATAACAGGCGAACGTTCATGTCTAGTTCATACCTGGTATGACGTATCCTCTCCTTCACAATAGCATGGCTGGTCTTTCGTAAAATTCTGTTTACTGCAGCGCTTCTGATGTGGTGTTTGACGACTGCAAACTTCGGTACTACCTCCTTGTCACGACAGCGTTGTAAAAAAGCCAGATTGCTCAGCAACTGAGACTGTTTCAGGCGCAGCTTCTCCAGGTGACGAACGCTGCGCGCTATGTCCTCCCCGTAGAGGAAACTAATATGGCTACGAAGTCTTTCGCGACGTATTTCCTGAGTAAAAATTTCTCGGTGTACATGCCGCGTCAAATCAGGATAAATCTCCAAGCTTTCGACCACTACCTCCATGGTCGTCGTCAGGGCTAAAACTGACTGTCGTGAACGAGCGAGGTTCCCACTTTTATATGCAAAGGACGGCTTCTTATTGGCTGGAATACGTCAGCGATATGGCGCGTAGCGAAGTGGTGCCCTCTACTTCCATAGATGTAGTTGCTATCCCGCGTTGCTTGCAGCGCCATCCCTTAAATCAGGAGGTAAAGTGCGAGAAGTTTTTCTCTGCGATTTTTCTTTATCCAGTGCACTCTTCCAAGTGTTGCTAAGTGCATAGCCGTTGTCTCTATTAAAGTTATTATCGCTAATTTCGACTGCTTCCCGGATCACAGAGTCCCAGTAATTCGATGTGTGGGCTATTACTCTGGTTTCTTCAAATAAATTCTTATGCTTGCTAAGCAGGCTATGTTCAGCCACCACTGATTTTTCCAAATACCTGTATTTCAGGTGGCGTTGCATATAAAAGTGGGAACCTCGCTAGTTCTTGACAGTCAGTTTTAGCCCTGACGACGACCATGGAGGTAGTGGTCGAAAGCTTGGAGATTTATCCTGATTTGACGCGGCATGTACACCGAGAAATTTTTACTCAGGAAATACGTTGCGAAAGACTTCGTAGCCATAATCATTTGTTTGTTTGTACACGTAAATCACATTTACCAATTTCCTTCCCGTTCGGATAATTCCTTTGCGGTGCGTCCAATTTTTTGTCGTAGAGTGTTTCATAGTGTCCGTTTGCTCTTTAAATAGTTTATAGCAGCTATTAGTTTCCATAGCTGAAACCCAACTGTGAATGAAGGTAAGGACTAAAAATTGGTAACCAAAATTTTTCTGCTCAAATTGTAATGTACACACACTCCACAATAGGTAACTGTCCTAATTATTTGTGTTACGACTAATTAGTAAAGAAATACCTTCACAATTTGAGCGTGACAAAAATGGCACGATTTCAGTGAAGCACATGCAAGAACCGTGGCAGCATTTTCTGGCTACGACATTCCAGAAACCGCCAAGCAGTCACACTCATGGTGTTGCTCACTATTTGTTTCGCGGATCCGAGCCGAACATGGCTCAATGTCCTCTTCTGTTTTCCAAGTATTTGCTGGGATCAGATTTCGCATCTAGTCACTGTCTGCATTTTGTTACCGGACAATTACTTGAGCAGCAGCCAAAGCCATTCATCTATGCAAAGCAGTGACCACATTTGAAACTGAGAATTAAATGCCAAACATTGGTATATGTCTTAAAGATACGGTGGAAAATTACTGAAGAAGACGTGGGACATATGAAACTGCTGATACAAGCCGATTATCGTCTCAAGATAAACGCAGCTTACGAGGAGGACACGACAAGTACAATTACCCGATATCTCGACTCACTGGAAGAGGAATCAGAAAAAGCGAACATGTGTCTCGGCTTATCCGTAGATATTCGACCGTTTCTGAAAAAACAGTAATCAATGGGAATTCCCCAAATCTTCCTGAAGCATAAACGTAAGATTATAATATAAGAACTGATATGATAATGAAACATAAGAATATGAGAAATTAAAAACATTCTAACCCCTGAAAATACCATACATACATACGTTGAATAACAAATGTATGTTACTTATTGTGAAACCTCGTTGTAATTTTATAATTAATATAACACCCTTGTATCTTCTAACTTGATCTGAAATATTCGTTTAGTAACTTTATGGATACATGGATAAAATAAAAACGAAATTAAAAATAAAATAATCAGGTTTCGAACGTGGGACGCCAAAGTGACAGATAGTGACGCTAAGCAATATGCCATGAGTTGGTGGAGCTTATTGCATGCTAAAAGGGATCTAAATTACATGGAAAACGTCGATGGTCGTTTTCTCAGAAATAGATAAGCTGACACATGTGGCCGCTTATTTTGGCTCCTCTTTAACTGAACGAAATTTCCAAAAAATCGTGTAATGGCACTTGCCGGATCACCCACCTTAGTCGTGAGTTATGCGCCGGATGTAATGTTACGTATTTACCGCTGATGTTTTATAAACAACCAACAGACTTCCGAACTAAGGTTCTGGCAAATGGTAATACGGAATGAACCGTGTAAATTTTAAATGAAGCAATAAATAAATAGATTCACTAAATTCCTCATTTCCGTGGACATAATGTCCGTGGATGTTTTGCAGTTATTAAAACATAGTATTTAAATGTCATCTGTACAACTACTTTTTAGAAACCAGATACATAAAGCACTAACAGACATTAAAAAGATAAATGGCGGAAATTGAACACTATACAATATCAATGCACTCTCTCCACTCTCCCATCCATTTAACCTCTACTTTTTTCTCCCCTTTCTCCATCTCATAACTAATTTTCCCTCTCATAATTGCATTCACAATTACATATTAAGTAAATATCTATTAATATGACTAAAACAAGATATACACTTATAACAAATCACAGATAGGAGGACACCTTTAGATTGTGTGAAGACCAAAACTAGTGGATACGTTGGCAACAATACGCTCACAAAAACACACAGAGACATGTCTAGTCAGCTGTATGGAAATAAATACTAATGGTGCGTACATGTATTTCACATCAATAAACCAGGAAGAGGCAAAAAAGCATCAGTGCCTAACAAAATGCTTCAAATGGCTGTAAGCACTATGGGACTTAACATCCGAGGCCATCATTCCCCTAGACTTAAAACTACTTAAACCTAACTAACCTAAGGATATCACACACATCCATGCCCGAGGCAGGATTCGAAACTGCGACCGTAGCAGCCGCGTAGTGCCTAACAAAAGAGCACCTAAAAATGTGCAGTCAGACGAGGCTTCCTGATTAAGCAAATCGGGCATAAATTACCGTAAGCAGAAAATCACACCATGATGCTCTTATCATGAACTGTTTTTGAATCTAGAGAGTAAACCGAAATTGTAAACATGTTTCATTGCAGACTACTGATTTTTTATATCAGTAAAATGAAACTAGTCGTTGTTATATAGATATGCATTTTCTAGTAGATGCACAAACGGAATCTAAACAGCTTTAATAAGGAACATCTACTCTACAATTTCTTTTCACAGTGATTTCACTTACTGTTACAATCTCCTATTGAAAAGACATGTCTTTTTTCAAATGCTTTCGAAAACCGGTGGAGAGAAGCGCAGTGAGTGGCCCAAGCCAACGTTCACTGCATCATTTAAGGCGAAAAATCATGTTAATTGTGCCAAATGCAAGGCCAAATTCTGCTGACGATGAACATTTTTAGATCTATCACGCTATGTTTACCAACAAGCTGGCCTATAACTGCGTTGTAACGACAAATTTCAGTCTCACATTTTACAGATTTCTCAGCCATTGTTGCTGAAATGCCACCCCTTGCATTATCAAATCTTTATCTCGATATATTGGACCATTTATGAAGTATAATTATTGTCCGTGTTGCGTGAGGTGTTCTGTATGTTACATCTGTTGAAAACGTTACATGGTTTCATGTGCATTTATTGTCCCTAACTATACTACGATATGGTGTGGTCTTTAGAGTTCGATTATAATTTTCCTGCTTCACATTTCATACGGAAGTGATGCGCAGGAAGAATTACAGTTGACTTGCCTCCACACACGGAGTTTATTTACTTTTAATGTCACCCCTTGTGGGAGGGAGCCGGCTAGTATGATTCGCATATAACTACCGCTCTCAGAATATCTCAGCAGTGACAAGCTTCTCCGAGATGCACTCTCGCTGACACTGCAGTTTGTGCAACTTTTTTGTGACGCTCTCGCTCTGACTAAACAAATCGTGTCGAATCGTGCAGCTTTCATTAGAATCATCTTTATCTTTTCCAATACATTTTACTTTTAAGGTAAAGAATCGTCGGACGAGTGTTTTATAATGACCCTCCTTCGTTAAAGAACGCGTGTCCCTAGTCGTATGAAGTTGTACATCACTTATTCGTGAGCTTATATGAATTTTTCAGTGATCCTATTTCCCGACAAACCCTAACACCGCTTTATTTCGTACAGCTGCGTAATTAATATGTTCAAAAAATGTTTCAAATGGCTATAAGCACTATGGGACTAAACATCTGAGGTCATCAGTCCCCTAGACTTAGAACTACTTAAACCTAAATAACCTAAGGACGTTTCCTTTCGTTCGGCTTTCCAAGCGTAACCCCTGCATTGATCTGTAAAACAAGTCATTGTTTAACGTGAACAAGCGAGATGTGTGCCCGAAAGAGCTGCGATACAGTTTACGGTTACTTCCTTATAGTCTCTGCAGAACGTCTTTATTCTTCATTCTCTGTTGTATTACTTCTCCAGAGACGACAATAAAACGTTCAGCTGAGAGGTCTACTTTGAATTTGCGCTGAGTACACCAGAAGCTCCATCTGTTTCCCTCAGACGCACAACACTGTGCAGCGCTGTCTCATCACCAGCCACACGCTTCGCCTGGTTGGGCTATAGCCGAGTAAACAACCTCACCCCACTCCCCCCTGCTGTGCTTCGCGTTTGTACTCTGCATGCGGGGGCCTTAACACTCACACGAACGCACGCCTTATAAAGCGCGCCGTTACATTTGTTTTCCCACTTCTCAGTAGGTGTGCACTGGGCAGTCGCGTGGCGAAATGTTCTTGACAGCTTTATTTTGCAGAGTTTGCTTTTTTTCACCACATGCGCCATACTGCTGCGTTGTTCTAAAGTCTGTTCGCCAGCCATACCGTAAGCCGGGTGCACTTCCACCGCCGGGGTTACTTTGACCAGTCATAAACCAAAAGTCTTACAACTATCTGCTGGCTCTCAGTTGTGTGTTAACTATATACGCTAAATGTTAAGTAAATATACGCTAAATGGCGCCATGTTGTGCCGATTTTCTTGCGCAACAATTGGCGACCTCTTGCGACTTGTAATTACGTACGAATAAGTGTGCCAACATCTGGTTGTGCAAAACCTACAGTCATCATTTAACTGCAAAGCGACCGGTGTTTTCAACTGTACCATGTATGTAACTCAATTAATTCTCAAAACAGACCACTGATTAGTTTTTTTGTTCACATGCATAGATCTACTATTATGTTACGATTTCTGAGGTCATGTGCATGATTTGTTTGTTTCGAGGCTATTTTGACCACTGGTCATTGTCACCCCAGGAATACAGATACACCATTTATCACACAGAGTTGAGGCAATTGACAATGTGGAACTAAGGAACACAGAAGTTAACCATCGGTATGTAGATGAAGGCTCATTTGTAATTGTTAATGTGTCTACTACTAAGTAAAACAAATTCCAGTCACATATTGCTCAAACTGTAAACTGCTGTCATACAGGCAATGATTCAGGTATAACAAACAATGTCAACCATCTCTGGAAACAGGGAATAAGGTTTGTTTGCCCACTAGTGCCAGATATTGTCTCGATAAATGAAGAACAGGTAACTTTAATTCTAACTGATGTATTGAAATGAGGATGTAGGTCTAAGATGGATGACACCGTAAGTATTACGCTGAGCTAAACTTGGAGCTATGTGTGTGGTACTCCTTCCTAGTACCTTTAATTGTATTTATAATTTTGACGATGGATCACACTGTTTGTTTCATGTATTGTAGTAGGTCTTTTACTCTGATGAGGCTTAATAAAGCACTTAAAAAAACCTTTGGATCAATTTATTTATTTCAGGGCGGCCAAAGTTTTGTTGTGTTTTTCAAATTTGACCACAAATGGAGCAATAGCCGACAGCAGTAGTTGAAGTACGGGTCGGTCAATGCATCCCCAAATCCGTGGTAACTTTGACCATCTACATTTTTTCATAACTTCCTCTGTATTTTAGAAAACGTACTGTACTAATTAGTATGTCGGCCTTTCATACGCTCCATGTTCACTAACGTAAATATCATAGACGTTAAAAAAAAAAAAACGGTCGTAATAATCACATTTATATGACTGACACATCTGCGAAACCAGTAGTTTTCAGACAGTGTGTTGAGCTACCTTAATAGCTTTCACAGCATTAAAGCCATTTGTTTTTAATAATACTCATCCCTGTCTCAGTCTTAGATTTTCAGAGTCCCCATTATAACCAACAACTAAAAAGTGCTCTAATACGTAGATAAGTTCGAACTAGCAATCGGGTTGAGTTCTAATAGTGAGGGGCAGTTTCTTGCTTTCTGTGACAATATTGTTCCCAAATTAACCAATTAACTTTCATTCGTTTACGGGTTTTGGAATATAGTTTTGGAAGATAGTATATTCGGATAGAGTGCACACTGTTTCAGAAATAAGACACAAAAAATGGTTCAAATGTCTCTGAGCACTATGGGACTTAACTACTGAGGTCATCAGTCCCCTAGAACTTAGAACTACTTAAACCTAACTAACCTAAGGACATCACACACATCCATGCCCGAGGCAGGATTCGAACCTGCGACCGTAGCGTCGCGCGGTTCCAGACAGTAGCGCCTAGAACCGCTCGGCCACCCCGGCCGGCAATAAGACACAATCTGTTACGTTGATATTTATTTACTTTCACAGAAAATTCGAAGATTTTGGCATCATATTAATTTTTTTCTGTATCCTTTGGAATACGAATTCTTGGTGTGAATTTCCTTATTTTTGGTCTCATTTACCCAGAGCAAATTGCGAAGTAATTCTATGAAAGGTATGACTAACAATAATAGTCAATAATTTGTTCTGTATCGCACTGCAAAAACAAAACATAAAAGCAACACTTAAAAATATTCCACAGAACTTAAACAGGATGAAAATTAAAATTGTATGAACCATTACAAATATATGAGTATTTCTACTGAAATAACCAGCTACCCCAGAATGAAAAAATAAACCGAAATTGGTTCGTTGTTGTTTATTAAAAATCGTCAGTTACCCTCACACTGATCTGAAAGAAAACAAAAAACTTCTTCCCAGTCTGATTAAAACGTGAATGTAATCTTTCAAATCCAGTATGAAATCTCTGGAGGAATTAATTTATTCTCTGTGTTACTTATGCAACTTGACTAATTTCCAGGAATTTCTTTTTGAGAAAATAACTGAAATTCGCTAAAAACAAGTAGTTTGCTTACAAAGAGATCATGCTACGCAGAATTAAATATGAGATAAAGGCTACTAAGTACGATGCTGCTACAAGTTGAAAGCTGTATTCAGTTTTCAGTTACTCATGTTTCAATTATTTTATCACTTTACTTCGCGAATCAGTCACTACTGAAGCTACGCAAAGATGGTATTTTGTACCAAGGGTCGAATGCAATTTCGTTAGTTAGTATAGTCTTTGAAGCTTATAGAAAGACATGTATTTTGGTACCGATACAGCGCCGGCCAATCGTAGAGCGTCCCGCCGAGCAACGTATCCTGGGTGAAGCTTTTGACGATGTAGTGTGCTAGGCCCGTCGCGTACAGGTGAGGCATGCGATGTTAAATGGAGCAGGTCGTAGTGTTTGCTGTTTGGTAAGGACGTTCGCGATATTTGGCTTTTCCGTAGGCATTTCCCACTTACAAAGTGATTTAATTAAGTGTTAGCGAGATATTTATATTTCGTGTCAGATTGTTACCGATTTATATAGCAAAGGTGCTGTGAACGCCGCGAGCGGTTGCATGACATTGTAAGTTCATTATCTTAGGACGTCCGTAGACACGAACCTGGGTTGAGATTCCGAATGCCTTCACTCACCCCGAAAAGGGGTCACCGAACTCATTCAGTCTTTTATTCAGTTTAGGTTGTTAAACATTTTGTGAAGTGCTTACACTGATAAGCCAAAACGTTACGACCATTGCTCACTGCGTTGTTGGATGCCGCCTGGTGGCGTTGTGATACGTGACGCTGTAACAGAAACATGTAAGCGGAGCAGACACGGACGGGGCATCAACATGCGAAGACACGGGCTGCAGATGGGGAAATCCATTGAGATAAGCGACTTCGACAGAGGAAAGATTAGTATTACGCAAAGCCTGTCAACGATTATCTCGAAAACGGCGAAGCTGGTCGAATGCTCGCGTACTACCGTTGTGAGTTTCTACGGTAGGAGGTAGAAGGACAGTGAAACTACCACTTGGCGCTAAATGGTTGGACTTCTATGACTATTCACAGAACGTAGGGTTCGGAGGCTTGTCTACTGTGTGAAATAGGATGGATAATGATCTGTAGCATCTGTACCGAAAGAGTATTATGATGCTGCAAGCACAGGTGTTTCGGAACACACTGTTCATCGTGAATTGTCGAACATGGAGTTTCGCAGCAGTCCACCCCCACGTGTTCACATGTTTACCCAACGACATCGTCAATTACGATAGCAGTGCGTCCGGGATCATCGGAATTCGACAGCTGATCAATGGAAACCTGTCGACTCTTTGGGTGAATCACATTTTTGCTGCACTAGATCGATGTTCGTCTCTACAAACGCCATCATCAAGGTAACCGGCTGTTCGAAACGTGCAACTTTCGACGGACAGAGGCTAGTGGGAGCATTATTATGCTATGGGTGACAATCCCCTGCGCTTGCGTGGGACTCATGGTAGTAATCGAAGACATGCTGACAGCTGAGATTCACCTGCATCATTTCATACTTGAATGTCTTCGGTCGGCCGGAGTGGCCGAGCGGTTCTAGGCGCTACAGTCTGGAACCGCATGGCCGCTACGGTCGCAGGTTCGAATCCTGTCCCAGGCATGGATGTGTGTGATGTCCTCAGGTTAGTTAGGTTTAAGTAGTTCTAAGTTCTAGGGGACTGATGACCATAGATGTTAAGTCCCATAGTGCTCAGAGCCATTTGAACCATTTTTTTGAACCAGCAGTATAATTGTCCGTGTCTCGGAGTCATAACTGTGCTACAGTGGTTTGAGGAGCATTATAGTGAACTCACGTTGATATCTCGGCAACCAAATTTGCCTGATGTAAATGCTATGAAACCAAATGTATCGTTATGAGTGTCATCACCGCGTATAGAAATCAGCGTACCGTTGTTTACTCGTGTTTCATGGCCTGTGCGTAGACATCTGATGCCATATACGTCCACAAACCTAGTAACAAATTGTCGGATCCCTTATACGCAAAATCAGTTATGTATTTTGCTCCAATGACGGACAAGCAAGCTATTAAGCAGGTAGTCAAAATGTATTGGCTCATCTGTGGATAATTTGGTCCTTTGATCCAAAAACGCAATTTTCGCTGTAAGCGGAGTGTGCGCTCGCATGAAACTTCCTCGCAGATTAAAGCTGTACACCGGAACGAGACTCGAAGTCGGAATATTTACCTTTCGCAGGAAGTGCTTTACCGACTGAGTTACTCAAGCACGACTCACGTCCCGTCTCCCATCCCTGTCTACGCCAGTACCTTATCTTCTACCCATTCCAAACTACAAAGAAGTTTTCCCGCTAACTTTGCAAAACCGACACTTTCGGAAGAAGGGATATTGCGGAGATACGGTTTAGTCACAGCTTGGAGGGGGGGGGGGGGGCATTTCCTGAGTGAAATTTTCACTCTGCAGCGGAGTGTGCGCCGAAGTATGGAAGGTTGGAGACGAAGTTTTGCCAGGAAGTAAATCAGTGAGGACGAGTCATGAGTCGTGGTTGCGTGGCTCAGTCGGTCGAGCACTTTCCCGTGGTAGGCAGTCCCGAGATCGATTCTTGATCCGGCACACAGTTGTAATCTGCCCGGAAGTTTTATATCGAAGCACTCTCCACTTTAGAATGATAATTTCATGCTGGAAACATCCAGAGGTCATGCATGCGCTATGTCTCCGCAATATCCTTTGTTCCAAGAGTGCTAGTCTTGTATGGTTCGCAAGAGAACTTTTGTGAAGTTTGGAAAGTAGGAGAAAGATTACTGGCGGAAGTAAAGTGAGGGTTGGTTGTACGTCGTGCTTTTGGTCCTTTGATGTTTGTACGTATGGTTTACTTGCCACGTGCCTTTGTGTTGCTAAGAGGCTATGTATCATTCCGTCCAATGCCTTTTTAAATTACATACCTACTAGGAGACATTCCCTGTTTTAAACATTACGTCTTCCCGTTCTTTGCATGATTTTGACAGCTAATGAGGTATGCTCTGAGGCTGATCCTGTTAGGAGTGACGCTGTGTGTAATTCTGAAGAAGTGTGCTTATTCAGTGTATCACAAGCAGTCACAATGAAATGGTTTTAGTGTTGGTCTCTAACACATTTTGAAAAGACACAGATATTTAAATCTTTTGAATCATATCTCCATTCAACCGACATTAAGTCAGGTTGCTAGTAAATATTTACTTTTGATCAGATCTTATAAATAGCTTCTCAGGATCTCTTATGTTCAGTCTACTGATTCTGTGTCCACTATTTCTATATTGCACTACTGATCTAAGTGTGTTCTGCTATGTAGCTTTCATTTTTATTGCTACAGTCTGATCGAAATGAGTAATTTACTATGTGAGACAAAACTGTATGTATAATAAGGCATAGTTAGCTCAAGTCAAGGCATCTTTGGTTGACCTTAAGCCAGGAGCCAATTACCGGAAAGATCAGACCTGGTGAAAATAATTCGTATTCACGAAAAACAAATAGTTTACTCACGGAATGATCATGCTCCAGCGAAGTAAAATAGCAGATAAAGGCTACTGACGGTGAAGATCCTGTCCGTAGAAACGCAGTCATGCAATGTGATTCAGCTGCCCTTAAAATGTTCAAATTTGTGTGAATTCCTAAGGGACCAAACTGCTGAGGTTATCGGCCCCTATAGTTACACACTACTTAAACTAAGAGAACTAACTTATGCTAAGAACAACACACACACCCATGCCCGAAGGAGGACTCGAACCTCCGGCGGGAGGGGCCACGCAAACCATGACATGGCGCCTCAAACCACGCGGCCACTCCGCGCAGCTGCCTCTACCTTTGGATTTTATGCATCGCGCAATGCCTTTAAATAACATGTGCAAAAGTTTCATATTCTGTGGCTCACTATGCGCAAATTATTGTGTTAGCCCAACAGAAAAATATGAACAGGTCCTTTTTGTAGGAAATTTAATCCAGTTAAATTTTGTACTTGGATCCGTTTACGCCGGAGGGCACTCTTTCCGAGTCATTCAAGAAAAACGCCTCTGAAGGTCATTCTTATACTTTTTCTTGAATAATTAGAAACTGTGGCCCGTAGCGAAAACGTATCCCTGCACGGAAGTTTACTACATTAAATTTAATGCAAACAGGTAGTGTTTATTTTTTCTGTAGGACTAATAACAGTTTGTGCTTTAATGAACGAGAGAATATGAAAATCTTTGTGTGGTATTTGAAGGCCTTGCGGATTTCATAAAATCCAGAGGTGGGGGTAACTCAATCACTATTAAAACCAATAGATTGTTTGTTTACTATGGCATGTAATTATCTTTCAAGTGACACCCAACAATGATGAACTTGTTCTCTAAATGGTTGTTTTCGTGTGCACCATTACCACTCTAAAACTGACTGGAGAGAACTGAACGCTAGCCCAACAGATCGATTGTTAATCCCGAGGACGCTCATTACGTCAGCAATCCAGGCGTGAAAGTAGCTTGACATTCTGTCGATGAGATCATTACGAATGCAACGCAAGCTGTGATTGGGAAGAAACGTCATCGTGCTCTTTTTCCTGTATTGGCCTTACACCACGGAAAAACATAAATCAGGTGGGCATTGCGTGGATTTGAAACCCAGTCTCTGTGAGCGCGAGAGCAGTGTCTTAACAATTGTGCCAGCTTGTTCGCTGAACTAGCTTGAGATGTTGTGCCTAGCAAGCCAAGTCTACGAGAAAGACGACGCAACTGTGCGCGAATCTAGCAGGAATGGGTTTCAAACACTTGTCAAATTAAGTTAGTGAGATGATAATTGCTTCAATTTAGTTGGCTCTGAGCACTATGGGACTTAACATCTGTGGTCATCAGTCCCCTAGAACTTAGAACTACTTAAACCTAACTAACCTCAGGACACCACACAACACCCAGTCATCACGAGGCAGAGAAAATCCCTAACCCCGCCGGGAATCGAACCCGGGAACCCGGGCGCGGGAAGCGAGAACGTTACCGCACGACCACGAGCTGCGGACGCTTCAATTTGGTCACAGATGATTTCCTTCCCATCCTTGTAAAAGTATGAGCTAATTAATAAACTCAGTTCCCGATAACCTCATGTCAATGGTTCGTTAAACTATAACTGTCCATCCTCCAGTGACTGACATTGGGTCACTGGTGTACATGATCTTGGACTCCCTTCACTTGAAATCTTTATCCACTAACAGGAGGAGGCTTATGTCCATAGATCAGTTTCTACTTGTTAGCTTCTTTTATTAGTTTCCGGAAGTACAACGGTAGTGACATATTTACAATCATGAAGGTAGGACTTCTTACTCTAGATTCTGCAGAATGTTTGACGAATTACAGAAGACTTTCTTGCCGAAAATCCATCATTGTATCGCTGTCTAAAACTGGAGATGGGGAAATTCAGCTCAGACTGAAAACAACAGAGGCCTCTTTCATCTCTTCTGGATCAATCTAGGGTTTTTCATGGATGTTTCTCGTTTCATTCTTTGCATCCGACACTTGGAATTGTAGAAAGTTACTCGTGACTTCCACTAGGACGTGAGAGAAAATCTTTCGTTTTCACGACTATATTCTTCAGAATATGTTGCAATTTTTGTATGACTTATCTTTGGGCACTATGAAAACTGTAATCTGAAGCTCATTACCAGACTACTTCAGAAAAATAGGGATCGTTACATGATTAAAGGCTGGAGAATGAATCCGATAGCACCCGCTGAAGCTATCTGATTCTTTGGTAGAGAGCCACTCCCGTGCCCTACCCGGTACGTTTAATAATGTCCAGGCTGAAGAGAAGAAATTTAACGTAAGTTTTCCTTCAACCAGAGTAGTGAAAATAACGAAATGCCCTGCGAAAAGGAACTAACACTAATGGTAAAAATTAACTGTTGTGAGAACTCTTAATTATATTCGAACCTAGTAACAACAACGAACATAATTAACCCGTAGAATACCTTCAAAAATGTGAACCACACATAATATGAACGGATTGTACTCCACCAAGCCTAAAGAAAAACTTGTGACATGTGCAATGAATTTCTAGTCTATACTAATGTGCCAAAACCTTATTCCCGCTACCAATCGGGTGGTGTTGTGGGTACGTTACGCGGTAGAGAAAGAATACAGTGTAAATCAACAAAAAATTGCACCTAAAATATTTCGAAAAGGGAAAGTGTTTTTGACGTGCGGTTCTCACAGAACGGATTGGTAGTCAAGGGGCTATTATTATTTGCCAATCAGCAGACTGAAATAATTATTAGAAAGTGTATTTTCTGTGAAAAAGAACACTTTTAAAATAGAACAATGCCTACTGACACTAACAAACTAAAAGTAGAGTAAACTAGAATGCCATTGGTGTTTTTTGCAAGATTCCAGTGCAAGTCGTTTACGAGATAATGTATTTTGAACCATACCTACTGTGGCATACACTAAAGAGCAAAACAAGTGCGTACACTAGTTATATGGAGTCTGACCAGTAACGAAACAACTGAACATTACAGGTTGTGTTCAAAATTACCACCAGCAGGGGCAATACACGCTTCCAGTCTGGTATGGAACAACTGCTGCACACGTGCTAATATTTCAGCGGAGATTTACCAGCAGACTGCAGTAATACGTCGTCGCATATCGTCGGGTGTAGCTGGTATGCCATTGTAGACAGCTTCTTTCAGCTTTCCCACAGAAAAAAACGGCTGAAGGCGTCAAATCAAGGGAACAGGCCGGCCATGGTATAGATCCTCTGTGTCCGATCCAGCGATTTGGAAACAATTCATGAAGATAAGCTATGGTAATTCGTGCACTATGTACTGGACAGCCATCATAATGGAATCACAGGTCCCTCCTAGTCTGCAGCGGAACGTCCTCTGGCATCCGTAGAAGATGGCCTGTTAGGAGGCTGCGCTGCTTGTGCGCATTCAGTGTTCCGAATATGAAACGCGGATGTACGGGCTGATGGTTTACTCTCCAACACCACACGTTTACGCAACAAGGTTGCTGGCATTCCACCTGACGAAGCCAAAGGGAACTGTCAACGGACGAATGTGCATATTTCGGCGGTTAACCTAGTTATGATTGGTTCAAAAACGGCTCTGAGCACTATGGGACTTAACATCTGAGGTCATGAGGTCATCAGTCCCCTAGAACTTAGAACTACTTAAACCTAACTAACCTAAGGACATCACACACATCCATGCCCGAGGCAGGATTCGAACCTGCGACCGTAGCGGTCGCGCGGTTCCAGACTGTAGCGCCTAGAACCTCTCGGCCACCCCGGCCGTCTAGTTATGATTGGTAAATGTGGCTTTATCACTAAAAAAGATGCATGATACATCTGAAATATCCTAGCTTAATGCCCATGTATAAAAGTTAACACGATTCTCACGATTGTTTTCATGCAACCCTTGATGGAGAGAGACGTGATAGGGATGGAACCTATGTCGATGGAGATTGCCTAGGGCACTTGCCTGACTCATGCCACATCCTCGTGCGGCTACGATGGAGTTACCGGCCGGATGAACTGCATCAGCAGCAAGAACATTAATTCGTCCCACTACTGCCGTCATTTGTTTCCTTCTGTTACATTGTGCAGGTGTTAAAGAGGTTGATAAATAATTGCCGAGATGGCTCACATCTATTGGGACATCCTGCCGCATACACCGTACAAGAACGAGCCACGTTCTTCCTGCACTCTTGCACTCTCCACACGTCATGACCACGCTTGCTTTTTCTGCACTAGTAAATCCCATAGTTCACTCACAAGCTATTGCATGGAATGTCACAAAGGGTGATTGTCAAGTCACAATGCACTCAAGGAACATGCAAGTTCCCTTTAAGCAAACATAACAACATCAAGCCTAGCAACTGCCCATGTCGAATGGCACAAACAAGTGTCGGCGTAGAAACTTTTCGCAATACTACAAACGTCAAATAAAGTTTTGTATCACACCGGTTCTCAGAACTTCTGAAGATAAACGTTGACTGTGGATATTGTATCACAGACACAGTCCCTTTAACTGTTCAGATGTAGACAACCATGCGTGAGCAGCGCCTATTAGACGGAGGGGGTCTGACGGCATGTCAGTTCCAGTCATTATTCCACCAGGATGGAGATATATGGTCAGCACCGCGATTCGATCGCGTCCGAATTGTTACTTTGTGCCAGGAAGGGCTCTCAACAAGGGAAGTGTCCAGGATTCTCGGAGAGAACCAAAGCGATGTTCAGATATTGAGGAGTTACAGAGAGACAGGAACTGTCGATGACATGCCTCGCTCAGGCCGCGCAAGGGCTACTGCTGCAGTGGATGACCGCTAGTTACGGGTTACGGCTCGGAGGAACCCTGACAGCAACGCCACCATGTTGAATAATACTTTTAGTACAGCCACAGGACGTCGTGTTACGACTCAAACTGTGCGCAATAGGCTGCATGATGATCAAATTCACTCCCGACGTCCATGACGATGTCCATCTTTGCAACTACGACACCATGCAGCGCTGTACAGACGGCTCCAACAACATGAAGAGTGGACCGCTCAGAATTGGCATCACGTTCTCTTCATCGATGAGTGTCGCATGTGCCTTGAACCAGACAATCGTCGGAGACGTGTTTGGAGGCAACCCGGTCAGGCTGAACGCCTTGGACACACTGTCCAGCGAGTGCAACAAGGTGGAGATTCCCTGCTGTTTTGGGGTGGCATTATGTGGGGCCGACGTACGCTGCTGGTGGTCATGGAAGGCGCATTAACGGCTGTACGATACGTAAATGCCGTCCTCCGGCCGATAGTGGAACCATATCGGCAGCATACTGGCGAGGCATTCGTCTTCACGGTCGACAATTCCGCCCCTGTCGTGCGCATCTTGTGAATGACTTCCTTGAGGATAATGACATCACTCGGCTAGAGTGGCTAGCATGTTCTCCAGACATGAACCCTATCGAACATGCAGGGATAGATTGAAAAGAGCTGTTTATGGACGACGTAACCCACCAACCACTCTAAGGGATCTACGCCGAATCGCCGTTGAGGAGTGGGACAATCTAGACCAACAGTGCCTTGATGAACTTGTGGATAGTACGCCACGACGAATACAGGCATGCATTAATGCAAGAGGACGTGCTGTTGGATATTAGAGGTACCAGTGTGTACAGCAGTCCTGACCACCACCTCTGAAGGTCTCGCTGTATGATGGTACAACATGCAATGTGTGGTTTTCATGAGCAATAAAAAGCGCAGAAATGATGTTTATATTGATCTCTATTCCATTTCTATGTACAGGTTACGGAATACTCGGAACTGAGGCGAAGCAAAACTTTTTTTGATGTGTGTATATCTCGAAAACGACTCCCCCAGAATGCTGCAACGAACACCAAGTTACCCAAATCCATTTCCTTAAGGTCAATAGGCATTGCTTAATTTAAATAAGTGCATGTTTGCACGAAATGTATACTTTCGAAGTATTCTTGCAGTCTGCTTATTGGCTAACAACACGAACCCCTGTCTACCAATCTACTCTGTGAAAACCGCACATCAACGGCACTTTCGACTTCCAAAATATTTACGGTGCAAGTTTTAGGTGATTCATCTTGTATAAGCGGAGCAGATACGAAGGGGGATCATTCTCGCAGCACACACGGGGAAGTCGACTGTCTAATGGTTCAAATGGCTCTGAGCACTATGGGACTCAACTTCTGAGGTCATAAGTCCCCTAAAACTTAGAACTACTTAAACCTAACTAACCTCAGGGCATCAGACACATCCATTCCCGAAGCAGGATTCGAACCTGCGGTCGTAGCGGTCTCGCGGTTCCAGACTGAAGCGCCTAGAACCGCTCGACCACACCGGCCGGCAGTCGACTGTCACAAGCGACTTTGACAAAAGGCAAATTGTTAGGACACAGCGCCTTGAAGAGAGCATCTCGGAAACGGTGAGGCTGGTCGATAGTTCAAGTAACATTGTTGTGACCGTACATGGAAAGTGGATGACGGAAGGTGAAATCACAGGTAGGTGACAAGGTGATAAGAGTCCATGCCCCGTCACGGGACATAGAGGATGAAGACGGGGGCGAGATTGGTCCGTGGATCAATGGAAACGTGTCGCCTAGTCGTATATATCACGTTTCTTGTTACATCAGGTCGATAGTAGTGTCCGGATACGCCGTAATTCAAGCGCCTGGTAGCTCGAAACATGCATTGCGCCATGACCGATGTTAAAGGGGACATTCCTTTGGCGCCCATGGGATCTGTGGTAGGTTCAGAAGGCACTACGTAAACATTATTTCGTATTTTTGCATCTCGTCTCCCCCAAAGGCGATGGCGACTTCCAGGTGTATAACTGTCTGCATCACAAGACCAGAGTCGTGAAGCCCTGTTTATGTCTTGGCCACCAAATCCGCCTGATCTGCATCTTATGGAGCGCATCTACGACTCTTATTTGATCCAGCTCCAAGCCCGCAAAACAGCGGCACGAAAGTTTCGGGTACTGCTTGACCTGTGCGTAGATCCCCGATGCCATATACTTCCAGAAACCTACATATGACTTGACAAATCCACGCTACGCAGAATCTATGTAGTATTCCGTTGGAAAGCTGAACCAACCGGATATTAAGAGGATGGCCATAATATTTTGGTACCTCAATGGATTATGGGGATATATTATGGGCGTAGTACCAACAAATTATGCATTAGCTTCAGGCAGTCTGCCACCGTGATCTAGTGGTGCCATCGGTACGTCAGAAAAAAAGTGGTAACCCAATTGACTGCTTTGATAGCCGTGACTGTGGATTATGAATGTACCGTCATCTTGTGTACGCTCTGCAGTATCAAGCTTGTAACGTATGAGAGATGGCTGTAATAGTATTCACAAAGAAAACATATCGATACGTTGGAACGATCAAGATCGATGTGAAATATATGTTTACAATAATATGACAAGAACTGAAGTGGCTAGTGAGGTAGCAGAATCGCTAAGTACTGTAAGCAACTGAAGAAAAAATTGAAGATATCTTCAGGTAAAACACAACCATCTACCCTTAGCCATTGATTCCAAGATCATCGGTGCGACCAGGGTCAAGTTAGAAGTGGACAGGTGAATTATGTTCCGTAGACAGACGTCTCTCACAGCTGATTCTTTGACTGTTGTAAAAACATTTATTCCATCTGCACTAGAATCGATTTTGAACCATGGAAAGGACGAAGGTATAAAGTGATCATAAATCATGGAGTAGAGAATATGCCTACAAAGCTTTCGTTAGGCTGACAGCGGGGTTGAATGTGACGTGACAAAAGATTTCAGAGAAACTTTCGATGCTACAAATAATCGTAACAGATCACAAGATAAGAGTCTCATGTGTAGGCAAATACAGGGTAACAGTTAGTGAACTAAATGAAATAAAATCTTCATAACGTCTGAACGGTTTCCGTTAGGAAGTTTAAACTGTACCGTTGGCCGTTGAGTATGATGGGAATTAGAATGTGAATATGGTTGGGTTTAGCGATGAAGCTCACTTGCATTTGGATGGGTTCGTAGTCTGGAACCGTGCGACCGCTAAGGTCGCAGGTTCGATTTCTGCCTCGGGCATGGATGTGTGTGATGTCCTTAGATTAGTTAGGTTTAAGTAGTTCTAAGTTCTAGGGGACTTATGACCTCAGAAGTTGAGTCCCATAGTGCTCAGAGCCATTTGAATCATTTTGATGGGTTCGTCAGTAAGCAAAATTGCCGAATTTGGGGGACTGAGAACCCGCATTTCGAAATCAGGAAGCCTCTTCTCCCTCAATGGGTAACTGTGTGATGTGCAATGTTCAGTCACGGAAAAACCGGTGCGGTATTCCATTATGGCATCGTGACTACCGAACTGTACGTGAAGGTTTTGGAAGATGATTTCATCCCCATTATCCAACGTGACCCTGATTTCGACAAGATGTGCTTCGTGCAAGACGGAGCTCTACCCTATCGATGCAGGAGAGTTTTTGATGTGCTGGAGGAGCACTTTGGGGACCACATTCTGGCTCTGGAGCACCCAGAGGCAATTGGCATGGCCTCCGATTGGCCGCCATATCCTCCGCATCTGAACACATGTAACTGCTTTTTGTTGAGCTACATTAAAGGCAAGGTGTACACTAATAACCTCAAAATCATTGCTGCGCTGGAAGCAGCCATTCAGGAAGTCATCGATTTCAGCGATGTTCTGACACTTCAGCGGGTCATGCAGAATTTCGCTATTCACCAATGATGGCAGGGATATCGAACATGTCACGACCTAAATCATAATATCTGTAGTGACGTTTACATGTTTAGTAAAGAGTGTGCACGCCGTAGTTTGTAAATAATTTTTCTATTTTTTCTTACAGTTCAGTAACTGTCACTCCATACTTAACGTTGTAAAATTCCCCAATTCCGTATTACTTAACTGAGTTAGAAGAGAGGTTTCAGCAAGAGAGGATCAATGAAATATTTATGTATATTTATTGTTATTACACTTAAAAAAAGAGACGCACGATGAAGGAATTATCCGAATGTGACGGCAATCGGTAGATTTAATGTGTATGTGCAGACAAAGAAATGATTATAATTTCAGAAAACCTGGATATTCAAGGGAAAGAACTTCACAAGTTGAACATATCACTAGCACGTTGGTCCATCTCTGGTCCCTATGCAAGCACTTATTCGGCCTGGCATTGGCACTGATCGACAAAGTTGTAGGATGTCCTGCTGAGGGATGTCGTGCCCAATTTTGTTCAATTGACGCGTTAGATCGTCTCCTCATAACACTCTAAATGTTCTCAATTGGCGAGAGAGAGCCGGTGACCTTGCTGGCGAAGGTATGGTCTGACAAGGACGAAAACAGGCACTAGAAAGTGACGCTGTGTGCCTGCGGGTAACCTGACTGAAATGTAAACCCAGGGTCGCTTCCTACGAAGGGCAATAAAACGGGGCTTAGAATGTCGTCGACGTACCGCTGTGCTGTAAGGGTGTCGTGGATGACAACCACAGGGATCCTGCTATGAAAAGAAACGGCATTGCAGACCTTCACTCCTGGTTGTCTGACCGTGTGGCGGGCGACAGTAATGTTGATATCCCGCCGCAGTCCGGAGCGTCTTCCAACACGTCTTCTCTGATCACTGGGGCTCAGTTCGAAGCGGCACCCATCACCAAAGGCAGTTCTACTCCAGTCAATGAGCTTCCAGGCCGAATTCGTGTCTGGAAACGTACGAATTGTCTTCGTGTGGGGCATTGCAGGCAGGGCATTCCATCTTGGGATTCTTACGGTCTAACGCGTCAATCGGACAGCATTTGGCACCATATCCCTCAGGAGGACATCCAGCAACTCTGTCAATCAGTTACATGCCGAATAACTGCTTACTTATGGGCCAGGGGTGGACCAAAAAATTAATGAGTTGCTCAATTTGTGAAGCTCTTGCCCTCAAATAAATTATTCAATTTTTTCTGAAATTGTAATAATTTGAATTGCCGTCCCTTTCGAATAGTTCCTTCGTGGTTCGTCGTTTTTTATTTCTTTTCTGTCTTAGAGAGTATTACGAAAGAGGTTCGCATATTGGGACTGTACATGGACTTCAGACATTTGTGATACATGAAAATTTGGCTAGACCGCGACCCGGACACGGATTTCCCGTTTAGTCCGAGCGCTCGTCTTAACCACTTCGGATATCCGAGCTCGTCTCCAGGACAGACCCAGATTTTTATATGCCTCGTGGGGCCAACTCTTATCCTTGCACAATTCGTGATTTCCACATAGGAAGACAAATATTATGTATTATACGTGGTGTCCGCTCTTTCGGACATGTCCGAAAGAACAGACACAATTTTGATTCCTCAGCCATTATGAATTAAGACATAAAGGACTTAACAATATGTCCGAAAAAACAGACACCACATATATAATTAAGGCAAGGAAGACCAATTGGTCACTTCAGTGCAGGTGCACATCAAGCTCGAACTCTTACGGGAATCGGTGAAATACTGCGAGGAATGAGGATATTGGTCAAGGAGCACAATATTTGTAATATGTGGATAAGTTTAGAATTTGCATCTGACGGGAGGCACGCCAGGGTAGCCAGCCCAGCTGCAACTATCGCTGCATCCATATGGCACATTGGTCAGCGCATCGGCCTAGAAAACAGGAGATCTGGATTCGATTGCTGATGCGACACAAATTTAAAACTTTCCTCAGTGTTATAAAAATGTCCACTGGGATTGAATGTCATTAATTCCTTTATATCTTAAATATTATGTCGTCATTTCAGCCCATGAGGCATGGATACATCATGGATGCTTACAACGTCTGTGTTTTTATAGTGTCTGTATGTCCACAATACAGTGCAATGTCCTTCGGACATACATCCATGTTTGAAGGAACAGTCACTGCCACTGACAGTGACAGCTGTAGTAAACATTCCGAAATAGATTAGCATCTTGGGACTATACACTGAAATCAAAAGATACAAACACTGTAAAAACATGGACATTATAGCCATTAATGATGTATCCATGCTACGACAGACTAGACTGACGACATAACATTTGTGTGCTTGTGTGGGAATCACGATTTGTGAGTGCATAATGGTCGTGACTTGTGAGGTAACGAGTGAGTCGTGGCGCCCTGAAAATGTTTTAAGTTCAGAGTTGGTGTGGCCGAGCTGGCGCCCCTCGGCGGGTCGCGGGCCGGCAGCAACCACGTGGTGCCGAACGTTAGCTTAGCAACCGCACGATGCCGCACAACGGCCGGACCACGTGGCTGGGATTTCCATGGTGACGATGGGTCGATGAAGGAGACACGCCGGGAGTGCCAAAGATGGCGGACTTTGTAAAATCTTAACGGCAGACATTTCACAGTTCGTATAGAAATTAATAGTAGCCAGATGAATCGCGATACATCAAAAAGAAACATGTACATTACTATTATATGCACAACGATTGTGATGGTGTAATCAGATTTTCAATATCTCTATTAGTTTAAACTTTAGTATCTGACGGTAAATTATACAACACCCAGCAACGAATTTTCAAAATCTAAACGCTTCCTTAGATTTTGTCGATCGAGGTGTCTTTAGAAAGCTATTAGTGTAAACCTAAATTGGTATAAATTACAGGCATGTAACTTGAATAGTACATGAGTAATTGGAGGCCAAAGTGGCCGATTATTATCGATCACGTCAGGCCATAAGAACTCCACAGTGACGCGATAAAACGGCTGCAGTGTGCTTATAAATATATTTATTCCTGTATGCCTTTGTTTATATCCGATATATACTATTCACGAAGAAATTGGTTAAATATTTACTGTGTTTTAGAAAGCACAGAGACGTTAGGCTACTGGCCTACCTTTTATTCTATTCCTTTGATATATGTTTATTTAATTTGTTTATGTATCTAATAATGTATGTGAGAGCGTGTTTATGGTCCAGCCGTAGGAATATTTATTTAATTTCAAGTTATTTAAATATAAATCCAGTGTCTCGAATGTGTTTCATTATGTTTGAGTGGGTACATTGGCTTGAAGAAAGGGCGCGAGCACTCTAGCCAATCACAGCGCACGTGAATGAGGAGACTGAATGGAAGCGGGAGTGTTCTGGACAGTACGGGGCAGGACACTGGACAGTACGGAGCAGGACACGGAAAGTGCTGGACGTGAAGGCGCGACGTAGAGTGGCGGGATGGACTTGGAGAGTGAGCGGTTTGCGCGTAGTCGCGGCAGATAGAAATAATTCGGAGTGTCGACATGTGCACTTGTCAGATTTCCGTGGGTTCTACAGTGAAGACGTAGTCTGCGTTTAGAAGTGAATATCTCGCGGGCTATGTTGTTGTTTATAGCTAATTACGTGCAGTAGTAATCTATTGTTTCCCTGTTATTCAACTTACGTTTTATTTAATTGCTGGACCATCGACACCAATAAGTGTTTTGCAGAAATATACCGCTTTCTCAAAAGTACTTCTACTATCGTACTCATCATTTAAAGTCGTTAAAATAGTACCTACAGATTTTATTTAATTGCAAATCTTTCGTTTATAAATTTAAATGTTACATTCATAATTCGCAGTTGCCGAGTGATAGGAACCTTCGACCATTCGACTCATGTGTGTATTCATATTGTATTCAGCTCTGAGTGTGAGGGTATGTAGTTGAGGGCGACATCACACCATCACATTTTATTTTATTTGAAAGCCCGCAGACTACATCATGTACGAAAGTCTGGATCGGACCCGAAGGCGTGCTCAGATAGTCGAAGCGATAAGCAGGAAATTCAGTTTCGAGTCCCAGTCCGACACACATTTTCATGTGTCCAAACAGCTAACGTTAAGTATAGTCTCCGTACGTGAATCTATTTCGTACTGTTTACCACAGCTGTTATCGTCAGTGACAATGTGTCTGAAGGATATTGTATTGTGAAAATACAAACACTGTACTAACACAAACATTGTAACTATCAATTATTTATGTATGTGAAAAGCAAATACCGCCCAAGTGCAAAAAGCGCCGTATTTTGAGACTACAGCTGCGAGCGTCAGATCGCTCTCCGGGCGGTACAAAACGTGCTCCGTGGCGCAGACGGGTGCGTGAGTGATTGATGGGCATGTCGCGGAACTGGTAGACGTCACCGCAAGACTCCAGCAGTAAACAGCAGGCTGTAGACGCAGTGCTGACAGCACACGGGGATCTCCTCGCCGTAGCTCGGCCACAAGTGGCGCACGGTGATGGCGCTACCACTGTGCTTCGTTGTGCTGTGGCGCCAGAAAGACGATGAGGGGGAGGGACGGGGGTGGGGCGGCAGGCTAGTTGGATACTCAAAGCAAATGGAAATAGAGCACGTCGGTATCACGCTATTGCACGGGACAGAACCATAGATGTATGAGGGCTTGCTGAACTTTTTAAAATGATAAGTCGTAAAGTTTCAAAGTAAACCAAACATTATTAATATTTTACATCTTTATACTTCGTGTCAACGTATTTATTTCTCAACCTAGTCACTCTGGCGACGAACAAATTTCCCGCTACGAGAGACTAGTTTCTTGATTCTGTCGCTGTAGAATGGTTGCCTTCTTTGACGGAACCGCAAGCTCAACCCCGCTAACATCACCTCATTAATATCAATGTGAAGCCCTAGAAGGTGTTCTTTAAGTTTTGGGAACAGATGAAAATCGGAGTGGAATTATTCGAGACCGTATCGAGAATGATCGATGGCGTTGTATTATTGCAGATGTTGCAGCGCTCGTGTATGGTATGGTGTTTTCATACCAAAGGAGAGGGCGCTCCAAGTGTGAAAAAATTCTTCGAATTGATGCTATGTTTCCAGAGTGTCTCCCACGCGCCAGAGTTACGTTACACGCGGCCACGTTACACGCTATTATTAGGAGCCATCTAGCGGCAGAGAGTTGCAACTTACGTCAATGAAGCGGCAAAGTCGACCGAGTAATATGCCTGACATATAACACCTCAACCGATATCGATAACAGCATAAAAAATTCGGAAGCACCACTGTTCAGCACGTCCTCGTTTACGAACTAAGTTGTCTACAACGATCGTCACGAATGTAGGAATGTCAGAAGCCACAACGCCTACTTACAGCAATGAAAATGTATTTTCAGTAATATTTGAAATGATTACAACTCACTATTTTTCTCTAGGATCTCACAGACTGATTTACGAAATTATGTTGTAATATGCGCGTTAAAATTGTAATGGTACAATCAATTAGATAAAAAACTTTTTCTTAATATTTTCTGCGTTATGAATTGTGTTTATTCATATCCAGGGTTCCTACAGATTGAGTTCTCGAGCTTTGTTTGCTACGTGGAGGACATGGGGCCGAGGCAGGAAGCTGTGACGCTCGTGCAGTACATGCTCAACAAATGTGGAGCCAGAATTCTGCAACGTCCAGTTGCGTTCATATTTAGCCAAACTAGTTGCTATGCCTCTCGCTGACTAACAGTTAGAATAATTACTACAATCATGGCAAGTAAGTTTGTGTACCTCACTGTTAGAAGCCCTGAAAATCTGTAATCATCTGGCTCACAGTCCTGACTTATTAGCCCAATAAGGCTCCTCCTCTAAACTTAACTAAACTCTTACATTTCTCCAATTCCTTCCACACTGTGCCTCCCAATCTAGTCCCCAATTTTTTCTTTCTTTATTTACTTTATTGTAATTCTACACATACTCTGTACATCGTGTTTGTTTTTTAAATTTATTCATCTTCCTTGCAGTAAAAGAAATTCCTCATATCACTAGCGTATAATTTAGCGCATACACTGATCAGACCAAAACATTATTACCACGGCCCAACGCGGCGTTGAACGCCATCTGATGGTCTCGTTTTCGTGCGGAATACAAGGCCTAACACTCATTTACCATACTATAAATTAAACTAACTCTTTATATATATTTAAATTAGAAGCAGTACAGTAACATTATGTTTAAGAGACTTTCTTCTGTATTGATGTGCCGCTAGTTTTAGCGTGATGTTGTTGGAATCGATGACCTCATGAGGTTAAATTGAAAAAGTGCAGAATGTTCCAAATTGACCCTTACAATTTTGTCACGTAGGCTTATATTTAAAAAATGGGAATATCTAGAACGGTACAGTTTGCGGAATAATGTTTACCCCTTCCCCAAGCATGTGACATAATGTGTGGGATTGGTTGACAGAGACGTAATGTGACACACAGGTCCAGCGGAACTTAAAAAAACAAACCACCATCGTATCCGACAAAAGTAAGACAACAAATGGTCACATTGTGAAAAAAGAGAAAGTATTTGCCAGTATCCTATACCTGGGTCCCATATCACACAAAACCGCTAAACTTAAAAAGAAAAAAAAAAGAAAAAAACAGATGTAACAGTTGGACCCTCAACTAACAATAAGCTAGAAAACGTATTTCTCTATAACATAAAATCAAATACACAAACATACAACAACAGTGGAGTGTACACGTATCATCCCCCAGTTGTCCTGCCTACCATGTAGGGAAAACAGGCAGTAATTTCAAAACCCCTTTACAAGAACTCGTATGTGCTTTCAGGTTGAACCACTTCGAAAAAATCAGTTACTATACAACATATGTTGGAAACGAAACATGTCATTAACAGTCTAGAAAACAATTTCGTATTATTACATAATGAAGCCAATGGTTAGTCCCAAAATCTGTTAGAACAACTGGAGATATACCTTCAAAAAATAAAAAAAACCTGAATGTATGTTAAATGAACAAACAGATTTCGCAAGCCGCAGTTATTTCACAAATTTCAGAGACCTATTCTAAAGTTATTCCCTGCATACGTCAGTTGTTTAGTAATTAGATCTCTAGTACTACGAATAAATTCGTCTTTGATCACACCACATATAAAATAATTTGCGAAGTATTTACAAACATGTGTATGCATGTGTGCCTCTTGAGTGATGTGATATGCAAGAACAGGAAGGATAAAAGAATGCATAGTAGTACTGAAAAGTTGAGAGCGCTTTTGTTGGATTATGTGTTAAGTTTACACAGTTCGTTTTTTCCACTATGTCAAAGAAATTTTTCGGGTTTGACAAACGAAATTCATAACCTAACATGAAATCTTTTCATGACAGGAATATGCTTTTCGCCTCATTCAAGAGTAAAAATAAATCATCTATTAACACAAATTACAGCAGATGGTGGACCCACAAGGTCCGAAACGCATTGTGTATTTAACAAAACACGAAAATTTGTGACAGAAGGCGTTTCTTAATTCATACTTCCAGTGTACTGAATATAGTCAGATTCGAAACTGCAAAATATGGATAAATTAAAACCTTCGGTGAAATTAAAAGCAAGAATGACAATATTTGGAGTTCAAAGGGAATTAGACTGTTAAATGCAGAAAAGAGAGCGTATAGGTGGAAAGAGCACATTGAACACCTCTGTGAGGGGAATATTTGTCTGACGTGATAGAAACAGGAGTCCAGGAGTCGATTTAGAAAAGATAGAGGATCCAGTATGAGAAGCAGACATTAAAAGAGCTTCGGAAGACTTAAGATCAAGTAAGGCAGAAGCGATAAATAACGTTCCATCAGAATTTCTAAAATCATTGGATGAAGTGGCAACAAAACGACTGTTCACGTTGGCGTGTAGAGTGAATGAGCCTGGCAATATACTTTCGGAAAAATATCAGCCACACAGTTCCGAAGACTATAAGAGCTGATGAGTGCGAGTATTATGGCACAATCAGCTTAACAGCTCATGCATGCAGGTTGCTCTTTTCGTGTAATGGAAAAGAAAACTGAGTATATGTTAGATGACGATCAGTTTGGCTTCAGGAAAGGCAGAGGCACCAAAGAGGCAATTTTGTCGTTGCGCTTGATAATGGAAGCAACACTTCGTCAATGTCAAATGCTGCAAGATGTTCGAAACTGTCAGGAAAATAGGGGTAAGATATAGGAAGAGATGAGTTATATACAATAGCTACGGGAGAAAAGAGGTAATAGTAAGAGTGGAAAACCAAGAACGAAGTGTTCGGATTAAAAAGGGTGTAAGACAGTGATGTAGTCTTTCGCCCCTACTGTTCAATCTATACATCGAAGGAGCAAATAAAAGAAAAGTTAGAGGGTGGAATTAAAATTGAAGGTGAAAGGATGTCAATGATACTATTCACTGATGACATTGCTATCCTCAGTGAAAGTGAAGATGAGTTACATGATCTACTCAATGTAATGAACAGTCTAATGAGTACAGAAAATGGATTTAGAGTAAATCGAAGAAAGACGAAAGTAATTAGAAGTAGCAGAAATGAGAACAGCGAGTAACTTATGATGAGGGTTGATGGACACGAAGTAGATGAAGTTAAGGATTTCTACAAACTGCGCAGCAAATAACCAATGACAGATGGAACAAGGAGGACATCAAAAGCATACTATCACTGGCAAAAGAAGTCTGCTAATATGAGACACCGGCCTTAATTTGAGGAAGAAATTTCTGAGAACGTGCGATTGTAGCACATGATTGTATGTAGTGAAACATGGACTGTGAGAAAAATGGAACAGAAGAGAATCGAAGAACGTGAGATATGACGCTACAGGCGATTGTTGAAAATTAGGTTGACTGATAAGATAAGGAGCAAGGACATTCTTTGCAGAATCGGAGAGGACAGAAACATGTGGAAAACACTGGCAAGAAGAAGGGACACAGTGATAGGACATCTGTTGAGACATCAGGGAATAACCTCTATGGTGTTAGAGGGAGCTGCAGAGGGTATAAACTGTAGAGAAAGACCGAGATCAGAGATTGGAGTACAACGAGCAAAAAATTGACGTAGGAATTTATCCAGGACCAGCCAAACAAATCCATCAAGCGTCTCAGCAGTTGCAAATTTCATGAAGCACAGTGCTCACCTTCAGTCCGGAACCGCACTGCTGCTGCAGTCTCAGGTTCGAATCCTGCCTCGGCCATGGATGTGTGTGATGCCTTAGGTTAGTTAGGTTTAAGTAGTTCTAAGTCTAGGGGACTGAGGGCCTCAGATGTTAAGTCCCGTAGTGCTTAGAGCCCTTTCAACAATTTCTGAACGGTGCTCACGGTGCTACAGAAGAGACTATAGCTTCATGCTTACAATGTGCACCTGCTGCATGCGCTTCAGCCTGGTGCAGGCCAGAGCATAAATCATTCGCAACCGAGATTATGCGTAGCATTGACGATGACCTAGACTGTCTGAAAAATCTGATAGGCGGGACACAGAGGCCACTGGAATATCGCTTAGATATCCTGCGTGCTACAGATACCTCACACATTGAACACTATTGAACGGCTACTAAACCCTTAGGTGCGTGCGAAAATTATGCCGCAAATCGTACATTTCCGTCTATCCCCTTTTCTTAAATACATGTGATCAAAGTTATAAGGATCATTTCGGAACATCTTGTGAAACGTGTATGAATTCAGTACCAGCGATGGCGAGGCATGACAGAATCTCTGACCAGAGAGTTGTTTATCGTTGCTAGTCTGCGCTTGACTGCGCGAGAGTTCAGTTCCGAGTTGGACTCAGTCGGAAGTTGTGTGTGAGGAGTCGCGGGCGTCGACATGGGTCTCTGGTCACGGTTCGGGACGAGGTATATTGTTAAATAAGGTAATGAAGCAGCATTGCGCTCAGCCAATAACATCAGTCAATTGTAATTAATTTGTTCAAGAAATGCCTCAATAATAATTTTGTTTTCAAAGCAATCGTTTTTAAGAAAAGAATCATTCCAATTGAAACAATATTTCCTATGCTTTTCCTCCCAGAATCAATTTATCAGATTAATTACTGCACAGGGCCTAAGGTCAGCGATGCTGCCCTATTATTGTGGGTTTAATGATTAATGTTCTTTTCTCAATTTTTGTGTCGAGTTTATATTGGGTCATTATTATTCTATAATTTTTGTGGAGACCAAACATTTGGCTCGTTTTCATTATCATAGACTTTTCTTTTATTTCTGCTGGGAGGTTACGTTTAGCACGATGACCATTTACATTTAACAAAATTTTTCATTCCTAATTTTTTGTGGGGAGGTTACACTTGGCGACATCCGGACCAGGATCGTATTTCTTTGAGAATCTTCTGAAAAGTAACCAGATATCTGCTCTTATTTACTAAAATATAATTAGCATTTGGCACAACGCTTTCACTAATTTTGTGACTTTCTTTCCTCAGATCATCGGCAATTCGTTGCTCTTTGTTGTATTTGTTTGTTGCATTTTGTATTGTCTTTGTTTCATTATTGAATAATTGTGATTAGTGTAAAAATGCCGCGAAAGACTATTAATAGTGCATCGCGAGGTATAATGTGTGAAATAACCGAATTAAACAACTTGACCGATAGTACTTGTGACACACAGTGTATTGATGACAATCCTCCGTTTAGTGACAATCAGTGTGTACCGACCACCAATGTTGATTTTGATCTTATTGATGATCAGACGAATTCAATTGCGTCGTCTGTTAATTTAACTACAATTGATGACGCGGGGCGTTCTGTTGCAATGAGCGCTGCCCAGCTTAACACAACCGGTTTGCAAAGTTCACGTGACGAACAGACAAATTTTTTTAATGAAAACGAGCAGTGTAATCAGAATGCGTCGGATTTATTTAATTCCGAGGTAGTGTCTAACAGTACACATCCGATAAGCAAACCTCTTTGTGAATCACAGAATGACCAAATGGTCACACAAAACGTGACAATTGCAGGTACACCACTAAACAGCACAGAGAATAGAAATGCTAATTCTGACTTGGAACAAATTATGGCAAGATTGCTACAACAATAAAGTGAGAATCTCAAACAGCAACTTAATGAAATTAATAAAAAACAAGACAATCTTAATGAAAAACAAGACAACCTTACTGAAAATTTCAAACAACTTAATGAAAAACATGACAACCTTAATGAAAAATTAGACAACAGTTCCAGACAGCCTAGTGAACAGATTAGAGCCGTTGCCGCACAATGTCATGATACTAAGGAACAATTACGCGAGGAAATTGAGGCTTGTGCTAGGAAAAGTAGCGAAGAAATTAGATCTGTTGCTCAAGAATTAAGGGATATGCAAACAGCTACAACAGAAACACTTAGAGAGGAAATTAGTACAGTTGGTAAACAATGCTCTGAAAACGCAACACAATTACGCGACGAGTTTAAATTAATGACAGCAGAACTTTCGCGCACAATGGATGCAAAGATAGACGCGAAATTCGAACAACAGAACACTCAAATTGACGAACGTTTTAATCACCACATACAAAACAGTGATACGCGTTTCCGCAAATTTATACAGGATCAAAATAAAGTAAAACATCAAGTAATGGGAACAATCACGGCACAGAGACAAGAAGACAAACGTAAATTGTTTGCGAAGGCAAAAACATACGTAGACAACAATATTGCTACAGTGTCCGATGAAATTAATACCATCAAACAGTCGAACACAGAATTACGTGACGAAATTTCCGATCTTAAATCGAAAACAGACACATACACATGTTCAAACAGTGACCGACAGACTCGAACAATTAGAACTAACACAGGATTCCGATGCCGTCAAAACTGACGTTAAAAAACTGAACGAAACCACACGTAAAATGCAAAAACAGATTAATACCTGTGACACTAAAACCGATGATCAGGTAAAAATACTGACTGAAAAATGTGATGAATTGGCCAGTCGTATTGATATTATTGAAAGTAATAATGACAACAAATCAGACGATACTGCACCGATTTCGTTTAACCAAGCACCTGAATTCCAAAATTTACAGCAGACAATCAATGAGATCGATTCGTCTAATAACACATTGCGTAGAAAATTGTCAAATTTACAGCAAGAGGTAACAGAGATAAAAAATATTTCAGTTAATAACACATTACAGCAGACGCCACTTTGCGAACATTTGTCAGACTCACGCAGCGCGTATAATTTAGGTAATCTACAGAGAGTACGTGAGTTAGATTCAGAACAGTCACAGTCAAACAGATTCTCTTACAATCCTGAACCTGTTCCATCATACAGAGACGATAATTTTGATTACAAACATTTTCTGTCAGTGAAAAAATTTAAAGTGTTTAAAAATGACAGAACACAGATTCACCCACTGGATTGGATACAACAATTTAGCTTTGCTTTTCCACCGACTTGGCCCGTAACGCCTAAATTTGAATTTATTTGCAGTTTTTTGGAAGGCGAACCGGCAACTCGTATGAGACCGATCGCGAGACAATGCTATTCGGTAGAAGAGTTTCAGAATGCTTTTCTATCAGCGTATTGGTCGAAGACGACACAGCGCGGAATTAAAGATCAACTAATTAGTTTACCAAATTATGAGAACACAAATTTTCCCAGTGTCACGCAATTTTTTGAGCATATGGTCCAACAAAACCAGTACTTAAGTGAACCTTATAGTGAATCTGCACTTATTCAATTATGTATCACTAAATTACCACGGTCATTAAGAGTGTCACTTTTAACAGGTCAGCAAAAAGAAAATATCTCGGCATTCAGGGATCTGTTACAGCTTTTGGAAGTACAGCAATCGGATTATTCCTTCATAAACAAAAATTTTTCTTATAATAAACAAGGTCAACAAACGTACAGCAATTACGATCAGCCACGTAATTTCAATAGCAAAGGTAACAGACGCTTTAGGAACGACAACCACCAGAACTTTAATAGCAGACAAAATTTTAATTATCAGTATCGTCAAAATTACCAGCAGCAGGAATCATATTTTAGTAACAATAGAGGTTTTTCACAACAACAGCAACAAAACCAGCCGGTTAGCATACCTAACCAACAATGTAATGCACAGGGTCAACCAAACTTTAATGTTTCGCCGCGTGGACATATAGTCCCTGGTACAACAAATACTAACGCACGGCAGCAAGGAAATAACTACGTACAGAAAACACAGTACTTCAATTCCTATCGCAATGCACCGTATAGGAATGACTATCACGACAGACGTAAAAATAATGAGCAAAATTTTCAGCGTACATACAATAACAGTCGGTCTTACCAACAGCAAAATCATCCACAAGAACATATTCTCATGAATGAACCCGACAGTAGATATCATTCAGAACGTAATACGTCTGGAAGAAATAATAGAACAGTTCAAATAGTCGAAATGCCACAGAATTGTCCTGAAAATAATAACACGTCAGATAGAATCTGACTAGATACTGTACAGGTCGCATCTTCCAGTAACACAAGCACTACTTTAGACACGCAGAATGTTGCTCACGAAAATGTTATTACTCTTGACGACATCCGAGACACTCTTTTACAGGAAAGACCAGTTGTTCAAAAAACCATTTCACATCCTGTCATCGAAATTAAAATTGGTTCATCGAAATTTTCAGCAGTAATCGATTCCGGATCACCTATGTCAGTAATAAATGAAGAAACTTTCAACGAGTGTAACAAAGAGAATAGCTATCCTACATTACCATAACGGAAAACGAAAGTAAAAGGAGCAGTATCGAGTCAAGGAGTAGACGTTAAATTACAGACACATTTATCATTTTGTATTGCAGGTCATACTTTTCACTCAATTTTTTGGATTATTCCGTTATTGACGACAGACATTATTTTAGGTACGAATTTTCTGGTACAACACGATGCCATTATTGACTTTCAAAATTCATATTTAATGTTGAAGGATGAAAATGTACAATTGGCTTTAGAATTTCAGCACTCATTATCTGCAGAAGAGCAGACAATTAATGGCCCAGAGGTCATTTCCGTATTACGTAGCATAGACTGTGATTCCACATTGTTCACGGATACGTACGTACATAACTATAACACTCCAGACGAAGCTGACTACGAAGTAATGCAGATGATTTCTGATAAAGTTAAACAAAACAGTGCAAATACAGACGACGAACGCACGCAACTACACGAAATTCTTTTCCAGCAAGCTCCAGTTTTCGACAACATTCCTGGTACTATGTCCGGTTTTATGTATGAATTTCAAGTTAAACAGCACGACACATTTAAAGCAAAGCATTATCCCATTCCATATATCCACAGAGAACAAGTTAAAAAAGAATTGCAAGATATGCTCGTCCAAGTAATTATTGAACCAGCAGTTAGTCCATACATAAACCCGCTACATATTGTTAAGAAAAAAGATGGCTCACTTCGCCTCGTACTTGATTCATGTCACATCAATGACATAATTATTAATGAAACAGATCGACCACAGACACTAGAGGAACTACTACAGAAATTTCACGGTACCGCTATTTATTCTACATTAGATCTGAAATCGGGATTTTGGCAAATTCAGCTCCATCCGAACTGCAGAAAGTACACAGCATTTCTATGTTTTGGCGACTGTTATCAATTTTGCAAATTACCATTCGGTTTAACTATTTCTTCTGCAGCTTTTATTCGCGGTTTGAACACAATACTTCCGACAGAACTCAAAAACAGAATCACGACGTACGTAGACGACATTCTTATCGCAGAAGCTAACTGGTCTGAACACAATATGATTCTTGAACGTCTGTTACAAACTTTTCGTGCACAAGGACTCACAGTTAATCTCAGTAAATCGCACTTTGGTAAAACTTCTATAAAATTTCTTGGACATATGATTTCAGCAGAAGGCATTGCGCCTGATCCGGAAAAACTTCAAGCTTTACGTGACATTCATGTTCCTACGACGAAAAAACAATTACGCAGTTTTTTGGGTTTAATTAACTTTTTTCGTAAATTTATTCATCACTCTGCTTTAGACACACCTAGATTATGCCAATTGACAGGTAAAAAGACTATTTGGTCCTGGGAAAAGCAAGCACATTGTGAGTTTATGAACCTGAAACATGCTTTGTAGAATGCACCACTTTTATCGCACCCAGATCTTACTAGAAATTTTTCCATTGCTACCGACAGTTCTAACACCGCTTTAGGCGTACATATTTTTCAGGAGTTTGAAGAAGATGGCTCAACAATAATTAAAAACATCGCATTTGCAAGTCGCATTCTATCACCTGCTGAACGAAATTATTCCGTTACAGAACTGGAAACATTATGTGTTGTTTGGGCTTTTACCAGATTTAGGCACTTTCTTTATGGAAGACATACGACCGTCTACACAGACCACAGAGCGATACAATTTTTGGTTTCAGCTAAATTTACACACGACAGATTAAGCAGATGGGAGCTTTATTTACAGGAATTTAATTTCGCAATTGTCCACATTCCCGGCACACAAAATGTTATAGCAGACGCACTATCTCGTTCTCTCAGCAACAATCAGCAAGAAATCGCACCCAACTTCTGCAAAGCAAATTTCAGCGTTATGTACATTCAATAAGTTGCATTTGAAAATTTTATTTCGTCGTCACTACAGGACATAGCAAAAGAGCAAAATAAAGGCAACTTGTGGAAAGAAATTAAACACCTTTGGCAAGATAGGAATAACGTTACGATTAGAAACCGTTACACTGTACGCAATGACATTCTGTTTCGCCGCTCTCATCCTGACAGCAACAATTGGTTATTATGCATTCCTGACGAACTGGTTAACAAATTAATATGGTATACTCATTTAAGTTACGCACATTACGGAGCCAGAAAATGTTTTCTTATACTGAGACAGAACTGCTATTTTGCCAACATGGAGAAACGTATACGACGAGTTTTAGCGTCATGTAAAATCTGCCAGAAAGCTCAGTCAGACACAACTTCACATATTCCTCCATTACATCCAATTGTACCTGTTAAATTAAGACATATGGCCGCTGTAGACATTTTTGGTCCGATTCCCAGAACTAATAGAGGTTTTTGCTACATCTTTGTCGCTGTTGAACTCACTTCAAAATTTGTTACTTTCACTCCGTTACGCAAAGCTACTGCTAAAACCGTTTCGAAAGCATTTGTAAAACATTTTCTATTTCATGTAGGGCATGTGTTGAAAGTAACTTCCGATAATGGACCACAGTTTCGGTCTGCTATATGGACACGTATGTTACGAGCTAGAAACATTTCTCCGATCTATATATCCACGTACCATGCTTCTTCGAAACCTTCTGAACGATTAATGAAAGAAATTGGTTAACTGTGTAGAATATACTGCCACAAAAGACATATTGCTTGGGACACACACATATTCTCATTCCAAGATGTAATTAATTCCATTCCAAATGAATCCACTATGCTATCTCCATCGGTTATACTGAAAAATGTTGAACCACCTAACAAAATTAAAGAATTAGTAACCTTTCCTACATCTCGTCGATTACGACACCACGAAATAATCGACATTACGCTGAACAACATCAAACGTGCCGCAGAGCGCCGGAGAAGACAGCAAAAACAGGTTTGTACACGCCGTGACTTTCACATTGGACAGAAAATATTAGTACGTACACACTATTTATCCAACAGAGGAAAAGGTAGGTGCAGTAAATTTGAACTTTTATACGCAGGTCCATATCGGATTCGCAGCATTCCTCACCCCAATGTTGTACACGTCGAAACTTTGAGAACCAGAAAATCCAAAGGCAACCATCATTGGTCAAACATCAAAACTTTTATTGAATGAAGACACTTTATGATTTAACATGCTATAATGCCATTTTGCTAGTTTTATGATCACTTATGCAATTATATTCGCATGACTAATTACTGATTATTATCGTATTTTTTCTTGGCAAGTGCCCGGCAAGGTAGCGTTGGCAGGTCGCTCTTCTTGTCGTTACACATCAGATCGTGCACATTTTTTCCAGAGAAACTTACGTATCTTATGAATAATTATGCAATGTTATCTAGTGACATATTAATTTTATTAAATTTTCTCTCCATTAAAGTCTTTAATTCTCGCCTCTATTAACTACACAACATACAAGCTGAACACAACGAACGTCACATTTTTTGTCTTTCTTAGGTATATACGATTGTTTCATGTTTTGTTTGTATGCACTATCAAATAGTTAAGATATAGCAAACACCAGTTGACTTTGACATTTTGCCTTATGATATCTCAACATCGTGACTACTTTACTGTTATATTGTGTTACACTGAGTACATTTTTGCCTCTAAACACTATATAAGTTTTTCACATATTACGTTTTCTGTCATGTTATGCTGTATGCTTAATTATGTTAGCATAAACCAGTCATTATTTAATGAGTATATGATTTAAATGCAAGACATTAATCTCTGTTCATTAATTTCAGAAAGAAATGATGCGTGAAAGAAATAAATTAAACAGAAATGGGAATTTCACCTTCGGAATGATCGAAAGAAGATGCAAACCTCTTGAGGAAGAGTAAATGGATCAGAATTAACAAGCATTAACAAGAATATACTATACACATCGTAGAATAGCAGTCTTAACTATTTTTTTCTTTCAGAATACAAGGCGATTGATGCAGGCTGTCAGACAGAACTAGACATCTTAGTTTTAGTGATGGAATATGCTAGAGATAAGGAATAGTTATGTAATAGGTAATAAAGTGATTTTTTTGCAGATGATAATGAATGCTGATGAATAATGATGAAGAATATGCTACTATGGATAATGAAGTTTTTCTTTACAGATGAGGATTATGTGAAAGTTATGTATTCATGCTATGTAGTTATTTAAGTATTTGTTGCAGTTCGCTTTGACAGCAGGTGTTACATTGCATAGTATAATGACTGAAGGTTTTGGAATGGACAGCTATGGAACACATTTTTATACACATTTCACTACCTGTTAATTCGAAGTTCACTACTTTTCAGCATAAAATGCGTTACTTCTTTCAGTTTAATAATCCATTTTTGTATATTTTTGCAGGAGAAATTATTTATGAAATTAATGTGCTATAAGCAGTTGTTCGTTAAATCTATGTCATTTATGAATGTGATTACATATACTCTACTTGTTTCATAACCTTGCTACAGCTGACTCATGACACATGACGCTACACATTTTCATTTCCAGGAACAACCTAGAAGCAATTTTTTTTCTTTCTTCTTGCTTTCCCCTATAATTACCCAAAACAATGCATTGCTAACAAAAAAATGTATTACCAGTCCCAAATAATGATACCAGTTTAAGAAAGTTTTGAGTAATTCTGATTAACTCTGAATAGTATGTCACTTGAATAATGAATGCTACTGATTACTGTATTGAGATGACCAATGATTAATTAATAATGCTTTGTAACTGGGAAATGAATGCTACTGGTTACTGTATTGGGATGACCAATGATTGATTAATAATGCTTTGTAACTGGGAAATGAATGCTACTGATTACTGTATTGAGATGACCAATGATTATTTAATAATGCTTTGCAACTGGGAAATGAATGCTACTGATTACTGTATTGAGATGACCAATGATTAATTAATAATGCTTTGTAACTGGGAAATGAATGCTACTGATTACTGTATTGGGGTGACCAATGATTATTTATCAACATTATTCTGTAATACTATGTTATTGACTACCTCTTGTTTTAAGTAATGACTTCTGATGATTTGTAATTAGGGAATGAATGCAAATGTTCTCTGTAAAATGTTCTCTGTAAAACGAATGACTTCTATGATTTGTAATTAGGGAATGAATGCCAATGTTCTCTGTGAAATGTTCTCTGTAAAACGAGTGACTTCTGATGATTTGTAATTAGGCAACAAATTTCAATGTTCTCTGTAAAACGAATGACTACTGATGATTTGTAATTAGAGAATGAGTGCCAATGTTCTCTGTAAAACAATTAATGAACATTTTTCTGTAATACTACATACATGGTACAGAAATGTTCAATAACTGAGCACTGAATGCCAGCAACTACTAATGTAATTCCCAATGAAGACTAGTATGTGACTTAATGTCTTTCACCTTCTGACCTAACTACCCTGAATTACTGCAATATCCATTTGTCCTGTATATCCACTTGATCATGGAGCACTATATTTGGTTTTTGCACTAATTCTACGTTGGTGTGCCCTGTAAGAGCGTGGTGTTGACACGACATGCTGTCCACCACCATGAGCGATGGAGACGTTATTATGGTCCAACTGTTTGGTGTACCTGATGTACTGCCAAAATGATAACATGGAATATTACTACGACATTTCAGTGTCTTGGCTACGCTGATAAACACTTCTGGGAAAAGAACTTCAGATTGTCTCACTTGGTGTTGTACTTCTGTGGAAAGATATGGACTTTCAGTGCAGCTGCGTGCAACCTAAAGTGCTACAACCATGATGCAATCCTTCCCTTTCCTATCCTAATTCTTGTAACATAGTGAAAATCATTTTTTTTTTGCTAACATCATTTGTATTCATGGCCTATACATTTTTTTCGATTTGCTGATATATTCTGAACTACAGTGTGTGCGCACTTTTGTCATTTTTCTAACATGATTTCTACTTATCGTATATTCATTTTGTGATTTGCTGATATGTTCTGAACTATAGTACATGTGCACTTATGTCACTTGTCAATCTGATTTTTTTGCCATTACGTTTATTTGTTGTGAAAATGCTAAAGAGTTTTTCAGTGCATGTGCACTTTTATCATTTTTCTAACATGATTTCTACTTATTGTACAGACATTTTGTGATTTGCTGATATATTCTGAACTATAGTGCATGTGCACTTATGTCACTTGTCAACATGATTTTTTTGCCATTATGTTTATTTGTTGTGAAAATGCTAAAGAGTTTTTCAGTGCGTGTGGACTTATGTCATTTGTTAATATGTTTTGTACTCACATTTCGTTATTGCCTAACATGTTCTGTACTCGGTGCATGTGCACTATATTTACTTCATGTTCTACACCTGTAAATACCTGTATATTCTGTGTTTGTAAAGTTAATTAGTTAAGAAAAAATTTGTTGCTCATGGCAAGTCCAAATGACTCACCATCGCTGCCAAATTTTTGCCCCCCCAGTGGAGGGTTATGAAACGTGTGTGTATTCGGTACCAGCGATGGCGAGGCATGACAGAATCTCTGACCAGAGAGTTGTTTATCGTTGCTAGTCTGCGCTTGACTGCGCGAGAGTTCAGTTGCGAGTTGGACACAGTCGGAAGTTGTGTGTGTGAGGAGTAGGCGGGCGGGACGGTTCGGGACGAGGTATATTGTTAAATAAGGTAATGAAGCCAATAACATCAGTCAACTGTAATTAATTTGTTCAAGAAATGCCCCAATAATAATTTTGTTTTCAAAGCAATCGTTTTTAAGAAAAGAATCATTCCAATTGAAACAATATTTCCTATGCTTTTCCTTCCAGAATCAATTTAGCAGATTAATTACTGCACAGGGCCTAAGGTCAGCGATGCTGCCCTATTATTGTGGGTTTAATGATTAATGTTCTTTTCTCAATTTTTGTGTCGAGTTTATATTGGGTCATTATTATTCTATAATTTTTGTGGAGACCAAACATTTGGCTCGTTTTCACTATCATAGACTTTTCTTTTATTTCTGCTGGGAGGTTACGTTTAGAACGATGACCATTTACATTTTAAAAAATTTTCATTCATAATTTTTTGTGGGGAGGTTACACTTGTATACTATATATATCAGTCATGTGAATAGCACAACTACTAAATCAAATGTTTCTTCTTATTTGATAGGATATTATTAATTAGTGTTCTACAACGGTATCTTGTATCGAGAACCAACGATGTCACCAAATGACATCACTGAAAGAAATAAATGCAGCTAGTTAAGAATTGTACCCTGTGTGATACTATAATGGATGCACGTCACCAACCGACGGTGGACAACGATGCAAACAGAAAATCGTGTTTGAACGGGAGTCACAGCTGGCTTCTGTTATGCTCGTATTAAGGCTGTTCAGTGAACGAAGTTCGAATAAGCGCCCTTCTAGACAGTATATTAATCGCATTTTGGTTCCTGTTTATAACTGCGAACTCAAATGGCTCTGAGCACTATGGGACTTAACATCGGAGGTCATCAGCCCCCTAGAACTTAGAACTACGTAAACCTAACTAACCTAAGGATATCACACACATTCATGCCCGAGGCAGGATTCGAACCTGCGACCGTAGCAGTCGTGCGATTCCGGACTGAAGCGCCTAGAACCGCTCGGCCACCGCGGCCGGCGCTGCTAAATGAGTCACTTGTTTGATACCGCTGAACGCTCGAGGGCATCTGCACACACAATGCTCAACATCGTTTGAGTTTCTGTGCAGATACTGTGCGTGCCATGTATCAGTTTGTTCTCAGATCAGGTAGAACTGTGTTATGCTTTAGACGTGAATACATAGCTACTTCAAACTTCAATATGGTAGATATGTCTGTAGTATATCTGTCTGCCAGGTGAAATCCTACAGAATAATAACTGTGTTGGGATGGTTTTCCTGGTAGGCGCATTTCAGGCAAGAAAACACTCCATCGCGTACACAAAGGGCTTCACGGAAAAAGATCCGTATAAAAAGGAGTGACAGGCGATGGCAAACAGTTGGTAGCCAAAATATTGATCTCGAAGCGCATGTGTGAAGCACATCAGAGAAATCGCTAGCACGGGTACCTGAACAATAGCAGCGATGGAGAAATTATCACAAATAAAGATGGGGAGTTTTAGCCACACGAGATCAACAGATACAGATGCCTGCAAACAACGACTTCTTTTGAGATATCTGTTTTACTTGTTTTTCGCTATTATATGCCGTTCACGAATTATATTGGCAATGTATATGTTTTTGAAGAGGAAACTGGATTCACCTGAGCTTTCGTAATACAATTCGGCACGAGAAAGTAATCTTTTACGTGACAATTCAGAGAGAATATGCAGGGTGGAATATTAGGCAAGAGTATAAACGAATTCGTATTTCCTTGACTAGGGCTACACATGATGCTACATCATCACATTCTGAGAAAGTACTCTGAAATAGCTTGAACAATTTTTTTTTCATTTCAAATAATTATATATCGCAAAGGAATTTTTGAATAACTGATTCGTTCTGCAAACTCTCATCCATTAGACTACTATTTGTAAGTTAACCTGAAAGAAGCTGCTTGTTTTCGTATTTAATTTCTTCCACTGAAGTAGTTTTTCCACAAACACGAGTTGAACGTCACAGTGTTCTCTAAGCAACTGGTATTTTTTAAGAGAATAGTTTTCAGTAAGATGACATCGGTATGTTTAAATTATTCAAAGAGAAAGAGTAGATTAAAACTGAAGAAATTGCAAAAAGGTGGGAATTTAAGGAGATGGGACCTGGATAAAGTGACTAAACCAGAGGTTGTACAGAGTTTCAGGGACAGCATAAGGGAACAATTGACAGGAATGGGGGAAAGATATACAGTAGAAGACGAATGGGTAGCTCTGAGGGATGAAGTAGTGAAGGCAGCAGAGGATCAAGTAGGTAAAAAGACGAGGGCTAGTAGAAATCCTTGGGTAACAGAAGAAATATTGAATTTAATTGATGAAAGGAGCAAATACAAAAATGCAGCAAGTGAAGGAGGCAAAAAGGAATGCAAACGTCTCAAAAATGAGATCGACAGGAAGTGCAAAATGGCTAAGCAGGGATGGCTAGAGGACAAATGTAAGGATGTAGAGAATTATCTCATGAGGGGTAAGATGGATACTGCCTAAAGGAAAATCAAAGAGACCTTTGGAGAAAAGAGAACCACTTGCATGAATGTCAAGAGATCAGATGGAAACCTTGTTCTAAGCAAAGACGGGAAAGCAGAAAGGTGGAGGGAATATATAGAGGGTCTGTACAGGGACGATGTTCTTGAGGACAATATTATGGAAATGGAAGAGGAGGTAGATGAAGATGAAATGGGAGATATGATACTGCGTGAAGAGTTTGACAGAGCACTGAAAGACCTAAGTCGAAACAAGGCCCCGGGAGTAGCCAAAATTCCATTAAAACTACTGACGGCCTTGGGAGTGCCAGTATTGACAAAACTCTACAATCTGGTGAGCAAGATGTATGAGACAGGCGAAATTCCTCAGACTTTAAGAAGAATATAATAATTCCAATCCTAAAGAAAGCAGGTGTTGACAGATGTGAAAATTACCGAACTATCAGTTTAATAAGCCACAGCTGCAAAATACTAACGCCAATTATTTACAGACGAGTGGAAAAACTCGTAGAAGCCGACCTCGGGGAAGATCAGTTTGGATTCCGTAGAAATGTTGGAACACATGAGGCAATACTGACCTTACGACTTATCTTAGAAGAAAGATTAAGGAAAGGCAAACCTACGTTTCTAGCATTTGTAGACTTAGAGAAAGCTTTTGACAATGTTGACTGGAATACTCTCTTTCAAATTCTGAAGGTGGCAGGGGTAAAATACAGGGAGCGAAAGACTATTTACAACCAGATGGCAGTTAGAGTTGAGGGGCATGAAAGGGAAGCAGTGGTTGGGAAGGGAGTAAGACAGAGTTGTAGCCTCTCCCCGATGTTATTCAATCTGTATATTGAGCAAGCAGTAAAGGAAACAAAAGAAAAATTTGGAGTAGGTATTAAAATCCAGGCAGAAGAAATAAAAAATTTGAGGTTCGCCGATGACATTGTAATTCTGTCAGAGACAGCAAAGGACTTGGAAGAGCAGTTGAACGGAATGGACAGTGTCTTGAAAGGAGGATATAAGATGAACATCAATAAAAGTAAAACGAGGATAATGGAATGTAGTCGAATTAAGTCGGGTGATGCTGAGGGAATTAGATTAGGAAATGAGACACTTAAAGTAGTAAAGGAGTTTTGATATTTAGGGAGCAAAATAACTGATGATGGTCGAAGTAGAGAGGATATAAAATGTAGACTGGCAAAGGCAAGGAAAGCGTTTCTTAAGAAGAGAAATTTGTTAACATCGAGTATAGATTTAAGCGTCAGGAAGTCGTTTCTGAAAGTATTTGTATGGAGTGTAGCCATGTATGGAAGTGAAACCTGGACGATAAATAGCTTAGACAAGCAGAGAATAGAAGTTTTCGAAATGTGGTGCTACAGAAGAATGCTGAAGATTAGATGGGTTGATCACATAACTAATGAGGAGGTATTGAATAGAATTGGGGTGAGGAGGAGCTTGTGGCACAACTTGACTAGAAGAAGGGATCAGTTGGTACGACATGTTCTGAGGCATCAAGGGATCACCAATTTAGCATTGGAGGGCAGCGTGGAGGGTAAAAATCGTAGAGGGAGACCAAGAGATGAATACACTAAGCAGATTCAGAAGGATGTAGGCTGCAATAGGTACTGGGAGATGAAGAACCTTGCACAGGATAGAGTATTGCTAATCCAAGTAACTGTGTGAATGCTACTAAGATATGGAGCATGACGCTCTAACAATGCAATAGGCGAACAGGACAAAGCAAATGTGTGAAGACTGAGCGGCTCTGAACAATACCTCGACTCGCAGTTGGATTGGCCTGAGGTTCTGTCACTTGTATCTGAAATGACAATTCGAGACACCATATTGTGTTTACCGTCTGTTATGTAGGGGATGGTTGCTGCTTCTGTGCTGGAGAACTTCTTCTGACAAGAAACTTCAATTTTGTTAACAATATCATAACTAGGTGTATGCCTTCACTGAATCTTCCACTTAGTTCTGTTTTTCACTTCATCATACGGTTTGACAGAAGAGATGCTGCAGTGAATATGCGTTCCACAGCTACTGCTAGAGGGACGCATATGCGTGCGTCGTCGTCTGTAAGAATTTTCAGACTGTTTGTAGAATCTAATAAACACCAATTTGACTGCGCATCGATCGTTGGATATCAAAGAAAGTTCTCTGGACTGGAAGGAATGTGTGCGTCTGAAAATCTGATGTGCCACGCGGCTGTAATTGGCCAACTGCCATGGTGCAGTGGTTAACATTAGCTCCCGTGAGATCACCGCAATTAAGCGTTGTTGGGCTGAATGGGTGACAATGCTGTTCGCAAGGGGAGGGAGTGAACTCAGCCATTGTGAGACCATTTGAGGAGCTACTTGACTGAGAAGTAACAACGGTATGCTGACCTCATGAACATCCATATCCGCTTCCATTGACGCCCATTGACTGAGGATGAAACGGTGGTACCGTCGATACCCTTGGGCCTTCAGTGTCATGTTCTGACGCAGTTTAGTTTAGTGGGAAGGCAGTAATAATAATAGGGAGTTAAACAATGTGTACTCCGTCCACGAAGAAGGTAACTTGCAAAAACTTCGTTCAACCAACGTTTGAATATTGCTCGTCAGTCTGGGATCAGTGCCAGATAGGAGTTCTAGAGGAAATAGAGAAGGTCCAAAGGAGAGCAGCGCGTTTCGTCACATATTGATTCAGTAAACGCGAAAGCGTCACGGCCAACTACAGTCGAAAACGCTGCGCGGGTGGCGTTATGCATTACAATGTGGTGAACTGTGAAAGTTCCGAGAGCGTAATTTCCTAGAAGAATCAGCCGAGAAATTGCCTCCCCCTATGTATATCTCGCGAAAAAACGACGGAGGTGAGATTAGAAAGATTCGAACTCACGTGGGGGTTTACCAAGAACCGTTCGTCTCGCTGACCGTTCGAGACAGGAACAGGGAAGGGGGGAAGTGACAGTGGTGCACAAAGCACTCTCTGCCACGTACCGTAAGGTTATTTTTGGGGCAAAGATGTAGATATAAAGGACTTGTTAGCAGTTTCGAACACTCACTGGAACGAAGTGAACATGTGTGACAGCATTCCGTCTGACATGTTGACGGTACACGTTCTCTGGCATGCAGCTTTATAATACATCACAGTGGATATCTCGAAGATACCATTGGGGTAATGAAGGCAGAAACTGATGCGGAACGAAGGTTTAATGCAACGAGAAGTGCATCAGCTCCAATGCTGCTTGTTGTATACATACACACGCACATCGGATTCCTAACCACGTAACTACCTCCACTGTTTTGAAACTGGCGTATTATGTCGAAACATTTTATTTTTCTCTACGATTACGATGACATCACGTATATAATATACCACAAAACTGCGTTAAGCCGAACACAAAGATCACCATGAAACGAAACATCGCTGTAAATGGCATCTATGTCTTTTGCCCTAATTTCTCAATCTCGTTTGACACTCACATCGGGTTTCATCATATTAATTCTCAAGTCCTGAGTCGAAGATTCATACCAATCTTCGGAACAATTATGAACTCCTAGCCCCGTCCCTCTAACTCTCTTATACTTGACAGTGAACGTCTGCTACTGTCAGATTTCGTTATTTAAGAGACAAGTTAGTGACTAGCTTTACGAAGCGATAAGACATGAGTTTGTCATTCTTACGAACGTCAGTTTGCAGTTAAAAAAGAAATGGGATACTGCAGTGCCTCTGTTGTCCAGAGGTACTTTTGAACAACACTGGGACTGAAATATCGTATTTATCCGTCGACACCGAGTAAATGACTTTCAATTAAAATGTTTCCCCTGAACGGGAATATTCATAAACTTTGAACGAGTGCAGCTTGTAGACAGAAGGTTCACGACATATGGAAGTCTTGGTCCGACGATGAGTCCTGCTCAGATAGCCTAATGATAAGGTGACAGCTCGCAATAAGCGGAAGATCCGGGTTCGAGTCCCGGTCTGGCAAAAATTTTCACTGTCGTCATTTCATTATACGACTAATGGTTGTCCGTATGCGCAAATGCGAATATATTTAATGTAAACAGCAACGGCATATACTCCTAGATATAACACTTGCCAATGCCGATCTTAAAGGACCTTTTTAATTAATAAAACATTACTCGTATTAGGCTACCGAATTAATTCAAATTATTAGTGACACATGAAAATGTGAGTGTAAATTAAACGAACACCAATGATTGCAAGTACTTCTCGTTTCATTTCTATTCAGTGGAAGATGCATGTGACATTTTTCTGTCAGTTCGGCTCGCTGGCTGACTGTGCGAGAGTGAAGAACACAAGGGTCCTACGGCAAGAGAGCCGTAAACGCGTTCCTAGCTGAAAACCCGGGCGCGAGACCAGGCACCCTGGGCAGACAGGTGTTGTCAGGGACGATGTCCCACGTACGGATATAAGCCTCACAGAGGCCTTACGGTAGCATTCACCAGGCTGGAAACTCCCATTGTGAAAAGCCGACTTAAGACTGCTTTGGAAGAAGATACAAATCTGCCGGGGAATAGGGAACATGATCCACTCAGAGCGAGAAGAATCTGCTGGACTTAAAGGAGATCAGCAGAAGCTGAAATTTTCTATGGCAGTCCCAGAATGCTGATGAAATCTTCTTGAGGTACCATTCGGGTAGCTGCGTCCAAAATCCGTGACGTTTCTATGAGTGTCATTCTCATAATCTTCGCCAGAAGTCTCATCACTAAGAATGACACTCATCGAAACGTCGCTGATTTTCGAGGGAGCTACCCGGATGGAAGCCCGAGAAGATTTCATCAGCAGTATACACCAGGAAAGCCTACATTCACGTAAGTCCCAGAATGGTTTACTAAAATTATTTTCGAGACGGGGAGGGAGTTTCGCGAGTGCATATGTGCAGCCCCTACCATTGGCTGAAACGTGAAAATCGTCTGATCGTGAGGGAGTAGTTCTGCTTTCTGTCCCTCTCTAAGAGAGAAATGTGTATTGCTGGTTAATCACTGCAGTTTCTTTAAGAGAAGTTTATTGTTATAACCTCTTCATTGATCAGAAGTTGTAAGGTCTACAATGTATGGGTAAAGAGATTCTGCTGTTGGCAGAACCAGCAAGATTTTTGACTAGGAAACGAGACAGGTTCTCCATGTCTGATCTCCATAGGGGGAGTACTCCGGTTCAGAGCTGTAGAGAATCAACGCTTCATCTTACAAATGCAGAGAGGAAGGATTTAGTCGTAGAGTTGATCATAGATGTCGGGACTGAACCTGTAACTCTCAGCTATCACTGCAGTCTTCCTTGGCACCTGAGTTTTAGAGCGACAGTAAGCATGAGCTGCATTTTCGTGAATCTTGAGGAGACCACAAAGCTGTTTGTTTTGAGTTAGGGTCATTGTTCTGTAAATGAAATCACGCGGCCAACCATTTAAACTCAACAGGTACTTAGGCATGGCTGTTGGTGCTTGCATGTATTTTTCTGTTTCTTTTCTTTAATCTGTTGAGTAATTCCGCAGTCATTTCGGGTTTATGTGGACACAGCTTTTTGTATAATTTCATTTCCAGTTTACCTAACTGCACCAAGTCTTACCGTGTTCCTTTTTTTATAATTAATTTGAAACTTTGTGTAATTTATTAATAATTGTTTTATCTCTGTGATGAATGGATTCAGTGAGTGGAGTCTAGTTAATGCACCTTAGTAATAAACAAAGTTTAATTGTAACCTTTGGTTTTATTTCGTAGTTAGATGAAACCGGCTTATTATATCTATGTTAATCATGGTATACATATTTAATGTTTAATTGGGCCATCCCTGTTTAAATTAAGATGCTTATTAGTTTCGGTTACATGACTTATTTCTTAATACTGCACTTGAGCTCATGGGAGCGGTCTGGTCGTGGTGTAGGTCATCGGATTTAGATCTCGTTAGCATCTCAGGGGTACGTTAAATGCTCAGTTGTGGTCTCCATTCCTAGGCGGCACAAGCCTGGAATTGTAGAAACTCAACAGTATTTGTACGTTCCAACAGTCCTTTTTTGTGACCTACCGAGTTAAAGCTTTCAACAATAAGAGGATTGTACTTTTTTATCATGAGTACAGTTCTCTTCGGTTGTGAGGTGCAATCGAAAGCCAGTGGTGATAATTATTTTTTGTATATGTAGTACGATTACGGCAAGTGTGTTTGTGAAAGAGCATCATTGTCGAACTACTTGAGGTACCGTAAGCCACTGATATGACTGACTGTATATTAAAGTATTTGGTATGAACACATCTACTGTAGGATAAAGGATATCTCTAGATTTTCTCATGCATTTCGGTCTTTAGATATACGCGTTGCTGATACTGTTTTCTAATGTCATCAGCATAACTTTCCAAGTTGACATGGTCTTTGTAATTCCCGTTCTCTAGGAATTCAGAAAAGAACTGTTCAACAGACGTCTGGGAACGCAGCCGAATGACGTCTTCGACAACCCCGTCATTTTCAGCGCACAAACGGGCAGTGCAAGGAAATTTAAACACTTTGTAGACGGGGCTTCGCCGACTAAGAACCATTATATGCGGACGTGTACTGCGGAAACACGGCGAGAATTATTTTTTCGATCAGCAACTAAGTTTAGGTCTCTTTTAGGGCCAGTACAGTACGATCTTGGTTTGCATAAGGCGGGCGTCAACCATTCCCCTTGCAGCTGTGGCATGTCATGCGCTGGACAGATCACCAGGACCGCGGAGACTTGTGTATGGTGCACGATTACAATAGCCGAGCAAATCTTCTACTGCACAACGTTTCATTGGTACCAATCATCCTATGGAATATAGCAATATTCAGATCCTCGCGTACACTTCCGGCCAAAGGATAGAATTATTAAAGAAGCAGTTGAGATTAAATTAACAAGTGAGCATGTCATTAGAGACGGAGGTTTTTGCTTAAAGTGTGCTTCGAATCTTGCTCTCTCCCTAGACAAACAACAAAGAAACGGTATTAATGCGACAATATCGATAATTTTTTATGTTGATCATTTTCGGTTGTGTGGTGGCGTTAGTTTTTTACGGTGTGTGTGATCTCTTTCTGCATGTACCGTACTATGCTTCTTGGTCTTGCGCGCACCGACCGAAGTTTTCAGTTTTCTTTGTACAGAGCTCTTTCATTGCATTTTTACCTAAAAAACGGAGAGTTCACCTGTCGAAATATCAGCGGTTGTCGAAGACGTCACGTGGCTACATTCCCATACGTCATCTGAAGATTTTATGAGCCGGTAGAAACTCAGGTTTCACAGAAAAGAAATTTCTCAGTCCCTCTACCATCCTTTCGCCTGGTTAAATATTCCGTTCACCTCAATTTTATTTTCATTACAGTCATAATTACTTATTACATGCGAGTCTGCTGCCTTATCAGTATGCTTCTTTTCCTTTTCCCCTAGCAGTTACCAACACGCATCTATCTGTTGGTTACTGAGCAGTGACAAAAATAAGCAAGAAATAATATTATTTTTATGATTTGCCAAGAGCATACGAGTAACTCAACTTGTTTCCATCACGAAGAACAATACGCCTCATTTCTGTCATCATCCACAGGTACACACTTCATGTAGTCACATTTGCAGGTAATAATGTTCATCTTTGTGGTAGCCCAATGCGAAGCACTGAAATCAACCAGCTTTTGTTAAATGGTTTCATAAATAGTACCGACGAAATAAAATATAGAAATGGACAGAAACGAAGAATGCAACTTCCTCCCCATAGCAATAGCTTCGTATTTCATTTAACAGTATCGTGAACGAAGTCAGGATACCAAGAGAAAGGAAAGGAAGTATTACAGTTTCAGTGTATAAAAAAGTAGATAAATAAGTATTAAATAATTAATGAGAATTAGTCTGTTTGATACTATGTTGCAACTGGTAACATCATAGTTAGAGACAAAATACATAATAATATAGAAATACCAGAAGAGAAGCAAGTATTCAGGAGCAACAGGCCCACAGTAGATGCTATTTCCGCTCTATTAAAGGAACGGTCCATCCCGACATGTCAAACCCTACCCTGAAATTTTTCATGCAGGAAATATACACCGAAAGGAACGAATTGTCAAAATTAAAGCTGTTAAGGAGCACTGGAAGTATCTTTTCTTAAATGTTAAAGCTACTAATTTTTGTCGTATGAAGAACCGCTTATAACGGCGCGTTGTACACCCAATCCTCTCTAGCGCAGAATTGGTGAATATGCAGACGCGGCCGTGACAAGACGACGTAGCGACGCGTCACGCGAATTCCAAAATGTAAACAATCAAATTTTAACCACTTAACCATGCAGTCTTCAGACATTCATCTGGGAATTCCATCTTCCCGTTTTCTAAAATCTGTATCCGTTATCAAGATATACCCGAAAAAATGATTTTTGGATACCAAAAGTGTCAATTGTGAGGATGGCCACTCGTGTTATTTCTATTTACGGAAAATCGCCGAAATTTTTACCACATATCCTTAAGATGACGTTCTCGAATAACAATGAAAGTTTTTTTTGACATCATTATTCGTTACAGAGATCCAGAGGTTCAAAGTTACTGTACTTCTGCAAGTAAAATATACACGTAATATCCGATCTCAGAAGTAAACGTAGTTTTAATAGATGTAGTGAACACTTGGCAACGGATCTAGGTTGCTCGAAACGTTTCTGAGCTAATAAAACTATGTTTATAATTACCGGTTTTTCACCATTAAAACTTCATGATGCGATGTTACTGTATAATGGAAGCGTCACAAGTTTGTACATACGTATCCAGAGTGGTACTGCGGTGACAAAAAATGGGCTACACAGGGTCTCAACATACCTCAAAAGAACTTAAAATGAAGGCTAAGAATATTAAGTAAAACTGGAGGGACTAGAAATTCAGTAAAATATTTCTAATAACATTTTTACTCTTTTATGATAGAAGTCTTAAGCCGGGTGTTTTCGATGAATTGTGATCGATGAGCGAACTATTTAGAAAAAAAAGTAAAGCAAACGATTTTGTGGTAATCTTGTGTTATGCATAGTTATTTATTTTTTATATGTGTGAAGGTATGTATGTGTCGAAGTACATAAATAAACTATCTATACTCTATTCACTTATATAATTCGATTTTTGCAAGCAAAACACCCTACTGTAACAGGGAACAGAAGGGGACCAGCGAAAAAATGCTCCTATCGCAGCACAAAAAAGCGAATGTGTTCTTTCGTAAAAAAACTCTGACAATAGTGGGGGACCAGCTGCCTCAATCCTCATTCCGCGTTCCTCACCAAAACTTTTGGTATGCAAAATATTCGTGCTTTTTGTGCTGCAAGAGAGCAGTAGAGAGACATAGACAGTGGAAGAGAGAGGAGACAGTGCCAGTGGGAGAGAAAGAGAAGGGAGTCAGTGACGGTCGGAGAGAGAAAGTTGCAGTGAAAGAGAGAGATACTCGTTTTGTAAATAAAACCGCCTTTTCTTGCTGCAGCTTAATTTATTTTTCGCAGACGCGTTTCGCCTTTTTCTTGCTCTAAGACATTTTCAGTGGGATCTATAACGATACAGTTTTGTTGTCTTCAGATTATCAAAGAGTTCGCATTGCGTTTTTATGTAAATAAATAGTTACTTACAGTTTGCTGTGATCTGCGATTTCTCTTATCTGGTCTGGAGGTCACACTATTATGCTTATGTTTCGGAAATAAACTAATCGGGGGTTTCGACGATCCGAGTGGTGCTGACTCGGCTGTGGTGCACAACCAAAACGCAAATACAGTTGCCGTAGTTGGGCAGAAGTTGCACAACCTTGGCTAATGGAACAGCAGCCTGCACGGCTTCTAAGGCAACACGGGACTCGCTGCGTGTAGCCGCACTGCATAGTAGTGCAGCTAACCTTAAGCCGGGTTTTCCCAGCAGCCGGTATTTTTTACCACGTGAACAAGACGGAGCATTTTCGGCGGGGACCCAAAGCTTGAAAAAGGTATCGCTTTCGTTTCCCAGAAAAGGTAACTGCAAGTGCATTAACTATTCAGTCCACCCGTGCTCTCTGGGAGGTAGTTTGTGTGAAGGCTGTTTTATCATGGTTGTAATTAATAAATTTTCATTATTTGTAAGAAATTCAACGAAAAAGTGGAAGTTTTAAAAGTCTTTAACGAGCAGCAGAAACTCAGCTACGTGCAATCACAAAACAATTTTTTCTAAATTCTAGTGAGTTATATAGCAAATAAACTATGGAACCTATTGTCTTGTTCTGTATTATTTGTCCTTTTAGTACTCCTTGTTAGTAAAATCATTTAGTGAAAGACCGAGTCCTTGAGTGACAAAGTAAGTTGTTCGAGTGGCTTCACTACCAGGCGCTGTAGGCGTGTCAGTGGTGGGCGTGGGGAGCGCCGCTGGCGAAAGCCGAGTTCATTCACGGTCGGCAACTAGAATAGCATAGACGCTGTTGCTTTAACGCGTCCATCTCTGTAACGATTCGGAAATTTCGAATCTTTGTCGGCGTAACGGGACCTGGCTGAATTTTTCCACAGAAATAGCAGTGCGCTCGTAAATTCAAAACGCCCGCCGGAGACAGTGTCGCTAAGCGTGTCCTTCGTTTGCTTTCCTAAAACCTAACAAGAGATGGATACAAAAATTGGTCATGGGACGGTAGTAAGGATCGAACCCGAACCAAAGGCGTAGCAGTCTCTTGCGCTAACTTCATCTGGTACTAATTGTATCTCGGTATATAAATTAAGCTTTTACATACTACTGTTAAAAGGAACTTATGCTTGTTGCTATAATATTGCGTCGTGCGTTGAAGTTCCTCCACCATTACACTTGTCCATAGCGTATACTATCGCTTTTAATTATTTTATTTATTTTATAGAAAAGACGGTAGGCCTTACTACTAAAGCTCCTAGATGCTATATTCGTAAGCATATCGCCACTAACGATACCTAAGGACCAGAGCTTGTTTTACTTAAGGCATCTGTGTCACTAAGAGGTAACACCAGTCCATGGTTCTCTTGTACGCAGGAATTTTTGAAGAAACGCTGTGTATGTCCACTTAATGTGGTACGTCTAGCTTTTGTGATTCGGGGTGTTCCGTAATTGCTATTACATGCTGCTGCAGTTTGTAGAGGGTAATTAGAAGATCAGTCCTTACAAGGAACTTATGTCCAGAAATGTACCAGTTGGTTGTAAAATAAGTTTGAAGATCGGATCACTTACAAATATCCCGTTCCACAGTGTGTACGTAGAGGAGACGTTGGGCTCTGGCCTGTATACTCTATAGGTGCCCACGACAACGGCAACACGTCGTCACCTGACGAAGGACGTCCTTTTCGCAGTTGAGAGTGTGGCCCGTCCGTTTCTCGCACCCGTGTTTTAGTCGGACGCAATAATTAATACAGCAAGGTCTGACGACGGCGCCGTCATCTCAGTTTGTGCGCATACAATGGAATTTGAGATTCGAAAGTGACACGATTTATTTTAGGTCCTAACGTTGCATGGCTGGCCATGTGTTCATTATTAGTATTTTATTTAGTAATTCCTGTCTACAACCTCTGGAAGACTGTAATAGGAATTGTGAAACACTATTTATTTATGTAACATTTTGTGCCCTGTAAGATAACTGCTTCTCATTTGTGTCTTTTTATGGGACTGGTTCTAAAGATGGCATAAAATTTAAACGCGTAAAATTGAAAAGTGTAGACAGTAAAAAATGTGAATCATTTTCCCCTGAATGTCAGCAAACATCAGAACCACCTATGTTAGCCACGTGCCAACGTCCGATGATCAAGAAGAGGAAGGAAAGTAATGCACTTCTCAAAATTAAATGAGAACAAGGAAGACAGACTCCACTTTATAAACAATATGGAAGTGCTATAGAAACCTGCACCATAATGAATATATGTTGTTGTTGTTGTTGTTGTTGTTGTGCTCTTCAGTCCTGAGACTAGTTTGATGCAGCTCTCCATGCTACTCTATCCTGGGCAAGGTTCTTCATCTCCCAGTACCTATTGCAGCCTACATCCTTCTGAATCTGCTTAGTGTATTCATCTCTTGGTCTCCCTCTACGATTATTACCCTCCACGCTGCCCTCCAGTATTAAAATGGTGATTCCTTGATGCCTCAGAATATGTCCTACCAACTGATCCCTTCTTCTAGTCGGGTTGTGCCACAGGCTCCTCTTCTCCCCAATTATATTCAATACCTCCTCATTAGTTATGTGATCTACCCATCTAATCTTCAGCATTCTTCTCCAGCACCACATTTCGAAAGCTTCTATTCTCTTCTTGTCCAAACTATTTATTGTCCACGTTTCATTTCCATACATGGCTACACTCCATACAAATACTTTCAGAAACGACTTCCTGACATTTAAATCTATACTCGAGGTTAACAAATTTTTCTTCTTCAGAAACACTTTCCTTGCCATTGCCAGTCTACATTTTATTTCCTCTCTACTTCGACGATCATCAGTTATTGTGCTCCCCAAATAGCAAAAGTCCTTTACTACTTTAAGTGTCTCATCTCCTAATCTAATTCCCTCAGCATCACCCGACTTAATTCGACTACATTCCATTATCCTCGTTTTGCTTTTGTTCATGTTCATCTTATATCCTCCAATCAAGACACAGTCCATACCGTTCAACTACTCTTCCAGGTCCTTTGCTGTCTCTCACAGAATTACAATGTCATCGGCGAACCTCAAAGTTTTTATTTCTTCTCCATGGATTTTAATACCTTCTCCGAACTTTTCTTTCGTTTCCTTTACTGCTTGCTCAATATACAGATTGAATAACATCGGGGAGAGGCTACAACCATGTCTCACTCCCTTCCCAACCACTGCTTCCCTTTCATGTCCCTCGACTCTTATAACTGCCATCTGCTTTCTGTACAAATTGTAAATAGCCATTCGCTCTCTGTATTTTACCCCTGCCACCTTCAGAATTTGAAAGAAAGTATTCCAGTCAACATTGTCAAAAGTTTTCTATAAGTCTACAAATGCTAGAAACGTAGGTTTGCCTTTCCTTAATCTTTCTTTTAAGATAAGTCGTAGGGTCAGTATTGCCTCACGTGTCCAAACATTTCTACGGAATCCAAACTGATCTTCCCCGAGGTCGACTTCTACCAGTTTTTCCATTCGTCTGTGAAGAATTCGCGTTAGTATTTTGCAGCTGTGTCTTATTAAACTGATAGTTCGGTAATTTTCACATCTGTCAACACCTGCTTTCTTTAGGATTGGAATTATTATATTCTTCTTAAAGTCTGAGGAATTTCGCCTGTCTCATACATCTTGCTCACCAGATTGTAGAGTTTTGTCAGTACTGGCACTCCCAAGGCCGTCAGTAGTTTTAATGGAATTTTGGCTACTCCCGGGGCCTTGTTTCGACTTAGGTCTTTCAGTGCTCTGTCAAACTCTTCACGCAGTATCATATCTCCCATTTCATCTTCATCTACCTCCTCTTCCATTTCCATAATATTGTCCTCAAGAACATCGTCCCTGTACAGACCCTCTATATATTCCCTCCACCTTTCTGCTTTCCCGTCTTTGCTTAGAACAAGGTTTCCATCTGATCTCTTGACATTCATGCAAGTGGTTCTCTTTTCTCCAAAGGTCTCTTTGATTTTCCTTTAGGCAGTATCCATCTTACCCCTCATGAGATAATTCTCTACATCCTTACATTTGTCCTCTAGCCATCCCTGCTTAGCCATTTTGCACTTCCTGTCGATCTCATTTTTGAGACGTTTGCATTCCTTTTTGCCTCCTTCACTTGCTGCATTTTTGTATTTGCTCCTTTCATCAATTAAATTCAGTATCTATTCTGTTACCCATGGATTCTACCAGACCTCGTCTTTTTACCTATTTGATCCTCTGCTGCCTTCACTATTTCATTCCTCAAAGCTACCCATTCTTCTTCTACTGTATTTCTTTCCCCCATTCCTGTCAATTGTTCCCTTATGCTCTCCCTGTACAACCTCTGGTTTAGTCAGTTTATTCAGGTCCCATCTCCTTAAATTCCCACATTTTTGCAGTTTCTTGAGTTTTAATCCACAGTTCATAACCAATAGATTGTGGTCAGAGTCCACATCTGCCCCTGGAAATGTCTTACAATTTAAAATCTGGTTCCTAAATCTCTGTCTTACCATTATACAATCTATCTGAAACCTTCCAGTATCTTCAGGGTTCTTCCATGTATACAACCTTCTTTTGTGATTCTTGAACCAAGTGTTAGCTATAATTAAGATATGTTCTGTGTAAAGTTCTACCAGACGGCTCCCTCTTTCATTTCTTAGTCCCAATCCATAGTCACCTACTATGCTTCCTTCTCTCCCTTTTCCTACTGTCGAATTCCAGTCACCCATGACGATTAAATTTTCATCTCCCTTCACTACCTGAATAATTTCTTTTATCTCATCATACATTTCATCAATTTCTCCATCATCTGCGGAGCTAGTTGGCATATAAACTTGTACTACTGTAGTAGGCGTCGGGTTCGTGTCTATCTTGGCCATAATAATGCGTTCACTATGCTGCTTGTAGTAGCGTACCCGAACTCCTACTTTTTTAATCATTATTAAACCTACTCCTGCATTACCCCTGTATGACTTCGTATTTATAACCCTGTATTTACCTGACCAAAAGTCTTGTTCCTCCTGCCACCGAACTTCACTAATTCCCACTATATCTAACTTTAACCTATCCATTTCCGTTTCTTAATTTTCTATCCTACCTGCACGATTATGGGATATGACGTTCCACGCTCCGATCCGTAGAATGCCAGTTTTCTTTCTCCTGATAATGACATCCTCTTGAGTAGTCCCCGCCCGGAGGTCCGAATGGGGGACTGTTATACCTCCGGAATATTTTACCCAAGAGGACGCCATCATCATTTAATCATACAGTAAAGCTGCATGCCCTCGGGAAGAATTACGGCTGTAGTTTCCAGTTGCTTTCAGCCGTTCGCAGTACCAAAACGGCCTTAGTGTTACAAGGCCAGATCAGTCAATCATCCAGACTGTTGCCCCTGCAACTACTGAAAAGGCTGCTTCCCCTCTTCAGGAACTACACGTTTGTCTGGCCTCTCAACAGATACCCCTCCGTTGTGGTTGCACCTACGGTACGGCTATCTGTATCGTTGAGGCAGGCAACCCTCCCCACCAACGGCAAGGTCCATTGTGCATGGGGGGGGGGGGGGAGAGGAATGAATAGATATATTCCTTAAAACCATTGCTATTTCTGTGGAAAAAATTGGGCCAGATACCGTTACACCGAGCAAGTTTCGAGATTTCCGAAACGTTACAAAGATGGACTTGTTAAAACAACAGCATCAATGCTGTTCTAGGTTACTTAACAGTGAATAGTAACAGTGTGGAAGTCATTCGTCAACTCGGCTTTCGTCAGCACCGTCCCCAGGCGCATCACTGTACGGCCTCCAGCACCTTTTAGTGAAGCTACTCGAACAACTAACATTGTCACTCAAGGATTCGGCGTTTCGCTATAAGACTTTATTAATGAACAGTACTAATACAACAAATAATGTAGAAGAATGTAATGTTTTGTGTAAGGTTCCATGCTGTATTTGCTGTATAATTCATTGGAATCTATGAAAATTCTTTTGTGATTTCACATAGCTGAGATTTTTGCTGCACGTTACGAACTTGTAAAACTTTCACTTTTTCGTTGAATATCTTACAAACAATGAAAATTTATTAATAACAGCTATCACGTAACAGCCGTCACACAATATGCTTCCCAGACAGCACTTGTGGACTAAACAATTAATGCACTTCCCATTATCTTTGCTGGTGAACAAAAGCGCTACCTTTTTCAAACTTTGGGTCCCCGCCGACGGAAAACGCTCTGTCTTGTTTACGCGTTAAGAAATATATGCTGCTGGGAACACCCAGCTTAAGGTCAGCTGCATGACAATGCAGTGCAGACTACGTGTTGCCATAGCTTGCTGTCCAGGTTTCGAGATGGTGCGTTTCTGGACGAGGTATCGAATATATTGCGTCCCCCTACTTGTAACTCCCGAGGAGATCACAAATGTAAAATTAGAGAGATTCGAGCGCGCACGGAGGCTTTCTAGCAGTCGTTCTTCCCGCGAACCATACGCGAGTGGAACAGGAAAGGGAGGTAATGACAGTGGCACGTAAAGTGCCCTCCGCCACACACCGTTGGGTGGCTTGCGGAGTATAAATGTAGATGTAGATGTAGAAAGCCGTACAGGCTGCTTTCCATTAGGCAAAGTAGTGCCGGTCATCTCCGGCAACTTCTGCCCAGCTACAACTCTGTTCGCGTCTTCGTCGTAAACCACAGCGACGCGCCGCGCCTGTAGTGCACCAGCTGCGGAGTGTGCTGCGCCAACTGTGGAGGTCGACTTCGGTACCTCAGACACCAACTAGATGAATACTAGACTGCTGTAGGCGCATGCCCAATCCGCGTGGTGTTCCTTCAGCTGCGGTGTGCAGAAAAGAGGACGAATTAACTTTGTACAGCTCGGCCGAAGTTGCTGAAGATGACCGACACGCGGGTGCGTAGCGGCCGCGGACTTGCGTGTTTGCGCAGTGTCGAAGCGGGTAACACGAAAGTCGTAAGACTTGCGGCACACGTGGCATTGTTTTGACTTCACACGCTGTACGGTCATGCTATGGACTTCCGTGACTGTTCGATACGGGATGCTTGGGAGAAGCCATATTGTATTTCGTAGTTCTAAGCTGAATCTCTTATTTGGCCCATATCATGCAGGGTGAGCATTAATAAAACCTACAAACTGCAAGGGCAGATTCCTGACTAGAAATAGAGGAAAAAATGTCCTATGAACATGCATCTAGAAACGCATCGTTGCCAAATAGATGGCACTGTCGAATGACAGTTCCTCTGACAACGTGCCTTATATTCGTTGTGTGTTGCAGGCTTTGTGATCGACGTAGCGTACTGTAAGTTACAGAATGTTGCGGTTTTAATGTCTAGAACAAGCCGAGTTGGTATTTGTGTATGACCAAGGAGATAGGAATGGGAGAGGGGCAGCACAGCTATACCTTCACGGACACCAATCACAACGCACAACATTTTAAGTCCTTTTTAGGCATTTGTGTGATCATGGGTGTTTTCAGACAAGCGAACGTGCAGAGAGGCGTTGGCCTGTGGGTACACCAGTTTTGGATGACCGGGTTCTGTAGTGTATTGGTGAGACGAACCTTAGTACAAGTTACAGGCAAGTTGCTCGCGAACATAGTGTAAGCCAAAGTACGGTTATGTGTATCCTGCCATGACAACTGCTACTACCCCTACCAAGTGCAATCCAATGGAGGCCACTTCGAACATTTGTTGTGACGTGAATGTGACGCATTTCCGTATCGTGCCCCAGGACGATTTTTTGTCATTGCACGCACACCGTCCTTATCCGGACACATGTTATTAGGACCTTTTTCCCTCTATTTCCAGTCAGTAATCCGACCCTACAGTTTGTTGATTTTATTAATACTCAGCCTCTATAATAAGTTACGTCTCACGAATAAATGACGTTACAAAACACCTGCAGATTGAGGATCTCTCGAAAACGCGTCGTCATTAATAGGATTTGTTATAACAAAATGACAAAAAACGTCATATTGGTGGCTAAAGAATTTTCCTATTTGACTCTTTTCGTATCATAACTTGCATGTTACAAAAGTATGCCACTTGTCACTCTTGGTAATATCTGTTATAATTAAACGCCACATAAGTCTTCTAAGTTAAGTTGCAGCACAGAAAGAAAAGTTTCACAAGTTCATCGGTGGGCAGTAGTTATAAACATGGTGTCATGAGGTGGAAAGTAACTGTTGCGTGTACCGCTGTTTCGAAATCCTTTACTTTCCAATTCGCATTTCTAAAACTTTCTGGGACTTTCTTATTAACTTAATAGAACTATGATCTGTAATATTCGATGTTAGGTACATATAAGAGTCTACTCACTCTTAGGAGTGAGTTGTAATTGCCAAATAATTTAAAAATAACCCATGTAACGTGCAAATTAGCGTAAATATTCAAAACACGTTGATCATTTGGTAAAATAAGCCAACATTTAGAATAAAAAGCATCGAAAAGACAGACACATTTATGGAAGAATTAAAATGTAACTACATCTTAGTCATCTAAAGAGTGTCAAGGGCATTCGAATGAAAACGAGACAAATGGAAAAATGTAAATAAACTGTTTAATACTTCACAAGTAATGTCCGTAACCGCTGATGCATTTATCCCACTTTGAGGCAAGATGGTCAGTTTCTTCAGGGTAACTGCTTGCAGAACCCGTCCACATTTTTCCAAGGTACACTCCTGGAAATGGAAAAAAGAACACATTGACACCGGTGTGTCAGACCCACCATACTTGCTCCGGACACTGCGAGAGGGCTGTACAAGCAATGATCACACGCACGGCACAGCGGACACACCAGGAACCGTGGTGTTGGCCGTCGAATGGTGCTAGCTGCGCAGCATTTGTGCACCGCCGCCGTCAGTGTCAGCCAGTTTGCCGTGGCATACGGAGCTCCATCGCAGTCTTTAACACTGGTAGCATGCCGCGACAGCGTGGACGTGAACCGTATGTGCAGTTGACGGACTTTGAGCGAGGGCATATAGTGGGCATGCGGGAGGCCGGGTGGACGTACCGCCGAATTGCTCAACACGTGGGGCGTGAGGTCTCCACAGTACATCGATGTTGTCGCCAGTGGTCGGCGGAAGGTGCACGTGCCCGTCGACCTGGGACCGGACCGCAGCGACGCACGGATGCACGCCAAGACCGTAGGATCCTACGCAGTGCCGTAGGGGACCGCACTGCCACTACCCAGCAAATTAGGGACACTGTTGCTCCTGGGGTATCGGCGAGGACCATTCGCAACCGTCTCCATGAAGCTGGGCTACGGTCCCGCACACCGTTAGGCCGTCTTCCGCTCACGCCCCAACATCGTGCAGCCCGCCTCCAGTGGTGTCGCGACAGGCGTGAATGGAGGGACGAATGGAGATGTGTCGTCTTCAGCGATGAGAGTCGCTTCTGCCTTGGTGCCAATGATGGTCGTATGCGTGTTTGGCGCCGTGCAGGTGAGCGCCACAATCTGGACTGCATACGACCGAGGCACACAGGGCCAACACCCGGCATCACGGTGTGGGGAGCGATCTCCTACACTGGCCGTACACCACTGGTGATCGTCGAGGGGACACTGAATAGTGCACGGTACATCCAAACCGTCATCGAACCCATCGTTCTACCATTCCTAGACCGGCAAGGGAACTTGCTGTTCCAACAGGACAATGCACGTCCGCATGTATCCCGTGCCACCCAACGTGCTCTAGAAGGTGTAAGTCAACTACCCTGGCCAGCAAGATCTCCGGATCTGTCCCCCATTGAGCATGTTTGGGACTGGATGAAGCGTCGTCTCACGCGGTCTGCACGTCCAGCACGAACGCTGGTCCAACTGAGGCGCCAGGTGGAAATGGCATGGCAAGCCGTTCCACAGGACTACATCCAGCATCTCTACGATCGTCTCCATGGGAGAATAGCAGCCTGCATTGCTGCGAAAGGTGGATATACACTGTACTAGTGCCGACATTGTGCATGCTCTGTTGCCTGTGTCTATGTGCCTGTGGTTCTGTCAGTGTGATCATGTGATGTATCTGACCCCAGGAATGTGTCAATAAAGTTTCCCCTTCCTGGGACAATGAATTCACGGTGTTCTTATTTCAATTTCCAGGAGTGTAGTTGTGACTAAGCTGCAGAAGTTTTGCTGGGAAGCTCTTAACACATCCTTCGTACAGTTCCGATCTCTCGCCACGTTTTTTCCATGCCTTAGGAGCCCTGAAGACAAACATTCGCGGCCACCGATTTGCTTCGAACGCAAAGGCCCACGCCTGAGTGCAATCGTGTTTACATAGGCAACTGCAGACATTTTTCCACGAAGGCATTGCCCATCTTGTCTCAGTGGGATGTATTACCAGTTATGGTGATTACTCTTGAAATAATGAAGAGTCTACTTACTTTTTCCGTCTTTCTCGTTTTCATTCGGCTGCCCCTTACATAAAACAATGTTTACGAGCTAGTTCTTTGAGAACACGTAATTTGCACATAAGAACTTCTTCAATTAATGTGCCGGCTGGGGTGGCCGAGCGGTTCTAGGCGCTACAGTCTGAAACCGCGAGACCGCTACGGTCGCAGGTTCGAATCCTGCCTCGGGCATGGATGTGTGTGATGTCCTTAGGTTAGTTAGTTCTAAGTTCTATGGGACTGATGACCTCCGATGTTAAGTCCCATAGTGCTCAGAGCCATTTGAAACATTTTTTCCAATTATAGTACGTTTTTAACCACCTAAATGACATTTTACATCATTTTACTACATCAAATTGTGCCATTACCGACGCATTTTAGAGAGATCTGCAGTGTGCTGGTATCTTGAAACATCATTTATTCATAGGATACAAATGAGCTACTGCGTTATTTCGTCTGTTAAAGTGGCTACTCATGCTTTCCAGTAACGTACCAATAACTGAAAATAGTTTTCAGGGTTTTAAAAATAAACTTATGTTAAAGACACTCTTAAAGACACTCCTTGAGCCGGCCGGAGTGGCTGTGTGGTTGTAGGCGCTACAGTCTGGAACCGGGCGACCGCTACGGTTGCAGGTTCGAATCCTGCCTCGGGCATGGATGTGTGTGATGTCCTTAGGTTAGTTAGGTTTAATTATTTCTGAGTTCTGGGCGACTGATGACCTCATAAGTTAAGTCGCATAGTGCTCAGAGCCATTTTTGAACACTTCTTGATGAACACTGTTGAATATATACGTTATTAGATTCCGGGCTGGCTGGTTTAAACTCGTTTTGTGATTTTAAATCAGCAAGTGGTCTCACTCTCGGGGCTGATGGATACGTATTAGCAAAAAAAAAATTGGTACATCTTTTCCAGTAAGTTACGGAATTAATTCTTCAGAAAACTTTAACCTCTCCCTTATCCGCAGACCAGTCCACATGAATGCAGAAGTTTATACAGTTATACAAATATGCGTGACCTCAATTTATCTCTGACAGAAAAGAATGTTATTGTTTTGAACGTCATGTTCGCCACATGTGTCGTGCGCTTAACTATCACGAAAGTCGATACAGGCTTCTTTCCGTCTTCAATACAACATGTGACGTCAAAATTACGTCACGTGTATCTCGGACGGGTCCACAAGAAATACGGGCCCCGCAACGAACTTGTGACGTCGCACTAGCTACCTCGTCCACCATACTGTAATAACCCTCGGTTTCATATAAGGCCCACAGCAAATCGATAAGTCAATGAAAAAATACCCACTAAGGATCTTTTTCGAGTGCTATCGAGAGCTTGCATGCATTTAAACGAGCACTTAAGAATTATTAAACTCATCTGAAATAGTTACTCGCTCCCACCAGGAGACGGCTAGTGGCACTCGAATGACTTGCAGTGTCCCGTGCTGTGATGGACGCGTCGCGACGTGTCTTTCTCGTGGGCCTCGTGCCCCGGATCTTGTGAACTTAGTCTCAGCTCCTCGAAGTTCGTCCTCTGCATCTGCCTCCACTCCGGTTGTGCTGCGCCGCACCGCGCCGAACCAAGAAGAGGGGTTCAGCGGAGCGCGGCGCAGCCGGTGTGGACGTCAAACCGCACTGATCAGCGCAACAACGAACACGTTCCGCTGTGTGTTTGTAATTTGGACGGCTTTTCACGTTTTCCGTTGCGTGCACAGTGGAACACTGCTGCGCACATGCGAACAGCCTGCTGCAGTCTGCGGAGTTCTGCGCTGCTCCGAGCCGTTCTGCGCCCCGCGTTTGTGGGCGCTGCAGGGCTGCGCGGCGCCGCAGCGTGTCCGGTGTGGACGCGGCTAAAGGGCCCTACACAGGCACTACTTCATCGGCCGAGCGACCGACCGACCAATTTCGTGGTAGCCTGCAACGAAGTTTGTATCAGCCTGCAACCGTCCCGACCGACTTCACTCTGCGATTACATCGCCGGCCTGTTGTTAAGATTTGATGATGTTCTTTGTGTTTGTATTGTAGGAGATCGTAATTTGTTTTTCCACAGAAACAAAACGGAGGTTCACCTTGGCTGATTCAGAGGTAACAAGGCCAAAAAAGCCGAAAGTATGTTGTGGGTAAAGAAGAGGCTAATGCGAGGGAAGAACCACCTTGTCTTACTTATGTAGCTGCGATCCGATGGTTACGTAACTATCTGAAAATGGATGGATCGTGCATTTCGAAGCTTCTGAACATTATCAGATCAATTTCTTTTGAATTCATTATGAGAGTGAGCAGTGATCGATGTGTTACAAATATTTACTATCAAAATCAGTCCTGATCACAATTTATTTATTACGGTGACCGGTTTCGACCACTACTGTGGTCATCTTCAGACCTACCAGCCGTATACAAAGCTTTAATTAGAGAGCTACATTTATTAAAGAAAAATACATAAAGTTATTAAGCTATAAAACGATGAATTACCAATGAGTAAGAAACTCCTTCTGCTGGAGAATCACTACTGGCGTAAACCAGTGCACGTTTTAGGCCTACTATATATAATGGAGGCTCCACCCACTTCTGACGGAATGATCTCATTACTAACCAATAGGTTATAGGTCGAATAAGAACGTAAAATTTCTTAGTTAAAAGAACATTGTCAAAAAAGAAAAATAAACACACACTAAAGTTAGCTTATTTAACAGCTGTTGCCAATTAAGAAGCATTAAAAATATTCAGATATGTAGGATAAATGAACTTCGTTTTGCCAGTACATGGGTTGCCCTCTCAAGGCCTGTTAGTGAACCATTTGGAATCACTGGTTGCCATGGTGAAGTTGGACGCCGTTCCAAAGATGAGGCAGCAGACTTCTTTCCACTGAAGTCGTTGCAAAGTCGATAGGTAAACTAGTGGTTGCCATGGTGAGGATGAACGCCAGTGCAAAGATGTGGCAGCAGGCTTCTTTCTAACGAAGTTGTTGCGAAAGTGGAATGGCAAAGACTGTCACGTAAGACGATGTACTATTGAGCAGCAACATGTCTTTATTGAAATGATTTTCAATGAGTAGGCTGCAATAACCTTTAGCTGAAATGTATAGTAGATGCTGCACAGATACGATTTACTGGTGTAGTAAGAGACTTTCAAATAAATGGCTCTGAGCACTATGGGACTAACATCTTGTGGTCATCAGTTCCATAGAACTTAGAACTACTTAAACCTAACTAACCTAAAGACAGCACACACATCCATGCCCGAGGAAGGATTCGAACCTGCGACCGTAGCGGTCACGCGGTTGCAGACTGAAGCGCCTAGAACCGCACGGCCACACCGGCCGGCAAGAGACTTTCATTTACATAGATTACATAATAATTCTTACAGATCAATACTACGAGAAAAGAAATCGAGAGGGCACAGAAGTTGTCCTTATTTGATAGTAAATTATCAGATCAGTCTTAACGAGAAATAATACAGTCATGAGAGAGACTGTTAGCTACATTGTGATTTGTATTCACTGGCAGGTGTTAAGAGAACCTCTAATTCAGTGCTATAGCGTCCCCACAATTATTAACTAAAATTATTACTGAAATCATCAACGTGATTTACAGTTGACTGAGTAAACACACCACGGCAAGGGAAAATAAATAAAACAAAAAGTATTCGTATAAACACTAATAATTTACAGTGACTGCACAAAGCATTCGTCCGACCGTGGTGCATAGACTATAATACGTACAGTCATATAAATATAGCTGCGAAATGAATAATAACTATTCCCTTACATTGGTTGATTTCTACACTTGGAAATAAAACGCTCTTTATGGTTCATACGTCGCTTAATTTGTGACCAAATAGACGCTGTGTAAAATAATGCCGCAATGGACGCCAAACAAGTATTCGTCTACTAAGCAATGCCTGTGGTATTGAGCCGTACTGACACACGCCCCTCTCATGTTCGTTACGCAGTTGTGTTCCATCCAGCACACAGAATAGTTGTCTGTCCGGTCTGAAAGCCGTTGAGTGATATTTACGAAATATGGGTCGAAAACGTTGCGAAATTATAAATGCAGAGAGAGAAATCTGCGTCAGGTTGTTTCGACAAGGAAAATGTTTTCAAGAAATCGGAGAAAACGTCGGTAGACCTACCAGTAGAGCGAAGAGTATTACATAGAGGTTTAATCAGAGAAAAAAGTACGAAAATAAATCACGAAGCGGTCGTCCTGCAGTTCTGTCCAAGGTGGAGAAACGACAGTTACTTGGAGAAGTCATCAAAAATCCGAAACTCAGCGCTCCACACCTTGCTGCTGCCTTTCATATGCGTACAGGAAGGTCTGTTTCAGCACAGACTGTAAGAAATAAGTTTCATGAAGCTGGGCGTGGAGACCGAACAGCCCGTAGAAAACCGTACATCAGTAAAATCAACAGAAGAAAGTGATTTGCATTTGCAAGGGAACATAAATCACATGGGCTTGATTTCTGGAAGAAGGTTCTATTTACAGACGACAGTCGATTTGAGATGTTTAAGTCTAAAGGACGTGTAACAGCGTGGAGGAAAAAGAACTGTGAACTTTAGGAGAGAAATATAACAGCCTCAGTTAAACATGGAGGAGGTTCAGTTCTTGTGTGGGGGTGCAACAATGCAACTGGTGTGTGGGATTTGTGTCTTATTGATGACATTGTGGACCACAAGACCTACATAAATGTCCTAAAAACACATGTATCCTGTAGTGTGAGTCATATGGGTCTTAATGGGGATTATATTTTCACACAAGATAATGATCCAAAACATACGGCTCTAGATACAAAGCTGTGAATGTTTGTATTTCACGCTCCACTGGATGCAGACACCACCGCAATACCCAGACATTAATCCTATCGAGAATTTGTGGTATTTACTCGACAAAAACATCGGGAATCGTCAGATAACCAGTAGAAATTATCTACGGACCGCTCTATAAGAGGAATGGCGTAAAATTACAGTGCAAACAGAATCACTGGTGAAATCCATTCCAAGAAAAATGCAAGTGATTATAAAGAGGAAAGGAGGCGCTACTAAGTACTGACAGCAACGTTCTATGTTCAAAGTGTGATTTTCAGTACGAATACTTATTTTGCATTTTACATTGCCTATCTGTACTTCTGAATGCTTATCCATGTTTATTTACATAGTAATCTGTATCCTTTATTGTATTCTCATTTTCACTGATCAATAAAGACGGCCTTATCCCTGCTTCATTTCAATCCGCCAGGTTTCCATCCTTTATACACCATTAAACATACAATCATGTATTAGACGAATACTTCATGGAGTAACAGTATTGAAGCATAAAGGATTACCTGTAAGTTTAAGATGCTTATTTCAGATTCGAAGAAGAAAGTCTACGCAAGTTGGTGATGCACATCATCTGATAAATACAACATCAGATACATGGAAAATGAAGTATTTGACAACTATTAGACTTGTGAAGAGAAATCCCACACTTTGCTCTTCATAGCAGAGGGATTGCATATAGGCTCAACGCCTATTAGAATGAAGCAAGTATATTTATGAATTAACGTCCATTTAATATCAGTATTTAGGTTTTCAGATTTCATTTCTTGTAAGTATCGGAAAACCTAAAAACAGAAGTAGAGGATATCGACAGACTTCTTTTTTCTCTGTGTCACACGAAACCATCATGGATATCTTAAAAAAAGGTGAATGTGATTCATTTCTTGCATTTAAATTGCAATGCGTGTTTCACGTACGTCTGCGGTTTTCAAATTTCTCCAGAAACTCGTTGAAGCCGTCCTTTCACAGGCCGAGGAGTCGGCCAAACCCCCGAGCTGAGTGGGTCGCCAACCCGTCTCACTGTGCGTGGACACACTGCGACCGCATGGTGGACCATGCATGGGCCCAACAGTCGCTTAGCGGCTATTACTGTGCCAAAACAGAAGGAGCAGGACGAAGTGTGGGGTGGCAGATAGCGGTGCGTCAGTGGAGCCGTCTCACCCCGACCTGGACCTGACCGCTTTAAAATCGTACACCACAAACGCGAAGGTGTGAGGTAGACCACCTCGGCAGCATTGGTTGGCCGATTGGTCGGGGCCACTGAAAGGGCAGGTATAAGTTTTTATCTATCTCGCACCGTGTCATGTTGTAAGTAGGCTGTTTAGTTTTTATGTTGGTAACGCCACGTAGCGCTCTATATGAAAATCACTGGCTGTGCTGTGTGTTGTCTGTGGCTGGTTTGCATTGTTGGAATTTGCTATTGTAGTGTTGGGCAGTTGGCTGTTAACAGCGCGTAGCGTTGCGCAGTTGGAGGAGAGCCGCCAGCAGTGGTGGATGTGGGGAGTGAGATGGCGGAGTTTAGAGAGTGGATGATCTGGACGTGTGTCCACCAGACAGAGTAAATTTGTAAGACTGGATGTCATGAACTGATATATATATATATATATATATATATATATATATATATATATATATATATATATAATGACTTTTGAACACTATTAAGGTAAATACATTGTTTGTTCTCTATCAAAATCTTTCATTTGCCAACTATGCCTATCAGTAGTTAGTGCCTTCAGTAGTTTGAATCTTTTATTCAGCTGTCAGTAGTGGCGCTCGCTGTATTGCAGTAGTTCGAGTAACGAAGATTTTTGTGAGGCAAGTGATTCATGAAAGGGATAGGTTATTGTTAGTCAGGGCCATTTTTTAGTAGGGAATTTTGAAAGTCAGATTGCGTTGCGCTAAAAATATTGTGTCTCAGTTTAAGCACAGTCATTTATAATTTTTCTAAGGGGACGTTTCAATGTGTATTAGAACAGCATTTAATTCCAAGCGCCCTGCAAAAGACGAAGATTTGTCGCACGATGGGCACAAGAGCGCTGCACGAGGCAAAATTTGTTGGGTAGAGTGCTGGGGGGAGTGTTCAGATGCCGAGTTGTCCTGTACGCCCGACGTCCCTACAAGGAATATTCGTCGGTCAGTCGGTAAAAATGTCCACACACGTCCAGTCTGTAGGACGGTCTGTCGGTTGGTGCATGTGTATGGCATTTTCTAAGCCTACCACTGGACTGTGATACAGGGAAGCGCTATGTTTCTTTAGCCGCATGGGAGGACCCGCGTGCCTGTTGACTCGCAACCGGCGAGCACTGTCCAGCGTGAAAGATAGCGAGACCGATCGACGTGGATAGCAAGAGATGGGCAACGGCTGCCGGCCCCCGCCGCACGGAGCACTGTTACACCGGCTGACTGCGCTCGCCGCCAGCAGAGTGAGCCGTCGCCTGGGCACTCGCCCCGCGCGGCCGTCGGGAATTTATAGCGTCTCGGCGCCGCTGCCGGGGGCGGCTATGATGGCGCGGCCCATTACTCGGGCGCAGCGCTTCCCGGCGACGCGACGTCGTTAATTCGCGGTGACGGCCGCAGCCCGCGCCTCATAAGCCGCTCCGCTGCCGCCAGCGCCGGAGATGCGCCCTCGGGCCATTAATTCCGGTGACGTCGCGTTCTGCGCATACCTGCGTCGTTGTTACGGAGGATGCGCTTCGTCGTGTTTCGGAAGCAACCGCGGCGGATCTGCCGAGCCCGACGTCAACAGCAGGAAACGGCAACCTAACGGCTGCAGCAGTAGGCTCTGTCATTTGTTAGTACATGGCGTGTTTACGACTTTTCAACGTTGGAAACGTTTATGAGCACAACATCCGGCCGTTCGAGGTTGTGACTTGTGACGTTTACGCTTCAATGCATTCATTTCTCTTCCTACATCTGTCAGAAAGTGAAAAAGTGCTCTCCGGCATTCCCTGTTCAAACAGCTGTTCGGCGGCAATTTGCCACAGGAGTAGACTTTACTTACCTTGTAAAACTACCTATGCTACCGTAGACTATCGTAAGTTAGCATAAACAACGGTAGTTTTCCTAGTAGCTTTGATCAGTTAAAATCCTTATCATGTTACCTATATGTTAGGTATGTTGCGTACGTATTCCGGCATTACCTCATTTAGATTGCTTTTCTTGTGCATGCGATCAGTGTTTTACTAGATTCCCACTGAAACCAGAAGTGAGTCTAGAAACTGAGTATGAATATATATACCTTAGCTTCCTATCCTTTACTTAAAAATGAACAGTATTTATAACAAAATTCAAACTGTCGTTGTTTGATTCAGGTTTTATTCGAAAATTGTTGATTTGTATCGTGAAACGGGGATATTGTAGTAAAAATAAAAAAAAGTATACAGATTATCACACAGTTCCATAAAATGCAATTTCATCAAAAAATTAAAATAAAAAAAGGCGAAATAAAATTGTATCTCATATCACTTCAATACTTCGTCGAGTTTATACAAAACATATTTCTGTTATTGCTAAATAATCTTCGCACTTATCAGCTATAACAGGAAGCTCTTGCCTTTGATCATGATGAGGAACGTTCTACCGACTACAGAATAGCTATAGTAACTACATAGATTTTTTGTTTTTTTTGCATGTAAACTGTTCTTACATCGAATGTAAATATTTCGGTTACATAAAAGCGCGGAAGTTACGGAAGTAGGTGACTTTTTTACCTATAAGATGCAATTTATGTTTTGTAATGATGTACTGTACATTGAATGATGTGCGGTTCTAATTATGTGCAATTTTGGGAATTTGTGGTAAGTTCTATGGGACCAAACTGCTGAGGTCATCGCTCCCTAGGCTTACACACTACTTAATCTAACTTAAACAAACTTACACTAAGGACAACACACACACCCATGCGCAAGGTAGGACTCGAATCTCCGACAGGGGGAGCCGTGCGAACCGGGGCAAGGCGCCCGAGACCCCATGGCTACCCCGCGCGGCGTCTAATTATGTGCAAAACAAACAAAAGACAAAGTAATCGGCTCCTAGTTCCTCTCTCACACACTCATTCATGTTTGTTTTCTCTACCAATGCAAACGATACTAACAGTAACATCATTTATGTACCGTCCCAGAACTACCGACCTGTAGTTTTGATAGAGTGCAACTTTAGCTATATTTCATGATCGTTGGCTTTCAGTGAATGCGCAGTGACAGACGAGCAATAATTCACTGGGTTATTTTCTATTACAGCGTGTGTAATAGTAAAGTCTGGTTGAGTATCAAAATCCTATATTAGGTACGGTGCCATTGGACGTGGTATACAGTTGCCTTCCTCCAACTTTTCAGCTGTCTTATCCAGCCAGCTACAGGGGGACCTACAGTCTAATGTGGCCTCGGTATTCCTTCACAACTTGATATTTTCCATTTATCAAACTGATTCCCGGAGGTGAACTAAGCGATCGGTGACAGAGAAAACTTACGAATGACTAGGGACTAGAGTTACGCTCTACCAAAATTATGATTTGGTAGTTTTGGTACAATACTTAAATGACGCTGTAAATGATAGGTTATCGATAGTATTGGTAGAATTAGTAGGGAAAGAAACATAAATGAATGTGTAAGAGCGAAACTGGGAGCTGACGACTTCTCTATGTGTACAGCTTTGTTTTATATTGTACTCAATAGAAAATTCTTCATCAGGACCAAAGGCTAGAGTTTCCTGTTATTACTGATATAGAGAAAGTTGTTTCTGCATAACACAAACATATTTTATATAAGTTCGACATAGTACTGAAACGATGTTTGATATGTTTCTGTTTTCTGGATACTTTTTGTTTTTTGAGGAAATTGCGTTTTCTAGCGGTGTATGATAGCTCTGTATTTTTTTTCTGTAAATCTCTTTTCTCTTCGCAAGTCTACAATTCTTGAGTAGAACTTTAATTAAATATCAAAAATTCCAATTTTGCTATCAATACTGTTTATTTCATTCCTTAGGTTACGCGACCCTTTATATATCCTCGTCAGTTTCTAGACAGGTTTTTATGGGAATCTAGTGAGTTAGTGATCGCATACTTAAAGTAACCGATCGTTATGAGGCAGCGCTCGGTACGTATGCAACACACTTAATGAACAGGTAACCTACCTTAGCTGACCAAAGATATCATGATAACTACCGTGGTGTACGTTTATTTATGGCAGTCTACGGTGTCTCACGCTAGCTTAAAACTCTACTGGGGACTGAATCTCGAATCCTTGGATCTGTAGCCTGGTAGTCACCTAAGCTGACCCTGGCTACACTTACCAAAGAGTGACCACGAAGAACTGGTAGCACGATTGTACCTTCGTTTCCGATTGAAACAAATAAAGATTTGTATGTGGTAGAGTACACATTGTGTTTTGAATTCTACGAATTGGCGACACATGTAAAAGCTCTACACTGATTATACGAGCTCATTCTGCTGTCTGTCGTTTGTTGGCAGGTTAGGTGGCTGCTCTTATTTCACTAAACGGTGTGAAAAGCGTCAATCAGTCCACCTTTCATTCAATTTCGTGTTTTATCACGTTCTGCAGAGTGTCTTTTCTCTGAATGTGCCTTTTCTCATTTTTTTCTGTATCTGGGAGGAAGGTCTCGCAGAGAACCGAAACTGTAGGTGTTTTATCTTCATTTTCAATACATTTAATATTCAGCACACCATATATCAGTAAGAATTCGTCCTAAGCATGGATGATTGCTGGATTGTGCGAATACGGATGTAATTGCCAATTCACGCACCTTGGTGAAACCAGATGGACTTCCTTGGCAGAGTTTCACACCAGAGGCCTGACACAGGGTAGTTCAGTTTAACATTCAAACCTGGCTTGAGGCGCCGCTCAGGAAGGACGTTATCTCTGTGGGTTTTGTTAACGCGTGACCTCGGGATTGTGGCCTTCAGACCCACGCATGAGGGACGCATTTGTTTAAATTTTAGACGTTGAACAGACGAAAATTTCGAGTACGAGGAACCAGGTGTCGTCTCTCCTGTCTCCTGATTTAAGAAGACGTTTGGTACAACTGAAAAATTCTCTTACTGGCTTGTCAGTTCGCCCCTCCACGTTTTTTCAGTATATGTGCACGGAGGCGACAAAGGTTGGATTTTCTTCCGAGTTAGTCAGTCATAGAACAGTCGCTGCGCTTGTCTGTAGCGAGTACCGCTCCTGTGCGCAATGAGATGGCTATTTTGGATGGGAGCTAGGTCTCATTTTCCGAGTTAAGATCTTTCTATAATTGTAAAGTCATTTGTTAGTAGCGTCGTAGGGTTCGCGCGAATGATAATTTTACAATTAAATTCAGATGAAGCAGTACTTGTTCTTTACTTGGTTCATGCATCATACTTCCGGTTGAGTTTCGTGACTATTTCCGCTGCTAGGCATAAGCCAGTTTTAACGACTCAACTTTTGCAAGAAAATGGTGTCTTCGGTTATTCTGTGGAGTCTTTGCGTATGAGCATGTGCGCGTCTATGATGCATCCCCGATCCAGCCCCTTCTCCGCTGAACAGTGGCGATTAATCAGTTTAATGGCATTGAACCGTAGCGTTAAGATTTTATACGTATTACATGTTTAGTGACGTTCAGCAATACGCTCCACTCCATGGGTAAATGTCTTCTGATGTCCTTTAAGAACCAACATAGTTCATTAAATTTTTCCCCTATGAGCGTATCAGCACGCCAGCCTTCCTCCTGTGATCACTGACCTCACGGACCATGTGAAAGAAAGATTCTAGCAATCCTGGTCTATCGATTTCGGGTTTGGTAATTAAATTTCCGTTACGCATTTTCTTCTTGGTTGGAAGCCCCGAAGGTAAAGCTGTTTGGTCTCTTCCCTCAAACAATTCAATCCAATCCCTGGGGTACATTGAATTAATAGATTTGATACTTCAGCCAGCTTGGCGCTCAGAGGAAGTTAGAGGGCGTTAAGAACCATATTTATTCAATACCAAGCTCGCGGCTACGAAAAGTCCCTGCATACAGGACAATAAATCGTACCACCAAAATACAGTGTTCAAAATAATTAGGGAAGCACGTGAATCAACGTCCGGTATGTTAAATCTGTTTTGACAGACAGTACCTATAGTCTTATTGCATGATATGACATCGTTGGTTTCAATGTATGCAACGGCTACAATCATTTGCCATCTGTTGGCTGTATTATGCGTAACAGTGTCAGGTGACACCTCGGAAGGAAGTGAGTATCGGTGACACAGTGTCTTCTAATTAGGTACACTAATGAGAGTTCTCATTTGTGAATGTTGTATTCAACCAAATACATGCAATGCGACACCTTAATGCAATGCAAGTTGCAAGGGCGGCCTGTTAGGGTCAAAAAGACCTTACGTCGTGTTGCTTCAGATGCCAATGTCTCTCCATCTCCCATCCATAGGTTGTGAAGGGAGACAGGTCGGTACACAAGGCGAGTTGGACAAAGTCGCCGATGTGTTACAATCCCACGGAAAGACGTTACCCGACCATATTTCACTTGTGCCGTCGCGCGGATATCGCCAACGCACTGCAAGAAGATCTCAGAAGGCCCACTGGTGCAACGGTGTCCGATCAGACTGCAATGAATAGGTTACGAGAAAGGACTGTAAGACTCAGACATCTTGTTCGAGTAGCTCGTTGGACACGACATCTTGGTGCTCTCCTTCAGTTCTACCGTTCCCGCGTCAACTGGTAAATTTGTCACTTGCGAAACGTGTTATACAAAGATAAGTCCAGATATCCTCTAACGGCTGTGTTCATGCGCAGAGACCCGTGGTGAGCGGTAGCTGGCAAATGTGCATGAAATCGACAGATTTCCAAGGTTCTCTGACATTGTGGAGTGGGTGGGTGGGGGGGCGGGAGGGGGGGGGGGCTCAGTGTTGACAGCCATACGGATCTTGTCTTTGTCCATGGTCACCTTACTGCCAGGCAGTACATCGAACAAATCATGTTGGACCATGTGGTTAATGCCGCATACGGCGATGGCCCTGAATTCCCCGGCCCCATGTGGCAGACGTCAGCACGGATGTCTTGCGAAGCCTGCACATTGAAGTAATGGCCCGATCCAAGTCCCATGGTGCATATGAGGCTAGATGCTTGGCGTACGTCTTCGTCGTCGTTCTGTTTCACCACAGGCTCTCCAAGAACTGTCATGGGCTCTCACTAAAGAATGGGGACGGATACCACAGGGTGACCTCTGTAGACCTATATGAAGCATGCCACATAGGTGTCAGGCAATGATTAACGCTCACCGAGGATTTACACTTGACTGAAGCCCTCAAAGTCCAATGAAAAGCAACCAGGATGACGGGATGAACGATCATTTCTACTTTGTTTTCGATTCGATACCTATCCGACATTTCAAATCTTATTATGTAAACGAACAAGGATGTAATTATGTTTAACAATGAGATTCGCCAAACATATGTGCAATTGAGACGTTTTTTTACTTTATTTTCGTCACCAGTTTCGGCAAGTCATTATGCCACCTTTAGTCCCCGTATGCACCTCTAGAAAATAATCGGTATTGCCATACTACGGCCATATATTTCTGGATATCGTGAATTCGTAACTCAGACGCTTCCTTCAAATACTTGACTGCAATTCTACCCAGTCCTCAATTGTTGCTCAATGAAAAATGGCAGACTCCCAGAGTCGTTTCCCCCTAATTCTTTTGAGCAGTGTGTAACTACCAATTTACAGATGTTTTGCATATTCAAGAAACAGTGGGCAAATATAAGTTTTAAATGGAATCATGTATTTCCTGTGAACTAGCGACTACTAGTTGCTTAGCGAAGGAACAGCCACATTTCACACATGATTTCTACAGCAAGAGCACGTGTGAGATGTCTGGGTCAGGCAGAATGACGGCTAACGAGGGTGAGTAGCTGATTGCTAACCCCACACGTTATCTGACTATGAATCGTATAGTACTTAATTCGATATGGTACGTTATGAATTACATATTTTCAGTTACTCCAGAATTTTACAGGCTGTAGTGGAGATGGTTTCTTTGCATATTACTGACCGAGTTGCCCGAGCTCATGCCAGTCAAAACACACGCGTGAACAGCTGAAGGAGAGGTGTCTGTTGTGTTGCCGCGACGAACGAAGTGGCTCAGAGTGTCAAATGACAGGACTATCGTCGGGCCCAGTAGAACTTGCGAAAATAACTTGGTCGATGTGCAAAAACGCGTTCTCTTTTTAAGCGCTGGATGATTTGATTCCTTTTGTTCCGAAGTAGCGAGCACCTCAATTGAATGTCGTCTACCGATCTGCACGCTCGAAGTGTTTTCGTTCTTCTTCTTCTTCCTCCCATTTTCCCGTTTCTCTATGGGCTCGGCGTTGTTACACTTTGTTTCGGCATTGCTTGCTGACGTCACCACTGTGCCCGGAGACGTAATTTGGCTACTTGCTCTTTCTGCACCTACGGTAACTCTCAAGTTCACTTGTGAGAAAGTTTTAAATCCGGGGCAGACTTACCTCCCCGAGTACCGGGAGCGGCATGATAACAAGCATTACTACCCTGCACCGTTTCTTCTTCTAAATGTGGTAAAGCGTAAGTTAATGAACATGAATAGGGATGGCTGGATACTAAAATGTGACAGCTAATTGACGCAATGCATATTCGCTGTTCGAGCTGGTGGTGGACGCAGTCTTGCGTGGGTGATGAAATGAAACCCTAGGTGTATCAGCCACCTTCTGTCATCGCTTCACGTGCATCCGTTCGTTTGCTTATAGCATCAAATAGGCGCACTTAAATTTAGAGAGACAATAAGCCTCACCTTCGCCTTCGAATTTCGAACGCTCTCGACGTCTCCTGCAGTTTACTCTATGACGCTTAACCACCCACATCAGGGCGAATGCATTGACTCATGCGGGGAACATTTGTGAAGACTGTTTTCGTTCACCAAAATACTGGCAGTAACCCATTTACACTAATGCTACAGCAAGATCGAGTAAATGAGGGATTTTCGCATGCCAATTGAAATAAGTATGACGTTATTTTTTAAATTTTATTAATGACGAGTTGTATCCGGCCACGCCTCCTGTTGCTCAGCCTGCTTTAATGGAAAAGAAGGAGAAGAGAAAGCACGCGTTTCTAATATGTACGGAAATTGCATATACATCCCAATATTTTTCTCTCTCTCCCGTTCCATCTCCTTCTCCTTCCCTCTCTGTCCGTCTTCTCCTCTACCTTCTCTCTCTCCATCGCTTCCTGCCCCTTCTCTGTCCTTCAAGTCCCCCCCTCCCTTTCTGTGCCCATCTTTTCTTCCTCTCCCTCTCTCTATCTGCTCCTACCCCCTATCCACCTCTTCCTTCCCGTTTTCTGTGTCCACTTCCTCCCATCCCTCTGCTCATCTCCTCTCCCCCCCCCCCCGCCCACTTCTAACATTGAGCTTTGTTCATTGTTATTGTATTTTAATCACAAACCTATAAACAATAAAGAGAACTTTCCTGTTTGCTAGCAACGTTTCACTATTGTATAATTTATATATGTATTTGTGTATAAATAAGTACATAACCCAGATGTGTCTAAACGTTTATTATAGTATCGCATAAAATTTGAAGTAAATCGGAAAGGTACAGTTTGGGATTTCTGGTAACAATTTTTTCCCTTTCTCCTTAAAAATATGTATCTATTGGTATGGAACATTGTGTCAAAATTTCACAGAAATCGGTCAAGGACTTCGGGAGATACACAATTTTGAACAAAGAGATATTACATTTTTATGCATATAGACAACAGGAAAATGATATAATTTAATTTTTTTATGCAAAAAAGACAATGATTTTCTGAATCTGAGCTGGTGTGTGTAATTAGCCTACTTTATTTAGGTTACTGAGAGAGACATGCCTGAACTGCTGAAGAAATTTTCACCAACCGGTGAACTGTGGCAGCAGCCTGAGTGGTGGGTACCTTTCCTAACTATGGAGGAGGAAAACCTCGCTGAACCATATACAAAATGAGCACTCTGGTACACGGCGTGTAGAGTATTTGAGACAAAATTGTGTATAAGCTCGGTCTTGGAAAAGGCATGGGAACCCATCTAATACTTAACCCAACATAGATAAAACACTTTCCAAAAGAGAATATATCTGATGCCCGTCTACACATTAACCATCCACTGTTAAATTACCCAGAGAAAAAAAATATATATTTTTTGTGATTAGTTCAAATCCACTTCAAAATACAAACATATGTAACAGATCTGTTAGCGATGAGTCATAAACTATTTGAGATGAATATTTCGCAGGAAACGGTTGGAAGCCTCACTTTAAGTTTGTGTCAGTGTTCAAATCAAAGACGGCAAAAGGTAGCTGTGTGTTTACCTGTAACTCTGTGATACCTCGTTTCTCTGTCGTGTAAATCACCAACAACAAACGGCTGAAGCGCACCTTACGACTTGTGAATATCTATTCTTTCCCTGTTTTGCAACCTGAGATGCTTTCAAAGAGTACATATCTCGGCTGTTACAGTTCTAAAACTGCATCAGTCAGCAGCATCAAGAAAAAGTAAAATGCATAGATTGTGAACGCTTTCTCAAAGAGTATCGGAAAGTAGACGTTACGCTGTGTTTGAAATTACCTCCTGTGTTTATTCCCGGTCATTTATTTCAGTTGCATATAATGAAATGGATAGTCTCCTTCCCATTGGATTCGCTACGAAGATTGGTTCAAATGGCTCTGAGCACTATGGGACTTAACTTCTGAGGTCATCAGTCCCTTAGAACCTAGAACTACTTAAACCTACCTAACCTAAGGACATCACACACATCCATGCCTGAGGCAGGATTCGAACCTGCGACCGTAGCGGTCGCGCGGTTCCAGTCTGTAGCGCCTAGAACCGCTCTGCCACCCCGGCCGGCGCTACGAAGATTCATCTCTGTTTTGTTGTAGATGTTTCGTCTGCTTTCTCTATCCCTATTTACAGGGTTTGAAAGTAGTGTTATAATGTAGGTAATAACACGATTCATCATCAGGAACCTGTGGCTGCAAATGTGTAAGATCATTTTACACAACTGTCTCCCAAACTGATTGCTGCATTTCCCTCATATCAGTGAAGCCGAATTCACATATTACATGAATGCGTGGTGCCCGTTCTTCCAAACATGTCCGAAAGAACAGACAACACGCATTCATATAACTGATTCGCCTCTATGGGCAGCGAATCCACCACCTTCAATGCAGATGCAGAATTACGTTCGACCTCCTGCGGGAATCTAAAAGTACCAAGCATGGAGGACATGGATGGGGACTGCGGGTAGATGTCGCTAGGTGGGAGAGAGGGTCGGCTGGTAGGCGAGGTGCTGTGCTCAACGGCGGTCAGCACTGTGTGTGGGTGGCGCTGTGGTTAACTGCCTCGTAAGCACGAGGTCCCGGGTTCGAATCTCGGTCCGACACGATTTTTCACCCGTCGGCGCTGATTCCGCAAGAAGTCCTGACGCAGCTGATATCAACAGTTCCTTCCCTTTCCTTTCTTCCCCTTCACCTTCAGTTTACATAAAATGATTTCTGATAGTTATCAATACGATTAGTAGCTGCGACAAGTGACCAGTCGTTGTGTGGCGCAGAATACGTAGTGTACAAGTATCACTTCCATCTCTGTTATCTATTTCTGGTTTATACGTGGGATGAAGATTGTCTTTACAACTTACAATAAGCCACAATCCATATTATTATAGCCGGCCGCGGTGGCCGTGCGGTTCTAGGCGCTCCAGTCCGGAGCCGCGCTGCTGCTACGGTCGCAGGTTCGAATCCTGCCTCGGGCATGGGTGTGTGTGATGTCCTTAGGTTAGTTAGGTTTAATTAGTTCTAAGTTCTAGGGGACTAATGACCACAGCAGTTGAGTCCCATAGTGCTCAGAGCCATTTGAACCATATTATTATATCGTTGCAATCATTATATGAAATGCGTCTTGGTAGAAGAAATACGCTGCGAACCCACAGCCGCAAAAGAGTCAAGAAACAAAAATTTCTAATGCAGGCGCAAAGCTCTGCTAGGGTCCAACCGATCGCCATGACATACTATGACAAAGGGTTCATATGGATGTGTTACATTTGGGCCTGTTGTCATTAGGAACCTCTCCCAGTCGTGTCGGCTTTCTTGTCTTTGGATCGTCAGAGTTTCGCGGTGTGTAATCATGTGACACCGATGATAGTGATTCACTGCTCGGATGGAAGCTCGGCAGCCTCGTGGGTTCTACTCGAGGCACGTAAGCAGGTTTAGTGCGACCCTGCTGTCGCCATAAGCGACAAGTCTTAATTTTTGCTTATCGCGAGGGTAGGTCCGCGGTGATCTTGCTTACATACTTCGACTAGACTCTAGACGTACTCTCTAGTCACCGACAAGATACAGTTACACATCTGAAATATCGAGAACGCATGCAACCGAAATGGCGCCAGTTGACAGGAAGATAAAAATTTTGAAATGAATGAGGAGGGAACTGTTTTCTATAAGAAAATTGTGCATATAGGTCCTATTAGACGGCTTTGTATACGAAGGATGAGGTGTAAAAATAATTGCTCACAAAGTGTGCACGTCTCTCTGTCTCTTTCTCCCTCTCACTCTCTTCCTCTTTCTCTCTCTCCCCCCCCCCCTCCCCCCCCCCCAATCTCTACGTGATTTTGTGTGTGTGTGTGTGTGTGTGTGTGTGTGTGTGTGTGTGTGTGTGTATGTGTGTGTGTGTGTGTGTGTGCGTGAGTGTGAGTGCGCTCTAATAGCGTATTCTGATTTTTATTCAGATATATTCAGAAAGTGAATAAATGAATAGTATATGAGTGTTGCCCAGAAAGTAATGCATTTTTTTTTCTTCAACAATTATCTATTGAACATAATGAGAATAACACACACGAAAGAATGGTGTTTTATCTAGGCACCATATTTTTCCACGCAATATCTATACCGTTCTATGACCTTCCTCCAGTGCGAACCATGAGCATGTATGCTCTGTCGGTACCAATCCTTGTGCTGAAGCCGGTGCGAGTGCTTCACTGTGTGAATCAACTCCTCAAAATGTCTTTCTTGAATGGCATCCTTTAATGGTCCAAACAAGGTAAGGTGTGTTACGTGTGACAGCCGTGGGTGGTCTTCCCGACCGCTGCAAATCGTGCAGCTCCGCCGGAACGTCTACTGATGACCTCACCCTCCGTAACCAGCGGCTAACTGTACTTCTAGACAGCAGATGCTCCATAGGCTTTGCACAAGCGTTTGTGAATATTCCGCACAGCTTCTTTCTCTGCAGTGAGAAATTCAATGGCGGCATTTTGCTTGTGGCGTACATCACCTACAGACGCCATTTTGAAACTGTGCTGCAGCTACGCTATCTGTCGGAAGTGACGGAAACTCGGCGAGCTCACTCAGGACACTTGAAATAACGTAACGTTTAGCATTCATAGCATTGTTTACGGCTGAGAAAAAAATGCGGTGCATTACTTTCTGGGCAATCCTAGTATTAAATGAATTCTACGTATTGATAGTTACGAAGTTTCAAATGACATTTTTCATAAGCAGTATAGTAATAGGAAAAAATAAGTTGCATGGTGCACGAGAGACAAATCCTAAGATGAAAAGTGAAGGCTTCGAATGCACAGACAGTGAACAGCGTTCTGCAATTCCGGCGGAAGTGTCGGTTGGAAAAGTGTTGGTGATAGCTTCATAGGAGGATTTCCGTCTTCCTGCGTCTGCCCGATACTGTTGATGTTTCTCTGTCTGATGTTCGCACTGAACTGTGAAAGTATCATCTGCCATACGAACACAGATTTGATTAGATCTTTTTGGCAAGACTTAGTAGTTATTTGATGTCACTTCTCATATTTATGCTTCACTGCTTGGTGCTTGCTTCTTGGCAGAAAGCAGCTGCTCGAATCTAACAACGAAATCTGTGTTACAGAGTTTAATAAGTTACCGGGTGACGGATAACAGTGGATGTGAGGTTACCTTACTTAACTCTGCACGAGATCGTTCTATTTCATCACTTAAGCTCAAGCAGAAAGTTTCACTAAGAATACGGAAATGTATCAAGATTGGGTCTTCGTACGAAATGTAAACAGTTGTAAGCAACTATGTTTGTTTTATTTGACGTAAGTGTACTTGTTCTATTCGGCGGAGCAACGGAGTAATACATGGACGTAAAACGATACTGAGTAGCAATATATCGACCATTGTTATTTACCAGCTCTTTAGCGAATGAGACTTGAAATAAATTGTTTAAACATAGTGACCGTTCCATTCATCGAAGGAGCAAGACGGAGTAATACATGGACGTAAAACGATACTGAGTAGCAATATATCGACCACTGTTATTTACCAGCTCTTTAGCGAATAAGACTTGAAATAAATTGTTTAAACATAGTGACCGTTCCATTTCTTTTTTAATTTACTGTTTCACTGTTTCGAAACAGCGTATCGAAAGATTACATTGTAGTGTTTCATTTGTTTCGAAACAGTTACGTGTTCTTTTTTTTGTGTTTTTTTTTGGGCTTCCTTCCTCCCCTATAGCCCTACCTTTTCCTCTCCAAAAATGCCGCCATCCTCTAGTGTCGACGCAGCACGTAAAGCATGGTGCTCTTAGTAGCAAGAATTATTGCCATAAACCGAAAATAAAAGCGGAGGCATACTCAGGGGGCGACGACACACTACTCAGAAATACACCGCCCTCTGCAGGTGTGAAGCAAGTGATGACTTTAGAAACGAAAAAGGAAGAAATAAAGAAAGACAGAAATGAAGGCAAATTGAAAACAGGGACGGCAGCACACACAAATGAAAACGAAACTGGCGAGATAATCCCATCGCCCATAGAATTAACGAAGCAATAATCCTCTAAGATAGATTACGTGTTTTCCAATAATTTTTTCATACAAGGTTCACACAATTCCCATGTTACCAATTGCCATATTATCAGTATCATAGAACAGTCTACTCTAGTGATGCCCAGAAGGCCAATGATCTTGGGTATAGGCAAGTCAAGGGTAGTTTGAAAATCTGAGTGACAAAGATCCAGGGGTAAACTCAGGCAATTCCTGGACGAGGTGCCTTAGTCAACCCGGAACACCTTTTGATAACCATGAACCATTGCAACTTTCAGAAATCTTGCAAAAGTAGTGGTATATTTCCGGTCAGATTCCGCCAGGCGATGCTGGCTCCACAGGTAGTCCATGAAAGAGACAGCATCGGTGAGGGAAAGGTCATAGATCGTGAAAATGGTGTGGCCCAAGAGCCACACCATTGCGTTACGTCGTGTTCGGGGGTTGGTCTGAAAATCAGGGATAAGGGACCAGTCGATTGATACATTGTCTGGTATCGTCCAACCGATCAGCGCTAATAACACACGTGCAAGGTCCCACACTTCTGTGACATGTGGGCATAAGAGACGATACTCTCTAGTGGCTACGTCACCACATTGACCGCAAGCAGCCTAGCGCCGTAAGCGGCATCGAAGCAGCATGACACTGTTAGTAATTCGAATGTATTTCATTATCAGCAAATATAACTACTATGACACTTTAACGCCTGCGAGTGAACAGCACGCAACACATCTGAGGCGCATCTCTCATATCAGACAACAAGCAGAAGTCTACTCGTAGCAGACAGAAGGCTCGCATGAATAAAGCCGCTCCCATATTCTGACGCAGACAAACGCAAAGACTCATTGATGAGTTACTGAAGCCGCCATAGCCACAGAAATATTCATGCAAGTTCCGACTGTAATAAACTTTATTGACTGAGAAATCAATCAGTTTGCCTACCAGTATAGACTGCCGTTACGGCTATTTTCTGACCACTGTTCCTCTTGAATGCCACACACCGAATTATCCTAGGAACAGAAAGCTAAACTAAATAGCGCAATACTGCCAACATACACTACTGGCCATTACAATTGCTACACCACGAAGATGACGTGCCACAGTGCTAAATTTAACCGACAGGAAGAAGATGCTGAGATATGCAAATGATTAGCTTTTCAGAGCTTTCACATACGGTTGGCGCCGGTGGCGTACCTACAACGTGCTGACGTGAGGAAACTTTCCAACCGATTTGTCAAACACATACAGCAGTTGACCCGCGTTGCCTGGTGAAGCGTTGTGGTGATGCCTCGTTTAAGGAGGAGAAATGTGTACTATTACGTTTCCGACTTTGATAAAGGTCGGATTGTGGCGTTATCGCGATTGCGGTTTATCGTATCGCGACACTGCTATTCGCGTTGGTCGAGATCCAATGACTGTTAGCAGAATATGGAATCGGTGGGTAATACGGAACGCAGTGCTGGATCCCAACGGCCTCGTATCGCTAGCAGTCGAGATGACAGGCATCTTATCCGCATGGCTGTAACGGATCGTGCAGCCACGTCTCGATCCCTGAGTCAACAGATGGGGACGTTTGCAAGACAACAACCATCTGCACGAACAGTTCGACGCCGTTTGCAGCAGCATGGACTATGAGCTCGGAGACTATGGCTGAGGTTACCCTTGACACTGCATCGTAGACAGGAGCGCCTGTGATGGTGTACTCAACGACGAACCTGGGTGCACGAATGGCAGAACGTCATTTTTTCGGATGAATCCAGGTTCTGTTTACAGCATCATGATGGTCGCATCCTTGATCGGCGACATCGCGGTGAACGCACATTGGAAGCGTCTATACGTCATCTCCATACTGGCGTATCATCCGGCGTGATGGTATGGGGTACCATTGGTTACATGTCTCGGTCACCTCTTGTTCGCATTGACGGCACTTTGAGCACTGGACGTTACCCTTCAGATGTGTTACGATCCGTAGCTCCACCCTTCATTCGATCCCTGCGAAACCATACATTTCAGCAGGATAATGCGTCACCGCATGTTGCAGGTCCTTTACGAGCATTTCTGGATACAGAAAATGTTCGACTGCTGCCCTGGCCAGCACATTTTCCAATTGAAAACTTTTGGTCAATGGTGGCAGAATGACTGGCTCGTCACAATACACTAGTCACTACTCTTGATGAACTGTGGTATCGTATTGAAGCTGCATGGGCAGCTGTACCTGTACACGCCATCCAAGTTCTGTTTGACGCAATTCCCAGGCGTATCAAGGACGTTATTACGGCCAGAGGTGGTTGTCCTGGGTACTGATTTCTCAGAATCTATGCACCCAAATTTCGTGAAAATGTAATCACATGTTAGTTCTAGTATAATATATTTGTCCAATGAGTACTCGTTTATCGTCTACATTTCTTCTTGTTGTAGCATTTTTAATGGCCAGTAGTGTAAAACATATCATTCGGATATTTTCTGTGAGGTATTCACACCTGACGCTTCCGGTACTGCTCTTGTCTTGTTCTTCTCACTTTGTTATGCGGTGCCCATAGATAGTTACGTTCGTGGATGAATATACCTCCATGGGCACATTAGGACTACACTCATTTTATAATGACAGAAAGTATAAGGTATGACTGTGTGGGTCGTAGTGAAAGTTGTTCTCAGTTTCCTTCTCTGCGTCTACGTATACTGTCTCTGCTGTTCAAATAAAAACTATACGAAAAGAAAAGATAAAGAAATAGTGGAAATAGCACATGAAGCTGTATTTAACTATAAACTATCTCCTTGTATAAAATGGAGCCTTTGGAGGTCTCTACACCTATACAAGCTCGTAAGAGTGCCAAATTCGTTCCGTAAGGACAATAGTCCTCATACGTACCATAATACCAACACCATTTTATCGCTGTATGTGCACACAAATGTTCGCTGAGAGGTCGCGACCGTTCGTCGAAATGTGCAGACTGACATATGAAGTCTCTAGTGTTTAACATATATGCAAGAGTCCGGCGCCTTTCCGGTAGATACCGCGACTCGAGACGTCCATCTCTGTTTCACATATGTGTAGTAGTATGGTTACTCAGCAAAATTCACTCACGTTGCGTGTTCGTTGACACCACTGAAAATATATTTCCACTTTATACGAAAACGATTTAAAAGATAACGTGGTAGGCGGCTTTCAGTTAGGTTCACATCACCTGACGATGTGACATTCAAGAAGAAAACGTGTGTGGCGGGTTTTTTTAGACATCACACCGATTCACTGACAACAGTTATTGCTGTTTTAGTGAGTTTTGTTGGATCATTGTCTGCTTTTCCTGAGCTTGCTGTTTCTATAACACAGGTATTTGTTGTATTAGCGAGTGGGTCTACCGGTTGCTAAGTATAATGAGAATGAAACCCGTAACTCGACATCCTCCTCTAACGGGACATCCTCCTCTACCATTACCTTTGCTCAACAGTAGTTTTCGATAGCAGTATAATTTTTTCCAATTTTGGACAGGTCAGTATTATCACAGATGCTTTTCTGGAACTTTCATATGTTATATTTCAAGCTAAAATTTATGAAAAGGAATTGTTGTTGTTGTGGTCTTCAGTCCTGAGACTGGTTTGATGCAGCTCTCCATGCTACTCTATCCTGTGCCAGCTTCTTCATCCCTGAGTAAGTGCTGCAACCTACATCCTTCTGAATCAGCTTAGTGTATTCGTCTCTTGGTCTCCCTCTACGATTTTTACCCACCATGCTGCCCTCCAATACTAAATTGGTGATCCCTTGATGCCTCAGAACATGTCCTACCAACCGATCCCTTCCTTTAGTCAAGTTGTGCCACGAACTCCTCTTCTCCCCAATCCTATTCGATACCTCCTCATTAGTTATGTGATCTACCCATCTAATCATCAGCATTCTTCTGTAGCACCACATTTAGAAAGCTCCTATTCTCTTCTTGTCCAAACTATTTATCGTCCACGTTTCACTTCCACACATGGCCACACTCCATACAAATACTTTCAGAAACGACTTCCTGACACTTAAATCTATACTCGATGTTAACAAATTTCTCTTCTTCAGAAACGCTTTTCTTGCCATTGCCAGTCTACATTTTATATGCTCTCTACTTCGACCATCATCAGTTATTTTGCTCCCCAAATAGCAAAACTCCTCTACTACTTTAAGTGTCTCATTTCCTAATCTAATTCCCTCATCATCGCCCTAGTTAACTCGACTACATTCCACTATCCCCGTTTTGCTTTTGTTGATGTTCATCTTATATCCTCCTTTCAAGACACTGTCCATTCCGTTCAACTGTCTTCCACGTCCTTTGCTGTCTTTGACAGAATTACAATGTCATCGGCGAAACTCAAAGTTTTTATTACTTCTTACTTTATAAAAAATTTTAATTTCGCTGTTATAATCGATAAGTACTAGTTCTGAGTGCACAGTTAAAAATATGTTTTTTAGAAACGTTTGAAATTACGAATTATTTACACAGTTAAAATTTCTATTATTAATTACGTAATCCTGTACTGTTTACTATATTTATTTCTGGATTCATTTATGAAATAATTATCGATATTAATAATGTAATGAAAACTAGAAGGAACTCATTTGTTAAGAAAGATTGTAAACCCTTTGGGATATTGTTATTTCCGCAGGGTGTGGGAGTCGTTAGCCTGTATCTGATGTGAGCCGTGAGCGGCTAGCGTTGATGCCGTTCATAACTTGGCATCTTGTAATAGCGATAGAAACGTCTCGTTTTCTTAGTGCGTTCACTGGCGCTACTACGTTCGCTCGCCTTGGCTGTCTGTGAGTGGTAGCAGCAGCGCTTATCGATAGGGCGTACTGTGGTGCCATCTTTGGAGCGGCCTCTAGTATTTCCGGGGTCGTCCTGTGTCGAGATGGGACGGAGAAGCAGTGAGGGCCGGACAGCCAGTACTCGCCCGATCACTGGCGACACGCATGCACTGTCCGACGGAAGGATGTGGTCGCGAGAGTGCACGACCACGTCAAGAACCGGATTCAGCGAGTTTTTAGTTGAATGGACCGTGATATTGGAGTAGTGTAACTTTCACTTGTGTGTGTGTGTGTGTGTGCGTCCGCCCGTCGAAGTGGTCTCATGGCAATAAGTTGTAAGTCGGCGATTTATACTGGGGATCCTTCCCGAGCCCGACTTGAGTTGAGACGACCGTTGGTTGGCCGGTCGTTCGGTCGGTCGTCGCAGCGGACGACGTGCATTTGATCTTTCGACCGCTTCTGGTTTCTCAGTGTTTGTGCCGACTTATAAATCGTCCGTGTTGTTTCACAGTGCCTGGTTTTATTATTGTGAGTTGTTGCTGGAATTGTTTTCCCGTATTCGTGTGTATCTCGTGGTTTTGAGTAGCAGTTTTTTTTAATGCTGTCTGCGTACTGGATTTGGGGGGGAGTGGCGAACGGAGATCAGTTTGGCTTTGGACGGAGCAGCGAGGAGGTCCGCAGCGTGTGGGCATGCCAGGACCGCTGGCGACGTGTAGGCACTGTTGGACCGAGGGGCTGTAGCCGACGTTTGAAGTTGAGTGAACCGTGTCCAGTACTGAAACCTCCACTGTTTGAGATCCCGCTGTTGTTTGAGTGTTGCTGCTCCCAGGGTCGGTGAGACCAGCTGCAACAAGTGGAGTTTGTCAGGTTGGCGGAAGCTACTCCTTGATGTTAGTTTGGATTTAGTTGGTTGGTTTGGGGTTGTTTGGGGGAAGAGACCAAACTGCGAGGTCATCGGTCTCATCGGATTAGGGTAGGACGGGGAAGGAAGGCGGCCGTGCCCTGTCAAAGGAACCATCCCGGCATTTAGGGAAATCACAGAAAACATAAATCAGTATGGCCGGATTTGAGATTGAGCCGTCGTCCTCCCGAATGCGAGTCCAGTGTTTGGATTTAGTATTATTCTTATTAGTGAAGTGCAATCAGCGGTATTCTCTGCCTTGTGGCCGCTAACGCCACAGTTACCTGCCCTGGAGGTTAGCATACTTTTCCGGCAGTGTACCTTTGCTCGAGGTGTTTATGCCGTCCGTCACGGCGTGTAGATCGACAGCTTCTTGAATTGTGCTGTGCATATGTTTTTGGAAGGTCTACCTCGGTTCTAGCGTTTCCTTCGGCCTTGGGTATGTTTCTGAAGACATGGTGCTGTCCGTCTCTTCACCCTTGCCCAAAAATAACCATCGTTGTGCAGGTGATTGGAACTTAGGCGGATTGGTTAGTCGGTCGGTTTGTGCTTAAACTACCCGTAGTGTGAGTTACCATCCTGTTACGTGAGTACAACTCCTGGCTGCCTGTTTCACCGCTTACACAGCTGTAGTCACCTTCCTCAGGGCGATCCAGGGATCACTGTGTGTAGATCACTCCGTCTTATTTGCACATGTTGTCATAATTGTTTAAAATTTACTCTAATTTTTAACATGTTATTGCCTTCCCCACTTGTAATTCCAGCCTTCAGCCGTTAATTGTTTGTAGCATTGCTTGAGGCCTTCAGCCGGCACATAATTTTCAATCCTGTTTTAGTGAGGCCTTCAGCCGCTCTATAGCTTGGTACAAGTTATTAAGATTATTAGAAAGGGTTTTAGTATTTTTAAAGTGGAATTGTCCACATTATTTGTAATTCAGGCCTTCAGCTCTTGTGTATTCTGAAATTGCTTGTGGCCTTCAGCCCACGAATAATTTGCAATTTTTTCTTAATGAGGCCTTCAGCCGTTATTATAACTTGTTTTTATTGTCAAGAAGAAAATATCTTAGTATTTGTTAATGTGTAACTGCCTTCCTCACTTCTAATTCAGGCCTTCAGCCGTTACGTTTTTTTTTTTTTTTTTTTTTTTTTTTTTTTTTTTTTTTTTTTTTTTTTTTTTTTTTTTTTTTTAGGAAATTGCTTCTGGCCTTATTTAACTGTCAGACTTCACTTACATTTTGTGGAAGGTTTTGTAGCTCAGGGGCTATGTTGATAGGCGTTTCTATCGCCTTTTAAGATAACTGCGTGTTTCAATTTAAAATTTTGGGTAGAATCTACTACTTGTGCAATTGTTTTCGTGTCTGATTAAAATTACTGAGCCATATGTGAATAAATTGTTATGGAATTGGACATTGGAAATTTGTGGCAAGATCTTATGAGACCAAACTGCTGGTGAGGTCATAGGTCCCTAAGCTACTTAATTTAACTTAGACTAACTTACGCTAAGAGCAACACACACATCCATGCCCGAGGGAGGACTCGAACCTCCGACGGGGTGAGCCACGAGAACCGTGATAGGACGCCTAAGACCCCGCGGCTATTCCGCTCGGCTATTACGAAATATTTATTCGTTTCGTGTTTGGTGAAGTTTGTGCTATTGTGATAGTACAGTTTTGTAACTTCCTTGCGCAGGCAGTTTCAGGTGCGCCTCTTGTACTGTCTTTTGGAAATTATATTGACAAGCTTGAAACGTATTACTGAGTTATTTGTTACTGTGGATTTAATTTTAATTGATTTTAATGGCAAAGCAGCATTGGTACTTCGAGTATCGTCTATTGTTTTCAAATATTTCTTCAGTATCAGGTTGTTTTTATAGCTTGTTCTATTAATCTCTTACAGACTGACTTGTTATTTAATGGTGAATTAGTTCTCTTTCTGGCAAGTGTAACTATACTGAAATTTACTTAAACTTATTGTATTCGAGGCCAAATAAATGTTTAAAACTTGTTTAACTAAAATAGAAATTGTTTTATTAAGGGCGAAAACGCTCACAGCTCAACCCCGTCCTACCACTCCCTCTAGCGGCACAGGTGGAACTAATCGTACCTGTCGCACCTGTCAAGTTCAGGAGCTGTGTCACTGCGTGCTGCACTGATAACATAGCCAGGATACCAGTCCCTTTTTTGTTGTTGTGTGCCACTGAGTTGTTGTCCAGACACTCTCTGGGTATCAATCCACGATTCAGCACAAAATTTTTCCTTATATCATAGAGTAGACAGTCGACATTGCGTATTATCTGCAGAAGTGCAGAAATATTTCACCTCAGCAGCATCCCTGAGGGTAAGAAAAACGGGTTCCCGGGTTAGATTCCCGGCGGGGTCAGGGATTTTCTCTGCCTCGTGATGACTGGGTGTTGTGTGATGTCCTTAGGTTAGTTAGGTTTGAGTAGTTCTAAGTTCTAGGGTACTGATGACCATAGATCTTAAGTCCCATAGTGCTCAGAGCCATTTGAACCATTTGGTAAGGAAATCATCCGGAGATGCTACTCCCAGAGCGACATTACGTTGCCAACGTTGATGCTAAATGGTGCAAGTGCCGACCGAACCTGTTACGAAATAGTATTCATATTTTTATAGCCTCCCCCCCCCCCCCCCCCGCCCTGAACCATGGACCTTGCCCTTGGTGGGGAGGCTTGTGTGCCTCAACAATACAGATAGCCGTACCGTATGTGCAACCACAACGGAGGGGTATCTGCTGAGAGGCCAGACAAACCTGTGGTTCCTGAAGAGGGGCAGCAGCCTTTTCAGTAGTTGCAGGGGCAACAGTCTAAATGATTGACTGATCTGGCCTTGTAACACTAACCAAAATGGCCTTGCTGTTCTGGTACTGCGAACAGCTGAAAGTAAGGGGAAACTACAGGCGTAATTTTTCCCGAGGGCATGCAGCTTTACTGTATGGTTAAATGATGATAGCGTCCTCTTGGGTAAAATATTCCGGCCGTAAAATAGTCCCCCATTCGGATCTCCGGGCGGGGACTACTCAGGAGGACATCGTTATCAGGAGAAAGAAAACTGGCGTTCTACGAATCGGAGCGTGGAATGTCAGATCCCTTAATCGGGCAGGTAGGTTAGAAAATATAGAAATGGAAATGGATAGGTTAATGTTAGATATAGTGGGAATTAGTGAAGTTCGGTGGCAGGAGAAACAAGACTTTTGGTCAGGTGAATACAGGGTTATAAATACTAAATCAAATAAGGGTAATGCAGGAGTAGGTTTAATAATGAATAAAAAAAATAGGAGTACGGGTAAGCTACTACAAACAGCATAGTAAACGAATTATTGTGGCCAAGATAGACACGAAGCCCACGCCTACTTCAGTAGTACAAGTTTATATGCCAACTAGCTCTGCAGATGACGAAGAAATTGAAGAAATGTATGATGAAATAAAAGAAATTAATCAGAAAGTGAAGGGAGAAGAAAATTTAATAGTCATGGGTGACTGGAATTCGGTAGTAGGAAAAGGGAGAGAAGGAAACGTAGTAGGTGAATATGGATTGGGGCTAAGAAATGAAAGAGGAAGTCGCCTGGTAGAATTTTGCGCAGAGCATAACTTAATCATAGCTAACACTTGGTTGAAGAAATATGAAAGAAGGTTGTATACATGGAAGAATCCTGGAGATACTAAAAGGTATCAGATAGATTATATGATGGTAAGACAGAGATTTAGGAACCAGGTTTTAAATAGCAAGACATTTCCAGGGGCAGATGTGCACTGTGACCACAATCTATTGGTTATGAACTGTAGATTAAAACTGAAGAAACTGCAAAAAGGTGGGAATTTAAGGAGATGGGACCTGGATAAACTGACTAAACCAGAGGTTGTACAGAGTTTGAGGGAGAGCATAAGGGAACAATTGACAGGAATGGGGGAAAGAAATACAGTAGAAGAAGAATGGGTAGCTTTGAGGGATGAAATAGTGAAGGCAGCAGAGGATCAAATAGGTAAAAAGACGAGGGCTAGTAGAAACCCTTGGGTAACAGAAGGAATATTGAACTTAACTGATTAAAAGGAGAAAATAAAAAAAATGCAATAAATGAAGCAGGCAAAAAGGAATACAAACGTCTCAAAAATGATTTCGACAGGAAGTGCAAAATGGCTAAGCAGGGATGGCTAGAGGACACATGTATGGATGTAGAGGCTTATCTCACTAGGGGTAAGATAGATACTGCCTACAGGAAAATTAAAGAAACCTTTGGAGAAAGGAGAACCACTTGCATGAATATCAAGAGCTTTGATGGAAACCCAGTTCTAAGCAAAGAAGGGAAGGCAGAAAGGTGGAAGGAGTATATAGAGGGTCTATACCAGGGCAATGTTCTTGAGGCCAATATTATGGAAATGGAAGAGGATGTAGGTGAAGATGAAATGGGAGATGTGATGCTGCGTGCAGAGTTTGACAGAGCACTGAAAGACCTGAGTCGAAACAAGGCCCCTGGAGTAGACAACATTCCATTAGAACTACTGACGGCCTTGGGAGAGCCAGTCATGACAAAACTCTACCATCTGGTAAGCAAGATGTATGAGACAGGCGAAATTCCCTCAGACTTCAAGAAGAATATTATAATTCCAATCCCAAAGAAAGCAGGTGTTGACAGATGTGAAAATTACCGAACTATCAGTTTAATAAGTCACAGCTGCAAAATACTAACGCGAATTCTTTACAGACGAATGGAAAAACTTGTAGAAGCCGACCTTGGGGAAGATCAGTTTGGATTCCGTAGGAATGTTGGAACACGTGAGGCAATACTGACCCTACGACTTATCTTAGAAAATAGATTAAGGAAAGGCAAACCTACGTTTCTAGCATTTGTAGACTTAGAGAAAGCTTGTGACAATGTTGATTGGAATACTCTCTTTCAAATCCTGAAGGTGGCAGTGGTAAAATACAGGGAGCGAAAGGCTATTTACAATTTGTACAGAAACCAGATGGCAGTTATAAGAGTCGAGGGACACGAAAGGGAAGCAGTGGCTGGGAAGGGAGTGAGACATGGTTGTAGCCTCTCTCCAATGTTATTCAATCTGTATATGGAGCAAGCAATAAAGGAAACAAAAGAAAAGTTCAGAGTAGGTATTAAAATCCATGGAGAAGAAATAAAAACTTTGAGGTTCGCCGATGGCATTGTAATTCTGTCATAAACAGCAAAGGACTTGGAAGACCAGTTGAACGGAATGAAAAGTGTCTTGAAAGGAGGAAATAAGATGAACATCAACAAAAGCAAGACGAGGATATTGGAATTTAGTCGAATTAAGTCGGGTGATATTGAGGGAACTAGATTAGGAAATGAGACACTTAAAGTAGTAAAGGAGTTTTGCTATTTGGGGAGCAAAATAACTGATGATGGTCGAAGTAGAGAGGATATAAAATGTAGTCTGGCAATGGCAAGGAAAGTGTTTCTGTGGAGGAAAAATTTGTTAACATCGAGCATAGATTTAAATGTCAGGAAGTCGTTTCTGAAAGTATTTGTATGGAGTGTAGCCATGTATGGAAGTGAAACGTGGACAATAAATAGTTTGGACAAGAAGAGAATAGAAGCTTTTGAAATGTGGTGCTAGAGAAGAATGCCGAAGATTAGATCGGTAGATCACATAACTATTGAGGAGGTATGGAATAGAATTGGGGAGAAGAGGAGCTTGTGGCACAACTTGACTAGGAGAAGGGATCGGTTGGTAGGACATGTTCTGAGACATCGAGGGATCACCAATTAAGTACTGGAGGGCAGCGTGGAGGGTAAAAATCGTAGAGGGAGACCAAGAGATGAATACCAGACGGCTTCCTCTTTCATTTCTCAGCCCCAATCCATATTCACCTACTACGTTTCCTTCTCTCCCTTTTTCTACTATCGAATTCCAGTCACCCATGACCATTAAATTTTCGTCTTCCTTCACTACCTGAATAATTTATTTTATCTCATCATACATTTCTTCAATTTCTTCGTCATCTGCAGAGCTAGTTGGCATATAAACGTGTACTACTGTAGTAGGCATGGGCTTCGTGTCTATCACTATAATACGTTCACTGTGCTGTTTGTAGTAGCATACCCGCACTCCTATTTTTTTTATTAATTTTTAAACCTACTCCTGCAGTACCCCTATTTTATTTAGTATTTATAACCCTGTATTCACCTGACCAGAAGTCTTGTTCCTCCTGCCACCGAACTTCACTAATTCCCACTATATCTAACTTTAACCTAACCATTTACCTTTTTAAATTTTCTAACCTACCTGCCCGATTAAGGGATCTGACATTCCACGCACCGATCCGTAGAACGCCAGTTTTCTTTCTCCCGATACCGATGTCCTCCTGAGTAGTCCCCGCCCGGAGATCCGAATGGGGGACTATATTACGTCCGGAATATTTTACCCAAGAGGACGCCATCATCATTTAACCATACAGTAAAGCTGCATGCCCTCGGGGAAAATTACGGCAGTAGATTCCCCCTGCTTTCAGCCGGTCGCAGTACCACAACAGCAAGGCCATTATGGTTGGTGTTACAAGGCCAGATCAGTCAATCATCCAGACTGTTGCCCCTACAACTACTGAAAAGGCTGCTGCCTCTCTTCAGGAACCACACGTTTGTCTGTCCTCTCAACAGATACCCCTCTGTTGTGGTCTCACCTACGGTACGGCTATCTGTATTGTTGAGGCACGCAAGCCTCCCCACCAAAGGCAAGGTCCATGGTTCATGGGGGGAGGAAAATTTTACTTAATAAATGTAATAACTGACAGCGACGCATGTGAGTAGATTATGCAACTATAATGAAAGAAACATGAAAATCTGTGACGAGACAGGCAAAAGACAGAAATACGTTAAAGAGTTAAAATGTGCTTATGATTTTGTGTAACAATCCCGAGAATACGGAGCGAGATGTGTAGGACTCAGTGAGAAATAAGGGCTGTTGTATTATTGGAAGAAATAAGTCATTCGTTTGTATTGACGACCAAGAAGTTCCGTAATTCTTTTTTTACTAACGTGGAAATTATTCTACAGTCAAGTACTTGAAATACGTAACTTAAAGCGAAGTGTGCACTGATAGTATGAAAGCGAGGGGGAGGGGCTTGGTGGTGAAAATAATTCTAAATGTAAGGATCGAGTGTCTAGTGAATGACTGCTAGTTGTCAGGGAAATTCTCTTCCCGATTCTACTACAAAGTGTTAGGATTTCTTTATCGTGAAACTCCTGTGTTATAGACTTTACCAGAAGATTTTGACTTAATGCCAACGGTAAACAATCACATCTAAAGATAATCGTTACACGTGGTCGAACCTAGCCATCAGTCGTTAATGTAATGTTTCATAATGTTTACTTAATGACGCCATTTTATTATAGTTAATCGCATAGAAATTGCTACTGACAGTGCTAGAATACATGTCATACCCCGAAGTAAATTAAATGTTGTAGCTCTATGCGGTAGCTGTCGTATAGTTAAGCAGCATGGATAATGTGTACGCTGCAGGATAGTTACGCAGGACGTGTTGGTTGCCTGTTGAACAAAGACGTTTGCTGTATCCACCGTTTCGCGTCTGTTTACAAGAGCGGAAGCCGATAGATATAGCCGGACCTAGGCACTCTGCTGATTGTGAAAATTGCACATGAAGAAAGCAAGTGAATGATGTGGAACTTGGAGGACATAACAACACTCATTAGCAGTCTATTATTAGAATTACAGAGTGCCAGTGTTTGTGTGTGTGTGTGTGTGTGTGTGTGTGTGTGTGTGCCACAGCCTGAGGATAAGAAAATGAAACACCTACAGCATTCCTTACGATGTCATTTATTGTATGCCTACCACTGTTTCGGTGCTTGAGTGCACCATCTTCAGGCTTTAGCTGATGCTCAAGACTTTGACACCATCTGTATATCCGATGCATCAGTGCCCAACATCTAGAACTGGTTTACTCAGACTACCTGATGTTGGCTCTCCAATCATCAGCTATCTACCATAGTTGATAGTCGGAGAGACAACATCGATGTTACAGTTAGTCTGCGTAATCCAGTTATAGATGTTGGTCACTGATACATCGTATATACGTATGGTGTTAATCTCTTCAGCATCAGCTAAATGGTGTACCGAAGCTGGTAGCCAACAATAAATGACATCACAAGGACGGTTGTAGGTGGTTCACTTTCTGGCGTAAGTGAACGGTCGAAGACCCCAGACCTGCAATCACAAGGATGAACATACAAAAACAGTATGAAGATTCGAGTGTGCCGTACACTCACCCGAGTCGCGTTACTGTCATCACCAGATACCGACTGCTGTTTGTAGCATGCTAGAAGAGACTGGCTTTGGTAAGTCCCTATGGGTATTTGTAACTGCGCTGTTAGTGGTGGTACAGATGGTGCACTCCGGTCAGGTGAGAGAAATTTGGGGGCCTGGGAAGTACTTTCAGTTTTTTCAGACATTTTTGGACTCATCTACCTTTGTAGTGAGGTACACTACGTTACTGCATGTTACAGGGACAACAATCTAATGCACAGGTGAAAGTCACCACTCTAAGATTGGATTCGTAACTGACTCACACAAGAGTGCCGTCTACGTGGACTAATGATCCAACAAAATACTTGCAAAACAAACCCCAACACTGTCCCATTCCCTTATGTTTTCCAAGCAGTGGGGGTGGAGTGTTAGTATGCGGATCTGGGCGTATCTTCCACCATTGCTATGAGGCCTACAGCTTTATCCATCGTATTAGCCTATCTGTCAAATAGGAGCAATCACTTTTCGTTACTACAGAACAATTTCAAGACTGGCATCAATGCAAAGTCGCCAGTATGGGGTGCAGATACCTCCAGACCTCTTCGTATCTACCCGTTAAGCAGAACTCGCGTAACGTTTTCGATAGGCACAAAATTAGACGGTTCATGGCAAAATGTTGACGATTTACTGACGTAGGCGTACTACAGTCCGCAGTCAGGCACCAAATGTTACTCTACGCTGCTCGGCTGATGTGTCATCCTCTGACATGCATAACTGGATGCCGGACGGATCAGCATTACCGGGATACCGCCCTCCCATATGGTGCCAGTAGTCCGACCTTGGAAACGCTCATTTAAATAGTTCAAATGGTTCAAATGGCTCTGAGCGCTATGGGACTTAACATGTGTGGTCATCAGTCCCCTAGAACTTAGAACTACTGAAACCTAACCAACCTAAGGACATCACACACATCCATGCCCGAGGCAGGATTAGAACCTGCGACCGTAGCGGTCACGCGGTTCCAGACTGAAGCACCTAGAACCGCACGGCCACGCCGGCCGGCATTTAAATAGTTCCACAATTGCTCTCCGTAGACTGTTTGCACTCAGTGCCGCTCGTCTCATCAAGGAAAAATAGCTCCGGTACAGGGAATCGAAACTTCCCCCTCCGCTAAGCAGTCAGACAGACTAACCGCTCATGGAAGGCCGGCTCAACACCTCGGTCTACAGAAAAAACTGGCGACGTTAAATGACTAAGGTGCACAAGAACAATTCATAAAATGCCACACAGCACTCATCAGAAGCTTATTATCGTTAACTGGAGTCTTCATGTGGCGAATCCTAGAGTCTGACTGACGTCACACCCGTGAAGACTCCAGTCAATACCACAACCGGAAACTGTGAGAAGTTCCGTTGACAGTCACTCATTTAGCAACTTTTCCTCTGTCGACGGCTATGGCGGATGAAATACGTGAAGAAAACCGTTCAGTTCCCTTATACACTGAAACGTCAAAGAAGCTGGTATAGGCATGAGTATTCAAATGCAGAGATATGGAAACACGCGGAATACGGCTCTGCGGTCGGCAACGCCTATATAAGACAACAAGCGTCTGGCGCATTTATTAGATCGGTTACTGCTGCTACAACTGCATTTAAGTGAGTTTGAACGTGGTCTTATAGTCGGCACACGAACGATGGGACACAGCATCTCCGAGGTAGCGAAGAAGTGGGTATTTTCCCGTACGACCATTTCATGAGTGTACCGTGAACATCAGGAATCAGGTAAAACATTAAATCTCCGACAGCGCTGTGGTCGGAAAAAGATCCTGCAAGAACGGGACCAACGACGACTGACAAGAATCATTCATCGTGACAGAAGTGCAACACTTCCGCAAATTGCTGGATATTTCCATGCTGGGGCATCAACAAGTGTCAATGTGAGAGCCATTCAACGAAACATCATCGATATGGGCTTTCGGAGCCGAAGGCCCACTCGTGTACCCTTGATGACGGCGCGGCACAAGGCTTTAGGCTTCTCCTGGGCCCGTCAACACCGACATTGGACTGATGATGATGGAAACATGTTGCCTGGTCGGACGAGTCTCATTTCAATTTGTGTCGAGCGGATGGACGTGTACGGGTATGGAGAAAACCTCATGAATCCATGGACCCTACATGTCATCAGGGGACTGTTCAAGCTGGTGAAGGCTCTATAATGGTGTGGGGCGTATGCAGTTGGAGTGATATGAGACCCCTGATACGTCTAGATACGACTCTGACAGCATCCTGTTGATCACCTGCATCCCTTCATATCCATTGTGCATTCCGACGAACTTGGCAATTCCAGTAGGACAATGCGACACCTCACGTCCAGAACTGCTACGGACTGGGTACAGAAACACTCTTCTGAGTTTAAACACTTCCGGTAACCACCAAACTTCCCAGAAATGAGCATTATTGACCATATTTGGGATGCCTTGTAATGTACTGTTCAGAAGAGGTCTCCACTGCCTCGTACACTTACGAATTTATGGACAACCTTGCAGGATTCGTGGTGTCAGTTCCCTCCAGCACTACCTCAGACATTAGTCGAGTCCATGCTACATCGTGTTGCGGCACTTCTGCGTGTTCACGGGGGCCCTGCTCGATATTAGGCAGGTGTACCAGTTTGTTTGGCTCTTCAGTGTATATGCCTTCTGAAGAAGTGTCGTCGAACAGATGAGGGAAGCTATAGGTCTGTGTCTCTGACGTCGGTCTGTTGTAGAATTTAGGAATTTTGTATTTCTGAAGACGGAAAATTTCATCTGCAGGAATAAACACGAGTTCCGAAACCAATAATAGTGTGAAACGCAGTTCGCTCTGTTCACCCTCAATACGCAGAAAGCAGTAAATACCGGCCACAGGCTGATGCTGCGTTTCTTCACTTCCGGTAGGCGTTCGATACAGTTACGCACTGCCCTGTGGTGAACAAAATACGAGTATATTGAATATCAGACAAGCTGTGTGATTGGGCTGGAAAGCTTCTGGCAAACGGAACACATGTTATTCTTAGCGGATGGAAATCTTCAGAATATAAATACATCGATCTAGCGGATAGTGCCGGAAGTTCCATGGGAATTTTGTGGGACAGAGAGTCACTTCGCCAAAAAATGCAGGGAGACCTGACGATAATGAGCACCTGGTGCCATCGCAGTCGACACTCAACATAAGAAAATGTGACGTACTGCGTTTAAATGTGCAGACAGGTTTATATCCTGGCGGCTCCTGAAGACTCGAGGTGGCCGAAGCTACTCCGTCTGCAAAAGCCTGCCGTTGCGCCACATTGGTTAAGACGGAACCATGCCGTTTATTTATTTACACGTCACGTTCCGTAGGACCAAATTGAGGAGGAAATCTCCAAGGTCATGGAACGGGTCAGTACATGAAATTACAACATAAAAGTAATAATAGATAAAAATAAATGTTCATGAACCTGAAAAAAGTCAGTCCATAAGTTTAAGTAAACGCTATCAGCAATACAATAAGAATCAGCTCAATTTTTCAAAGAACTCCTCGACAGAATAGAAAGAGTGACCCATGAGGAAACTCTTCAGTTTCGATTTGAAAGCGCGTGGGTTACTGCTAAGATTTTTGAATTCGAGTGGGAGCTTATTGAATATGGATGCAGCAGTATACTGCACACCTTTTTGCACAAGAGTTAAGGAAGTCCGATCCAAATGCAGGTTTGATTTCTGCCGAGTACTAACCGAGTGAAAGCTGCTTATTCTTGGGAATAAACTAATATTTTTAACAAGAAACGACAATAAGGAATACACATATTGAGAGGCCAATGTCAAAATACCCAGACTCGTGAACAAAGGTCGACAAGAGGTTCGCGAACTCACACCACTAATTACCCGAACCGTCCGTTTCTGAGCCAAAAATATCCTTGTAGAATGGGAAGAATTACCCCAAAATATAATACCATACGACATAAGCGAATGAAAATAAGCAAAGTAGACTAATTTTCGTGTCGAAGTATCAGTCACTTTTGATACCGTTCGAATAGTAAAAATGGCAGCATTAAGTGTTTGAACAAGATCATGAAAGTGGGCTTTCCATGACAGCTTACTATCTACCTGGACACCTAGAAATTTGAACTGTTCAGTTTCACTAATCATATTCCGTTCTGTGAAATTAAAATGTCAGGTTTAGTTGAATGGTGTGTTAGAAACTGTAAAAAATGAGTCTTACTGTTGTTTAACGTTAGTTTATTTTCTACAAGCCATGAACTAAGGTCATGTACTGTACTATATGAAACCGAGCCAATGTTGCACACAACATCCTTCACTACCAAGCTAGTGTCATCAGCAAACAGAAATATTTTAGAGTTACCCGTAATACTAGAGGGCATATCATTTATATAAATAAGGATCAGGAGTGGCCCCGACACTGATCCCTGAGGCACCCCCCCCCCCCTCCCACTTGACAGTAGTCCACCCAGATCCCAGATCACAGCCGTTATCAACATTGTGAATAATGACCTTTTGCTGCCTGTTGCGAAAGTAAGATGTGAACCAATTGTGAGCTACTCCCCGTATTCCATAATGGTCCAACTTCTGGAGCAATATTTTGTGATCAACACAATCAAATGCCTTAGATAAATCAAAAAATATGCCAAGTGTTCGAAACTTTTTGTTTAGCCCATCCAGTACCTCACAGATAAAAGAGAATATAGCATTTTCAGTTGTTAAATGACTTCTAAAGCTGAACTGTACATTTGATAGCAAGTCGTATAATACAAAATGATCAATTATTCTTACATACACAGCCTTTTCAATAACTTTTGCAAACACTAATGGCATATAAATAGGTCTAAAATTATCTACATTATCCCTTTCTCTCTTTTTATAAAGCGGCTTTAGTACTGAGTACTTTAATCGCTCAGGAAACTGACCATTCCTAAAGGAAAAATTACAAATATGGCTAAATACAGGGTTAACACGTGCAGCACAGTACTTTAATATTCTGCTTCACACCCCATCATAACCATGAGAGTCTTTAGTCTACAGCGATTTAATTATTGACTCAATCTCCCTCTAGTCTGTATCAGAGAGGAGGATTTTAAACATCAATCTTGGAAAGGTATTTGCCAAGAAAGTTATATGATTTACTGTAGAAACTAAATTTTTATTTAATTCACCAGCAATGCTCAGAAAATGATTGTTAAATATTGTACATATATCTGATTTATCAGTAACAAAAATGTTTTACTGCGAACTGACTTTATATTGTCGACCTTGTGCTGCTGACCAGACACTTCCTTCGCAACTGATCATATGGTTTTAATTTATCCTGTGAATTAGCTATTCTATTTGCATACCACATACTCTTTGCCTTCCTAATAACATTTTTAAGCACCTTACAATACTGTTTGTAATGGGCTACTGTAGCTTGATTGTGACTACTTCTAACATTTTGATATAATTCCCGCTTTTTTCTACATGATATCCTTATCCTACTAGTTAGCCACTCGGGATGCCCATTACTGCTAGAATCCCGTTTAGAATGTTCTAATGGAAAGCAACTGTCAAAGAGCTTGAGAAATGTGTTATGGAAAGCAGTGTATTTATCATCTATGTTATGGGCATTATAAACATCCTGCCACTCTTGTTCCTTGACAAGTTTTAAAAAACTCTCTATTGCTGTTAGATTAACTGTCCTACATAGTTTGTAATTAAATATGACATTGGTTTGAGTACAAAAACCTTTTAGTGCATCGTGGTCTGAAAGGCCATTCATGCTTTTACTAACAGAATGCCCATCTAGTAATGAAGAATGAATAAAAATATTGTCTATGACTGTGCTACTGCTCCCCTGCACCCTAGTTGGAAAAAACTCAGTTTGCATCAGATCATATGAGTTTCGGAGATCTACCAACATACTTTTTCTTGCACAATTATATACAAAATTAATATTGAAGTCACCACATATAACTACCTTCTGGTACTTCCTACAAAGTGAATCAAGAGCCCTCTCTAGCTTGAGCAGAAATGCTCTGAATTCAGAGTCAGGGGTCCTATAAACAATAACAATTAGAAGTTTACTTTCACTAAATTCAGCTAACGCAGCACAACATTCAAATATCTATGGACTCAAATGGAATACCGTTTTTTACGTACAGAGCCACTCCCCCATCCCGCAAGGAACTCCTTGAGAAACATCCAGCTAATCTGTAGCCTGGTAAAGGAAGCCTCTGAATTATCAAATTATTTAAGTGGTGCTCTGATATACCAATAATTTTAGAGTCTACATCTATTAGCAGTTCACTAACCTTATCTCTAATACCTCTTATGTTTTGATGAAATATGCTAATTCCTTCTCTACTTGGAAACATTACATCCTCTGAAGGAGAGCCCTTAGTTAGAGGGACTCCCTTTAAGCAGGTATACCTATCAGCTGACTTCAATCTAAAAAAGGTGCAGCTCTAACACCAGCTACTACAGGAATTTTTCCATTAGTGACACCACCACCACCATCACCACCACCACCACCACCACCACCCACTACACTGTCACCTATAAGCTTAGTCAGCCTCCCCTTACCACACCTACTGATAGACCCAACTGTCACCACTGAGATGTGACCCATGCCCTCTGTTATCAGTGCCCTCCGCAGCCCCACGTTAATGCGCTTAACAGCTGCATTAAGGTGAGGCCGATCATGATGCTGAAACAGATACACGAAATGCACATTAGTGCCACCAGTTTGAGTAGCTATCTTGACCAAGTCACCACCGACATCATATTCCCTGTCCCTATCGAGATTGTTTCCTGCTCCACCCACTATCACTATCTGATCCTCCTTCGTAAAATTCTTACATAACTCCCCTATGTTTTCAGTCACCTGAGCCAACCCTGCACAAGGCTTCACAATGCTGGTGACCTGGTACTCACTCCCCAACACTTACTGCAACTGCTGGCCCACACCTCTACCGTGGGAACTACCTAGCAGCAGAACCTTCTTTCTGCTAGACTTTGCAACTAACCTAGGCCTCCTAATTGCTGAGGACTGCTGCAAGTTCCCTACATCTACAGCTACAGCTTAGAACTGTTCGCAAAATGTTTCTTTGTATGGTCTTTTAAAGTCTGTCATTGTCTGCTCATGTGCCCTACCCACCTTCACGGCTATTACACTGAAGCGCCAAAGAAACTGGTATAGACATGCGCATTCAGATACAGAGATACGTAAACAGGCAGAATACGGCACTGCGGTCGGCAATGCCTATGTAAGACAACAAATATCTGGCACAGTTGTTAGATCGGTTACTGCTGCTACAGTGGCAGGTTACCAAGATTTGCATAAGTTTGAACGTGGTGTTATAGTCGGCGTACGAGCGATGGGACATAGCATCTCAGACGTAGCGATGAAGTGGATTTTTTCCCATATGATCATTTCACGAGCGTACCGTGGTTATCAGGAATCCGGTAAAACATCAAATCTCCGACACCGCTGCGGCCGGAAAAAGATCCTGCAAGACCGGGACCAACGACTATTGATCAAAATTGTTAAACGTGACAAACTCTTCAGCAAATTGTTGCAGATTTCAATGCTGGTCCATCAACAGGTGTCAGCGCGCAAACCATGCAACGAAACTTCATCGATATATAGGCTATCTGAGCCGAAGGCCCACTCGTATACCCTTGATGACTGCACCACACAAAGCTTTACGCATTGCGTGGACCCGTCAACACCGACATTGGACTGTTGATGACTGGAAACATGTTTCCTGGTCGGACGAGTCTCGTTTGAAATTATATCGAGCGGATGGGCGTGTATGGGTATGGAGACAACCTCATGAATCCATGGACCCTTCATGTCAGCAGCGTATCGTTCAAGCTGGAGGAGGCTCCGTAATGGTGTGGCGCGTGTGCAGTTCGAGTTATATGGGACCCTTGATTCATCCGGGTATGACTCTAAGAGGTGAGGCGTACGTAAACATCCTGTCTGATAACCTGCACCCATTAACGTCCATTGTGCATTCCGACGGACTTGAGAAATTCTAGCAGGACAACACGGCGCCCACAACTCCAGAATTACTACAGTGTGGCTCCAGGAACACTTTTATGAGTTTATAAACTTCCCCTGATCACCAAATTCCCAGACCTGAACATTATTGAGCATATCTGGGATGTCTTGCAGTGTGCTGTTCAGAAGCTGTCTCTACCTCCTTGTATTCTTATAGAAAGATGGACAGTCCAGCAAGATTCATGGTGTCAGTTCTCTCCAGCACTACTTTAGATATGAGTCGAATCCATGCCATGTCGTGTTGCGGCACTGCTGCCAGCTCGTGGGGGTCCTACACGATATTAGGCAGGTGTACCAGTTTCTTGGGCTCTGCAGTGCTGAACTCCAAAAATGCCAACTCAGTCTTCCTGCTTCCTTAAGCCCCAGTTGTGGGTCCTTTGAGTGCGAGTTCAAGAGACATGCATGTGTTTGTACCAACTGCTTATTACAGTAGTAATAATTTGTCATTTTCTGTAACTAAGACATACCGTGTTTTTGCATTCTTATTATATGATAGCTTGTTTAAGTTACCTCATTTATTGCTGTGAGAGGCTTTGATGTTTGCTAGTTAACCTCTTAATTGTGGGATAAGAAGGTTCATGCTACTTGCTTGGTATTTAAGGTAGTGTCTACTAATGTAATAGAAGTTTGTTTGCCAACCATGTGCATCCATTCAAATCTTGATGACTTTCCGTCCTGCTTGGTGGCCCCTTGCTACCATTACGCCACTGGGTATTGTTTTAAAACGGAATTGCGGCTGGCGAGAGAATCTTCTTATCTCGTTGTTGAGATTTTGGTGTGTGTTCAGCAATAAGTGCCAGACTGTTTTTTTGCTATTAATGCAGGAGATTTTGGTCGTTGCCCCTTTACTGATATGTGGCTTTTTACGCTCGTAGCCATATTCTGTTCAGTTTTACGACTGAGGGGTTAAAGATCGTTTATGATTTGATTATTTGTTGAAATTAAAGATCGCTTTTCTTTCCAGGTAACACTAGTAAACTAGCACTATACGCAGAATTGTCTCCATTATCCGGGGGATGGTTATATCCGATTTACACTGAGTAATTACCCGGGTGCAGCCAGTTGAATTCTGAGAACAAGTGTTGCGCTGCCTCCTGATCAACAGTACTCGCTGAGCGAAAAAAAGTCGTTTGACGCAACTTTGTAAAATGTATGTGTGTGTCTTTTTAGAGAAATGAATGTAAATTTAAGGTAATTGTTTCAGTAAGTTTTTATTCCTTGTGTCAGTAGTGTTGTCGAACTTCTGTAATACCAAGCACCTGTAAATCAATAAACAGTCTGTCAGAAAATAGGATAAGATGAATTGCTAAATTGTTTGTGACACAAGTTCTTCTTCTTGTAGCTGTAGTTTGGAAGCAAAGATACTGCATTAAATTTTTGCATCGTTCCTCAGTCATAAAATCTTGTAGCAAAAAAATTCTGTGTCCTAATAATTAAAAAGATATTTCATTATAAGAATTGAAACATATTGATAAGTAATTAATTACCGAGGGACTGCAACAAATTTCTTTGCCTCTGTGATGTGAGGTGTTGAAAGTATTTGCTTCCATAATTGTGATAGTTGAGTGTAAAGCTCATATATTGTCTCTGAACATCGATATTTCATATCCATAAACAACATTTTGGGTTTACTTATGTTTTTAACAGTACAGTGTTTGTCAGTGGGACAGTGTATTAAAGTATTACTTGAATATAAAGTAAACACTGCAGTACATGTCCAGGGATATGCATATTTATGAAGTCTAATCCCTTTTGAGACTTATTCTTGTCGTCCTTAACGTGCTTTCGTAATTAGATGTCAAACTTTACAAGTAAATTTTCTTAATTGGTTTGATTGATCTTTTAAGCATACATTGTACAATAAATATAATACTGGTCACGAAGAATGTTCAGTCCTTACTTGGACCTAGTCATCCCCCTCCTAGACAACCCCACGCAGTATCTGTGTACCAGATAGTACATCCTTTGATACGTAAATATTGTTCGGCATTTTACTTTAAACATCAATTTAAAAAAGAATGTGACGATGTAGAGGCGCGATTATGCAGTTTCAATTGTACATATTGAGAGCAATAAGCGCTTTTAAGAGTCATTTTTGGTCTTATAAGGGCTTTATATTTGTGATAACAGTGGCTTACACAGTAAAAACGTGATTTTATGTTTAACAGAAATGTGGTTATGAGAACAAGTGTTTGCGTGCATCAAAATATTTATGGACGCAAAGATGCATGTTTTTCACTAGATACTTGAAAACAATGATAAGGGAATATAAGGTGGCAAGTGATTAGCTCGAGCAATAGAAGTTACACAGCATCCCTCCAAGGAACCTTTTAGGTTATGAAGTACCCGAAATTGTGGCTTAGTTATGAAGAACTATTAACAGGGCTATGCCAAAGATTGTCAGAGTAAATGAGGGTAAGGTGAACCAGTCTTGGCGTGACAGTAAAAGACTGCGTTTTTAAGATCATAAACGTACTGATTTTTCAACGTTACCCACTTTTAGACAACTGCACGTTCTTCAAGGTTGATTCCTTCATAGATTCCATTCCTGACGTGTTGTAACAGAAGGTCTGTAAACAACTAACATAAAACTGCGAAAACGTCTTCAGTGAACTCAAAACAGTTCCTCGGCGTAAATCTCTTTAAACTTGGGCATAGGTTGACGTCCGAAGGCCCTAAATATGCTGAATGAGATCTATGTTCTAATCATTCTTACTTGATATTCTTCAGTTATCTGGTGCACTTTTTTAGGCAGGTGAAATTTTTTGGTGTAACCAAAACTATACTCGCATTTTATAGCAGATGGTCCATAATATTCGTCTGTTATTCTCTGTTTATTATTATCCTTTGCAATGTAATCAATAGCCCCTGCTGTGAAAAAAAGTGCACAAAAGGTCCGTGTATTAAAACTTCTTGAGAAACACTTACGATGAATTAGTTTTCATAATTAACTCTCAGCGTTCACTAAATACGGCAGTAGTTCTTCTCAAAGCCAACTCACGATTACCTCTTCATGTGAAATATTTCGAACTCTCTGTTCCGACGCAAACTGTTTCACATATCTGTAATCGAGTGTCTCACAGTACATTTTCTGTTGATTTTTTTATCTTTTGTGGCTCTATTCTTGGGACATCTTACTTGTGCATCGTCTTCATGAGAAACTAGTGACCTGTAGATTCAGATGTTGTGACCAGTTATTTAAAGCTAAAGCCCACAGGCTAACCTAAAAAACTCCCAGTGAATTTACATTGGCGACAGACGTTGGAAACAAAGGATTTTTTTGATTCCACTTTATTTCAGATAATCTGTTTGAACGAAATAAACATGCACTTGCATGTAACTCTTCAGGCTCCCGCAACGAATCTCTTGCAAATACACTTCTCGCGTTTGCAAATGGATTACATTTTGAAAGTCTCACATTATTTCATAGGCACAACTGCTGGACATGTTAAGATGGTGGTAACTGCTGTCGTCACTGCTGAAAGACGCGATTGGTGATAATCGCACGATGGGCGTCGAAATTTATCAGACCATAAGCAGGAATTACGCATGCGTGGGGTGACGTTCACAGTCGAATGGAAGCGGCGATCATTAGCGTCCCCTATTGTTAGTGCTGCCAACATTTGAACTCGCTCCATCCGGGTATTCAATCGCTATTAAAGTGGGAATAGATGGCAGCTTAGCATTCCTTGATTTCATGGTTAGAAGAAAAGCCGAAGGAATGTTGGGATTTAGAGTCTGCCGGAAACGTATTCATATAGAGTTATATTTGTAGGTCGAAAGCTGTCGTTATCTTGCACAACTTGGAAGATCCTTACGCTTTCTGATACATATAGCACATGTGGTCTCAGATCCCAAAAACGCACCAGGTGAGCTGCAACTATCAATAACGGTGCTCCAATTGAACTGTTGTTCTGATAAACAGATACGCAATGCGTACCGAGATAAGCGAGTTCAATGTAAGGATGTAAACGATCTTGTCTGAAAAACATGGCAGAAAACCCCGTTCCCATCAGAGCGAAATCCCTTCTGTCCCATTCCATTGCTAAGCCATTTTCGCGAAATTCTTCTCATGAGCAGCAACCCGGCTCAGCAATGACCTCCCGCATTGTATTAGAGCACTGAATAACATATAAAGCTTCAGAAGGCAGTTAATGACGTATCGAGCAAAGCAGTAACAATGATAGCCATTGTCCCTGTACGCACTCGTTACTCTTTACAGACTTCTTTCCAATCAGATCTTTCTCATTTCCGAGGATTCTTAACTGGTGCAATCTTCTCGAATTTCCCTTCCCCACATCTCGCTATATCAAGAAACATATATTTTGTACACCTATAAATTCTTTATATATTTGCAACTGTTATTGTTGTTGTTATTATTGTTATTATTATTAGTAAGAATATTACTGTTACTACTATCAGTGGCAGCTCAAATGGTTCAAATGGCTCTGAGCACTATGGGACCTAACTTCTGAGGTCATCAGTACCCTAGAACTTAGAACTACCTAAACCTAACTAACCTAAGGACATCACACACATACATGCCCGAGGCAGGATTCGAACCTGCGACCGTAGCGGTTTCGCGGTTCCAGATTGCAGCACCTAGAACCGCTCGACCACCCTGGCCGGATTAGTGGCAGCAACAGCAGTAGTAGTACAGGTACTGCTATTATTAACTTCATTAGATTGTAGTCAGTATTTTATACTCATACTGCCATCATATACACTCAATTCATTTTAATGCAATTTGTCATGTTAAAAATGTTGTTTCTTGTGTAACTATGATCTAAAAATGGTACTGTATGTATGAAACTCAGGTCGCATGTAAGAGAGGGAGTGATGACCCTAATCAAATCAGGTAAAATAAACAAATAAATAAAGATGTTCAGGCATCCACTGCACTGGCTTTCTTGCCCTATGCCTTCAAGAATAGAAGGAATCCTCAAGAGAAACAAGTGCGTTTTTCGTCCACCGGTAGCTTTCGGTCAAAGACGATTTTGGTCTTAGAAGACGTGGCATATGTAAACTGACATTGCAGTGTGTGAAATCTTATACTGAGCATACATGTCGCAGTGTGGAAGAATGTTGTGTTGAACACTGTCGATGTACATGCCTGGGACTGCCTGATAAATCAGCGATAGTGGAGTATTGCCTGAATAGAGGACAATGCATGTCCTACGACGACATTGAAGTTTTATCCTCAGTGTCATCATTTTAGGATTATGTTTATAAGCAGGCCATACATATCCATAAGACGCACAATCTTACCAACAGGGATACCTGATTTCAGCTATGCACTGCCTGGAATCTAGCACTAGCTGCCAGTAACGTAAAAGAGGAGAAACAAGATACCCCAATGTATGTCTCCAGATAGTGTATTGCAGCGAGTTATTACAGCTTTCAACTACAGGAGCGCCTGGCAACGCAGTCATTGCCCACAGTCCACGTGCAGAAGGCCCCTTTTCGGCTTCCAGTACATAACAATATAAGCGCCACTCCCATCCAACTGTAAGCTGCTCCCCGCGCATGCGCAATTCTAGTTTCTGGTCCGATAAATTTCGATATCGCCACGCTATTGTGAGCAGTTGCATTCGTGGCAGTGACGAAGGAACCTGCCGCCACCTGAAGATGTCGAACAGTTGTGTCTGTGTCGATGGAATATTGTGGGACTTACACAGCGTTATCTGGCGGGAAACTCGGTAACTGTATTTGCATGCACAATAACATTTTTTAAGAAACAGCATGATTCAAACCATTCCTTCGATAGCTCTGACAGTTACTTTACGTTAATGTAAATCAAAAATGTTCAAATGTGTGTGAAATCTTATGGGACTTAACTGCTAAGGTCATCAGTCCCTAAGCTTACACAGTACTTAACCTAAATTATCATAAGGACAAACACACACACTCATGCCCGAGGGAGGACTCGAACCTCCGCCGGGACCAGCCGCACAGTCCATGACTACAGCGCCCTAGACCGCTCGGCTAATCCCACGCGGCGATATAAAACACGTACAAGAATAATAAACACTAAATCTCATTGACGTAAAGGCGTTCTTTCAGTCAGACTGAGAGAAGTCCATGTACGCTCCCACGTGAGGCGAGAAAAAGGTGACACTGTCACGTGCGACTGCACAAGAAATTGTGCTCGGTGACCGAGAAAGTTTATCTGAAGAGCTATTCACACTGTGGTGAAGTTTCACCGTGTAATATACACACGGTGAATATGCATGAGCGGTGCTCTTTGCATGAGCTAACGAAACAAGAAATAAATCCGTATTTCAGGTGCGTAACAGACCGACTGTGCCTCTGTTAAACGTAGCGTGAAGGTTGTGAATTTCACAGAATTGTCAGTGACCAAAAACAGTGTTGTAAACGCGTCGCCTGCAGGGAACAGAGGTAAGCCGCAAAACGGTGCCATCGATTCCAGTGTTATGCAACCAAGAGGGACAGCGGCCGGCGGGGGTGGCCAATGTGTCGCTCGCTGGACAGTACCTGCTGGCGCGTTCCTCTGGCGTGCGGCCAGTAGGCGCCCGGTAACCGTCTCCAAGGATACGCCACGCTTAAATCGTTCTTACAGTCAAAACAAGCTTCCACAAATGCAGCAATGTCAGTCAGTGTTCGAAACACAGCTATCATGTAACACTGGCCCTCCTTTCCACATAATGGAAACGTAATGAAAACGGTAACTACACACAATGAAAAGTTATGAAAACGGTAACTACATTCCAGAATGAGATTTTCACTCTGCAGCGGAGTGTGCGCTGATATGAAACTTCCTGGCAGATCAAAACTGTGTGCCGGATCGAGACTGGAACTCGGGAACTTTGCCTTTCGCGGGCAAGTGCTCTACCAACTGAGCTAACCTAGCACGACTCACGCCCCGTCCTCACAGCTTTAAGCAAAGGTCCCGAGTTCGAGTCTCGGTCCGGCACACAGTTTTAATCTGCCAGGAAGTTTCGGTAACTACACTGCTTTGCGAAAGTTAAGGAGGAGAGAGACGAAGTAACATAACACTTTAAAAACTCGATGGAAATAAACGAAATTGTGGGAGAATGTTTCCATATACTTCCCAGTCAGCCACAAGAAAGATGGATGTCACAGTGAGCGGGGTCACCCTGACTATAGTGCCAAACTGGGCTGGCATCGCAACACGAGGAAGTCGAAGGAATGGGAAAATAGAGTGTGTATCAATCAGCTAGCGGTTACGACGCACTGCCGTCGTGTTCTTCATTACGACATGCCCCAGAGACAACATTTGGGTGACTTCACTCGACGAAGCATAATTGGGAAACAGGAACAAGGACGAGTGTATCCAACGAGTTTGGTATATTTAACAGTATTGTTTCGCGTGGAAGGGGGACCGATCTGAACTGCAGGTGGTGCTGCCCAAATGTGAGGAGATTTTCGACCACGGTCGACTACAGCACTGATCGCCACATTGTGCAACCGACAAGAAGGGAGCCACGTCAAACGGCGGCAGCAATTGCAACCGCGTTTAACAGAGCTGCAAGGAACGTAATTTCACGCTCTACTGTGGCACGGTGACCGCATAATGGTAGTCTCTATGTCCGACGAGTTCGGCGGCGTCGTTTGCGATACTGCCAAGAGCGTAGGGACTGGATAACGAGGGATGGCGCCACGTACGCTTCTCGAATGAAAGCAGATCCAGTCTTAGTGGTGATTCAGGACTTATCCTCATACGGAAAGCGGTAGGAACACGTAACGCACACAGTAATATCGCTGAAAATTATTGTAACCGTGGTCCACGTGTTACGCCGAGGAGAGGCATAATGTTACATGGGCGTACTAATCTCCAAATCTTTGAACACGTATACTCGTTGAGGTACATTGGGCCCTGACTTCATATTTATGGATGACAACGTGCAACCATATCGCATAGCGCAGATGGAGCAGCTTTTGGAACGAGAGGTAATTTGGTGAGTGGAATGTCTGGCCCGTTCCCCCAACTAAAATCCCATCGAGCACGGGTTGGATGCAATGAGCAGACGTAGTTCATCATGGCAACATACACCAATGGCCGTCCAACACTTGTCAACCGTGCTGTTGGAGGATCGAAACGCCCTACCACAAGAATTCCTTACCGACCTTGTTTCCAGTATGGGGACACATTGCGGAGCATGCACTACCGTTCGTAAAGAATGCGTAAACTTCGGTGACTTCAGTGAGATTATTGTCTTCAAATAATAGCCATTTCTGTTCGTCTCACTGAGTATTTCATTCAGTTACGCTCTGTCCTATACTGCAGCGGTTCTTTCTATGTATGTTACAAGTTTTATTGAGTTATTTTACATGGCAGTGACACTCACGCGAATGTTAGTTTCGTTCTTAACTTTTGCTTACCAGTTTACTACATAGAGATTACGTAACATTTTACATATTCATAGCTACAATAACGAAGCATAGACAAAATGTTCAAAATTTTGGGGTTTACTAAACCAAGGCTCAATGATGCCACATGTATTACTGGTAAAAATATCTCTAAACATAAGGGCATGGTAAATAAAGACTATGGTTAAAAGATCCGATGAGGTACTAATAGAGAATAGTAAAGACAATGACTAAACAATCCGTTCTATGGTCGGCTGTGGAACCACTTACCACGAGTGAAAAAATGATTGCTACAGATAGACTATTCGTAAATTTAATTCTTAGGAAATCGTCTTGGACTTGGTTAGCAGTGTAGCGTCATTCGGAATTTACGCATTTATATGAGGTCGAGGGAGATGAAAGTGATGCAGTAATTAAGAAGGGAGCAACACAGTGCTGTTGTCTAACCCTGTGTTAGTCAACCCACATATATGAAGCTAATAGAGAAGGAAACGAAGGATGAATTTGGAAAGTGAATCGGTGGAGGAGGAGAACAAAAAGGAGGAGGACGAGCACAGAAAAACGAGGGGTAGAAGGAGTATGAGGAAGAGAAGGACGAGGAAGAGGAGGAGGAGGAGGAGAAGGAGGTCGAGAAGGGTTATAACTTTAAAAGCTCCAAGGTATGCCAATGACAATGTACTTCTGTCAGAGACGGCAAAGTACTTGATAATTGTACGGACTGGTTAGTGTCTTGGAAAGAGATGTTGAGTAGCAGATTAATTTTATTGTACATGTTCAAATATTTAAAAATTCTGCCAGGTGAGCTCAGAGCAGAGTAGGTTCTCGCTGGACACGTGTGCCCTCGGTACGTCAACAAAGCACACATCCAACGCAACAGACCTCAGGGGAAGGGCGTTGCTGTGCTACATAACAAGGCACTGTGACATAACGCTACACAATTTCACCCCCCGAGCGCCACTACAAAAGCAGCAGTAGGCAGAAAGAACCAAGGTCGGCGACTGGGAATAATTATTAAATTACCAGAGCGAGGCAAGGAGTGCTGACGGGTATGTCAAACGAGGGCAAATGCACTCACACACCCTGAAACACCAAGAGCCACTGCGTCATGGGCGCAGGTTCACCCCTATAAATTATGATACCCACGCAGCTCAAGAAAACATTCATTCGTTCTACCATACTGTCCCTGTTGCTAGAACCAGAGAGAATGACAATTTATTGAGTTTCAGTGAAACTATGAAACGCTGATCGATGATGGCCAGCCTGCTACCTGTTTGCCGACTTAAACAGCGAAATGCAGACAACCTCGATGCATACAACAACTATGGTATTCACTGTGTCCACTGGGTCATCGTGGATGGCATGAGTGGCGTGCAGTCAGCCATCCTCCACTAAGGGTCATTGCAGATTACCCGGAAGCTGCCACGTACACAAAGACCAAGAGCGGCTGGTCCACACAGCAGCCTAGCTAATTCGTGAGCATGTGCTGCCGTCTTGGTCGATCCATGACTGATTACAAGTGCCTAGTCTTCACGACACTAGTCATCCTAGAGCACAATCGACCGTCTCAACTTCAGCGTGCGACCGACTGTCCTCGAGAGTGCTGGGGTGGAAGTGCACTGGGTCATCACAAGCGTGTGGGTGGGCTGCCCATCGCCTCCTTCGCCCCTGTGCTGCTACCAGCACAGCTCGTAGCCAATCAGGAACGACATCACGTCTCACTGGCGAGGCATCAGCCCTTTTTGGCGGCACACTCGCTTACGCACAAGTGCCGATTGCAGCTTGGAAGACACTTATAACTCTTTCCAAAAATACTGAATGGTGATCTGTTTTATGTGTGAAAAATCATTTAACTGTCAAAATCGCACAAAATATTTTTTTTATTTAAGACGAAAGTCGATCTCAAGTTCACAATATGACCACAGCACACGGGTCGCAACAGATTATAACTTGAACGTCAACGGAAGTACAAGAAGGGGAATGGAATACAGTGGCATTTTACTACTTGGTGCTGAGAAAAAATTGTGAACAAGAGAAGCATGTTAGTGTAGGATACGAAGTTAAGTGTTAGAAAAGTCTTCTGAATATATTTGTCTCGTGTGCGTGTTTATATGATAGTGAAATGTGAACGTTACACAGTTCAGTGAAGTGAATAGGGGGTTTTTCAGCAGCAGTTGATACCACAGCGACACAACGAACTGTTACAAATCGGTTACTTGAAGGACAGCTCTGAGATAGACGCATGCAATCCACTGACCCCAAACTACCGCCGTTTGGAACTTCAGTGGTGAGAGCGAGAGCTCATTGGAGGGCAGGGTGTAGGTCTGCTGTGTTTGCTGATGAGAGCTGGTTCTACCTCGGTGTCAATGATGGCCGTGTGTTGGTTAGGCGGAAGGCAGTTGAAGGCCTGCTCCCAACCTATCTGCTTGCTAGAAACACTCAACCTACACCTGGAATTATGGTCTTGAGTGCGACCTCATATGACAACTGCAGAACTCTAGTGGTTATCCCACGCACAATGACTGCGAAACTGTACATCAGTCTGTTGATCCGACCTGTTATGGTGCTGTTCATCAACAGATTTCCAGGGGGTATTTTCCAACGGGATAACGCTCGCCCACATACTGTTGTTGGATCCCAACATGCCTTGTAGAGCGTCGGCATGTTGCCTTGGCCTTTTCGATCACGAGATCACACGAGCACATGTGGGACATCATGGAAAGATAACTCTACCGTCATAAACAAACAGCATTTGATCTTGCTGTATTGACCGACCATGTGCAACAGACGTGGAACTCCGTCCTACAAACTGACATCCGGCACCTGTACTACACAATTCATGCAAGTTTGCAGGTTTCCGTTCGATGTTCTAGCGGTTACAACAGCTATTAAAGAAGCAGCATTTCCAATTTGCAATTTATCCCGCACTTGGATTAAACCGTGATCTTGCAATATTTAATCACTTAAATATGTTATCTAGAGAAATGTATTCCCGAAATTTCATTAGTCTACATTAATTTTTTTTTTTTGATGCTACGTTTTTTTCCGTCAGTGTATAAGAAACATTAGCGGTCACAGCACCGACGCCAGAGGAACCTGTCGCTTAGCCGTGTTCCACTCAGATGCCACCTCACACCCGTTCTCATTACTGCTGTCTGTTCTTAGAGTATGAGGGACAACAACTGTGAGCTATTCCCTATATTCCGTAATGGTCTCACCTCTGCAGTAATACTTTGCGGTACACTCAATCAAAGCCTTAGTCAGGTCAAAGAGAATGCCTAGTGTAGTAATTTCTTGTTTAATCCATCCAGTGCCTCACCGAGAAAAGAGAGTACAGCTTTTTCAGTTGTTAGCGTCTTTTCATAGCAAACTGCACGTTTGAGAGCAGATTATGTGAAGTGATATGATCAATTACCGTTATACATGAAACACACAGGGTTTGCAGTAACTGTTGCAAACACCGATGGCACAGAAGTAGGTGTTAAGTTGTTTACGTTATTCCTTTCTCCTTTTATTTATACAGCGGCTGTATTATGGAAATTATTAATCGTTCCGGAAAAGTTACAAAAGTGAATTAGTGCTGGGCTAATATACGCACCACATTGCTTTAGTAACTTGCTAGATGAGCCATCAAATCCATGAGAGTCCTTAGTGTTCAGAGATTTAACTATTGACTCAGTCACATCCTTGTCAGTACCACGGAGGCGTATTTCAGATAGAAGTCTTTGAAAGCCATTATCTAAGAGAGTTATACGATTCCCCGTGGCAACGATTCTTTTATTTAATTTACTTGTTTCATTCGGAAATTGATTGATAAACGCTGTACATATATCTACATCTACATCTACATCCATACTCCGCAGGCCACCTCACGGTGTGTGTTGAAGGGTACCCTGAGTACCTCTATCGGTTCCCCCTTTTATTGTTCGTGGAAAGAAAGATTGTCGGTAGGCCTCTGTGTGGGCTCTTATCTCTCTGATTTTATCCTCATGGTCTCTTCGCAAGATATACGTAGGAGGGAGCAATTACTGCTTGACTCCTCGGTGAAGGTATGTTCTCGAAACTTCAACAAAAGCCCGTACCTAGCTACTGAGCGTCTCTCCTGCAGAGTCTTCAACTGGAGTTCATCTATCATCTCCGTAACGCTTTCGCGATTACTAAATGATCCTCGAACGAAGCGCGCTGCTCTCCGTTGGATCTTCTGTATCTATTCTATCAACCGTATCTGGTATGGATCCTACACCGGTGAGCAATATTCAAGCTGTGGGCGAACAAGCGTACTGTAACCTACTTCCTTTGTTTTCGGATTGCATTTCGTTAGGATTCTTCCAATAAATCTCAGTCTGGCATCTGCTTTACCGATCATCAACTTTATACGATCATTCCATTTTAAATCACTCCTAATGCCTACCCCCATATAATTTATGGAATTAACTGTTTCCAGTTGCTGACCTGCTATATTGTAGCTAAATGATATGGGATCTTTCTTTCTATGTATTCGAAGCACATTACACACGTCTACATTGAGATTCAATGGCCATTCCCTGCACCATGCGTCAATTCATTGCAGATCCTCCTGCATTTCAGTACAATCTTTCGATATACCACAGCATCATCTGCAAAAAGCCTCAGTGAACTTACGATGTTATCCACAAGGTCATTTATATCTATTGTGAATAGCAACGGTCCTACGACACTCCCCTGCGGCACACCTGAAATTTACTTCAGAAGACTTCTCTCCATTGAGAATGACATTCTGCGTTCTGTTATCTAGGAACTCTTCAATTCAATCACACAATTGTTCTGATAGTCCATATGCTTTTACTTTGTTCATTACACGACTGTGGGGAGCTGTAGCGAACGCCTTGCGGAAGCCAAGAAACACAGCATCTACCTGGGAACCCGTGTCTATGGCCCTCTGAGTCTCGTGGACGAATAGCGCAGGCCGGGTTTCACACGATCGTCTTTTTCGAAACCCATGCTGATACCTACAGAGTAGATTCCTAGTCTCCAGAAAATTCATTATACTCGAACATAATACGTGTTACAAAATTCTACAACTGATCGACGTTAGAGATATAGGTCTATACTTATGGCTCACCGGTAGCAAAATTATCTGTCTAAATTGTTGTGATTGGTGTGGTCTTCAGTCTGAAGACAGGTTTGTTGCAGCTCTCCATACTATTTACTACTCTATCCTGTGCGAGTCTCTTCGTCTCCGAATAAATACTAGAGCCTGTATCGTCCTGAATCTGCTTACAGTATTCATCTCTTGGTCTCTCTCTACTATTTTTACGCCACACATTTCCTTCCAGTACTAAATTGGTGATCGCTTGATGTCTCACTTCTTTTGGTCAATTTATGCCGCAAATTTCTTGTCCCCCCCAATTGTGTTCTCTACCTCCTCATTAGTTACGTGACCTACCCATCTAATCTTCAACATACTTCTGTAGCACCTCATTTCGAAAGCTTCTATTCTCTTTTTGTCCAGACTGTTTATCCACTTTATATCGTCGACAATTAAATACCGTATAATGACTTTTCAGACATTTTCACCAACACAACAACGGAAAATCTCGGCAGTAGCACAAGACGCAAAATTAGTAAATTGCTGTAATTTTTTGAGCTCACTTGGTAATAGACGAACACCATCATAATTTCGTCCGCAATACAGAACGGAGCCGGCCGGAGTGGCCGAGCGGTTCTAGGCGCTACAGTCTGGAACCGCGCGACCACTACGGTCGCAGGTTCGAATCCTGCCTCGGGAATGTATGTGTGTGATGTCGTTAGTTTTAAGTAGTTGTAAGTTCTAGGGGACTGATAACCTCAGAAGTTAAGTCCCATAGTGCTCAGAGCCACGTAGCACGGAGAACGCCATAATAACCGAGAAAATGACGCTGAGACAAAGGAGACTTTCAACGTAAGTAGCGGATCTGTGCCGGAATGCCAGTCCGTGGCTTCGCTGGCGCCTCCGGCTCTTCGGGGGCGGGCGGCCGCAGGGAGGGCCCGGCTGGCCGCGCAGTGCGTCATCTCTGACATTTCGCACCGGGCTGCGCCGCACGCACTGCGCGCCGTCTCTCAGAGCCGACGACCGCGCGGCGCATCCAGACCGCGGCCGGTATTTGCAGGCGTCTAAATCTGACTCCTGGGGAGAGGCACGGCGGGCCGCGCCGGGCCGTGCAGGGGAGCGCCGGCCAAGGCTGCCGCCGCTTTGATGCGACCTGCTCCTCCACGTAGCGTCACACTCCCCAGTTACGATCAAACAGACTGACAGCGGTCTGTATTTAGACCAGACACTAAAACTGCCTTCTGCTTTTCCAAGTTCAAAAAGATTCAACAGACTGGCAACGAAGTGAGAACAAATAATATCTAAAGGTGTTGTCGCCACCTACAGTTTCATCTGCCATATACGTTGAAGCGCCAAAGAAACCGGTTTAGGCAGGTGCATTCAGACACAGAGATACACTTCTGGCCATTAAAATTGCTACACCACGAAGGTGACGTGCTACAGACGCGAAATTTAACCGACAGGAAGAAGATGCTGTGATATGCAAGTGATTAGCTTTTCATAGCATTCACACAAGGTTGGCGACGGTGGCGACGCCTACAACGTGCTGACATGACGAAAGTTGTCAACCGATTTCACATACACAAACAGCAGTTGACCGGCGTTGCCTGGTGAAACGTTGTTGTGATGCCTCATGTAAGGAGGAGAAATGCGTACCATCACATTTCCGACTTTGATAAAGGTCGGATTATAGCCTTTCGCGACTCCGGTTTATCGTATCGCGACATTGGTGCTCGCGTTGGTCGAGATCCAATGACTGTTAGCAGAATATGGAATCTGTGGGTTCAGGAGAGTAATACGGAACGCCGTGCTGGATCCCAACGGCCTCGTACCACTAGCAGTCGAGATGACAGGCATCTTATCCGCATGGCTGTAACGGATCGTGCAGCCACGTCTAGATTCCTGGGTCAACAGGTGGGGATGTTTGCAAGACAACAACCATCTGTACAAACAGTTCGACGACCTTTGCAGCAGCATGGACTATGAGCACGGAGACCATGGCTGCGGTTACCCTTCACGCTGCATCAATGACATGAGCGCCTGCGATGGTGTACTCAACGACGAACTTGGGTGCACGAATCGCAAAAAGTCACTTTTGCCGATGAATCCTGGTTCTGTTTACATCATCAAATTGGTCGCATCCGTGTTTGGTGACATCGCGGTGAACGCACATTGGAAGCGTGAATTCGTCATCGCCATACTGGCGTTTCACATGGCGTGATGGTATAGGGTGCCATTGGTTACAATTCTCGGTCACCTCTTGTTCGCATTGACGGCACTTTGAACACTTGACGTTACGCCTCAGATTAACCCGTGGCTCTACCCTTCATTCGACCCCTGGGAAACCCTACATTTCATCAGGATAATGCACGACCGCATGTTGCAGGTCCTGTACGGGCCTTTCTGCATACAGAAAATGTTCGACTGCTGCCCTGGCCAGCACATTCTCCAGATCTCTCACCAATTGAAAACGTCTGGCCCGGCCACGGTGGCCGTGCGGTTCTAGGCGCTCCGGAACCGGCGCTCCGGAACCGCGAGACTGCTACGGTCGCAGGCTCGAATCCTTCTTCGGGCATGGATGTGTGTGATGTCCTTAGGTTAGTTCGGTTTAAGTAGTTCTAAGTTCTAGGGGACTGATGACCGAAGATGTTAAGTCCCATAGTGCTCAGAGCCATTTAAACCATTTTGAAAACGTCTTGTCAATGGTGGCCGAGCAACTGGCTCGTCACAATACGCCAGTCACTATTCTTGATGAACTGTGGTTTCGTGTTGAAGCTGCATGGCAGCTGTACCTGTACACGCCATCCAAGCTGTGTTTGACTCAATGCCCAGGCGTATCAAGGCCGTTATTACGGCCAGAGGTGGTTGTTCTGGGTATTGATTTCTCAGGGTCTATGCACCCAAATTGCGTGAAAATGTAATGATATGTCAGTTCTAGTATAATATATTTGCATTTATTTTTTGTGTAGCAATTTTAATGGCCGGTAGTGTGGATCGGTTACTGTTGCTACAATGGCAGGTTATCAAGATTTAAGTGAGTTTGAACGTGATGTTATAGTCGGAGCACGAGCGATGGGCCACAGCATCTCCGAGGCAGCGATGAAGTGGGGATTTTCCCCTACGACCATTTCACGAGTGTACCGTGAATATCAGGAATCTGGTAAAACATCAAATCTCCAAGATCGCTGCGGCCGGTTAGAGGTCCTGCAAGAACGGGACCAACGAGGACTGAAGAGAATCGTTCAACTTGACAGAAGTTCAGCCCTTCCGCAAACTGCAGCACATTTCAGTGCTGGGACAGCAACAAGGGTCAGCTTGTGAACAATTCATCGAAACTTCATCGATATGGGCCAAGTCGTCAAAAAGAGGCTGTGCAAGTTGGTGGTGGCTCAGTAATAGTGCGGACTGTGTTTACATGTAATGGACTGAATCCTGTAGTCCACCCGGACCAATCATTGAGTGGAAATGGTTATATTCGGCTACTTGTAGACCATTTGCAGCCACGTATGTAATTCATGTTCCCAAACACCGATGGTGTTTTGATGGATGACACTGCGCCGTGTCACCGGGCCACAATATTTGTTTGCGAAAAATTCGAGCGGATGATACTGCTAGGTATCGAAAATTTATGTGACATAAATTATTTCGTGCGAAAAATCCAGTACGGGCAGCACTTTCTCAATTGCGGACGGCTGTAGTGCTAGCATGGCTCAGTATTTCTGCAGGGGACTCCCGACGACTTGTTGAGGCCATGCCACGTCAAATTGCTGGACTAAGCCGCGCAGAAGGAAGACCGACGCGATATTCGGAGGTATCCCATGACTTTTGTACCCTCAGTGTAGTGGAAACTAGCGAATGCGTTTTATTTTTTGTATTTTTAGTGTTTATTAGCAAAACGAGAGTAAATGAAGAACAGTCATGAAGTGTAGGGTGGTTACAGTTAACTTCAGAGGACCCCCATGAAAACAAAGTGATCGTAGGACACTGAAACATTTGTAAAGAGATGCGTAACAGAAGTAGCAAATAAACTATTGAAAGAAATACACTTTAATTTGAACATGAGAAGGTAAAAATTGTTAACTACATATCATGTTGACGTTCCTGGTTATAAACGTTGCTGAATGTGATAACTATCTGCATTCACGACAGCCTGGACCGCACTAAAGACAGTTCGCAGCACTTTCCGAACGGTGAGCCATGGGATTCTCAGCTATCGTGACACAGCTCGCTCACTGCTTGAAGATCGCACATTGCGCGCAGTATCATCAGCCATTGAAATATAACTGTGGTATCGAGAGCAACGATACCATGGCGTAGGTGCAAGTTCATAGGTTGCCACTACGAGACACCGACGACAGCGCCCTCTAGCCGGCGCTGTTGAGCTCTACGAGCGAGACGGCCTAGAAACATCACTTCAGTTTCCGAGGATGTTGGCTTGCTATTGACTATGTACTACTTACGACGGGCCTAAGGCTTCGCTCATCTATACAAAGCTACATAACCATTTATTAACTTGTTTTTGCCTGTAGTAAAAATCTAATAATTTAACAAGCAGCACCGACGTGTTTTATCTTTTCCTGCTCCTACTCACTTCCTACATTCGGCCTACCCTTCAGTTTACAGGAGCATACCCACACGCCGCCTTCCAGGCGGGATACAAAAGTAACCCCTTCAAAAATATGCGCTGTAATTGGCGGTCAGCCTCTCCCAGGAGCAGATTCCAAATCGCCCGTTAATTCGAAGTTCCGAATCAGGTTCTTGAATCCTAGTGCCGAAAAAGGACCTCTCCGTATCGCTTTAATGTGTCGATGCTGGTAAAGAGTAGCGGCGCTATAGCTGTTGTTTTGGTAAACCGTTTTACGAGTGAAGCCCTGCTCACCATGTCCTGACCCATGTTGAGTGTCTGCAACTGTGATGCACACTGATGCTTGTGTTACAGCCGTACGTCGCCTGCCAGTGCCGGCTCCTGACTGCAAGTCATGGCAGTAACACTACTAACAATGCAGATCCTGCAGCGCAGTCTGAACTCATCCCTATAGAGTAGGGTACCTTCACCGTAAACAGGTTTGTTCGTGCACTGGCTCAAGTAGCGGACGTTGAATTAGAACCATCGTGTATTTCAAAGTTTTAGAAACTGAAGCTCACACTCTAACTGATGTAGCATAAGAAGGAAGATACACCGAAATGTTTCATAATGATTGTCTTACACGAATGTCAACTCTGCTATTTACTTGTTTATCTAAACGCTTTTGTATGATATATTTTTCGGGATACTGGGGTCAGTTGCGTTACGGGGTTAGTTGCCAACAAAGTTTCTGTTTGCTGCCACCATGTAGCAAGAGCACTGACACCGTGCTAGTAGGGAGTGTATGTAGTGGTGCCAATCAGCCGTCACATCACTCTGCTTGGTAGTGTCACAAAGGAAGAAACCCTCTTACATCGTTTCCGTGACGGATGAGTACAGTTTTTTGTTTTGATGAAACTGTAAATCGAATTGAGGCTCTAATGATTGTGACTTACGAGGGGTTTTAGCTGTGGTTCCATACATAGACCATGATCTTTTGTTTTTGATGTCTAGGGCTGTGTGGTGTCAATTTCCTACCACAATTCGCCCCACCTAACTCACCATTACTTTCCATTCTGAAAGAAAAACTATCTGTAGAAAAATGAATAAATACACATCATTGCAAAATAAATTTGTCCTGTCCCCAAAGGTGAATCACGAAAGCCACCCAACTGTTGCCAAAAAGAATCTCTACTGCTGTTCTTACAGACGGTGCTATCAAAGAATCGCGGCTGAAAGAGCCAGTAAGAGGAAAAATCCAACTAAAGGCAAGAATGGCGACATCGTGGCTGAAAGGGTGACTAAGAAGAAAAATCCATCTACAGTCAAGAATGACGAGGTAGCTAAGAGTGACAAGTCGATGAGGAAAAGAAATTTCCTAGGAAACGCCCGCATCTCGTGGTCGTGCGGTAGCGTTCTCGCTTCCCACGCCCGGGTTCCCGGGTTCGATTCCCGGCGGGGTCAGGGCTTTTCTCTGCCTCGTGATGGCTGGGTGTTGTGTGCTGTCCTTAGGTTAGTTAGGTTTAATTAGTTCTAAGTTCTAGGGGACTGATGACCGTAGATGTTAAGTCCCATAGTGCTCAGAGCCATTTGAACCATTTTTTTCCTAGGAAACGTCGATTTAAAACTTTTTTTATTGATTCTTATAATGGCGTTTCAGGAATCAGCATTGCTAAATTGACGACAGCTTGGCCTTCCTTAACAATGATTCAGAGGCTGAAGGACTTCTTCATGCACAAGGGCTTTCACCATCATCCTACTGTCAAAACTACGGTTATGCTACTGATGTAGAAATACTTTACAGTATAAATTGTTATTTGTCATTTCCCTATGAACCAAAATGCTACCTTGAGATCCACACTCAAGTGAAATGTTATTACAATTATCTGTGTGAATCTTGAATTTTCATAACTAATATTGGTTTAAAGTCTCTCATAAAACAAAACGTATCCTGGGTTACAGGCAGAGCAATTCCAGGCAATTTAGCAAAGATAGTTACCAAAAATATTTGTAGCTGTATTTGTTAAACACAAAGCCTTCACCGTACACATATTTCGTCTCTCTCGTATCAATAAGAAAGTCTGTATACTTATCAGGTCTATATTTTAAAGAACTATAGGGATATTGTAAAACACAATTCCTGCTGTTGTCCCATGCATTCAGATTGAGGGGATTATTCCGCAGCTCGTGGTCTAGATCTGGTGGGGAGGGGCAGGTGGGGAGTGGAGGTGGTTACAGTTGTCTTCCTGAGAGACAGTCTCCGCTCCTTTCAAAAGTGTAGACCAGATGTAACTTGAATTCAACGAAATAGTATCGGCAGTAATTGGATGATTTATACCAAATAAATTAACAAACGACGGAGCTGATCCTCCTTGCTACACAAAACGGTTTAGAACACTGTTGCAGAAACAACGAAACAAACATACCAAATTTAAAAAGACGCAAAATTTCCAAGATTGGCTATCTTATATAGAAGCTCGAAATTTGGCGAGGACTTCAATGCGAGATGCTTATAATAGTTTCCACAACGAAACTTTGTCTCTAAACCTGGCAGAAAATTTAAAGAGATTCTGGTCGTATGTGAAGTATATTAGCCGCAAGACACACTCAATGACTTCTCTGCGCGATAGCAATGGAGGTACTATCGAAGACACTGCTCCCAAAGCAGAGTTACTAAACGCCGCCTTCCGAAATGCCTTCACAAAAGAAGACGAAGTAAATATTCCAGAACTAGAATCAAGAACAGCTGCCAACATGAACTACGTAGAAATAGATATCCTCGGAGTCCTGAAGCAACTTCAATCACTTATTAAAAGCAAGTCTTCTGGTCCAGAGTGTTTACCAGTATGGTTCCTTTCAGAGTATGCTGATGCAATAGTCCCATACCTACCAACCATATAAAACCGTTCGCAAGACGAAAAATCCGTGCCCAAAAACTGTAAAGTTGCACAGGTTACAATTATATTCAATAAAAGTAGTAGGAGCAATCCAGCAAATTACAGGCCCGTATCATTAACGTAGATATGCAGCAGGATTCTTCGAACATTGTAATTAGCTCTAGGAAACGGTCTCTTGACACACTGTCAACACGGATTTAGTAAACATTGTTCTAGTGAAACACAACTAGCTCTATACTCGCAGGTTGAGTGCTATCGACAAGGGATTTCAAGTTGATTCCGTATTTCTGGATTTCCGGAAGGCTTTTGACACTGTACCACACAAGCGGCTTGTGGTGAAATTGCGTGCTTATTGAATGTTATCTCAGTTATGTGACTGGATTCGTTATTTCCTGTAAGAAAGGTCACAGTTGGTAGTAACTGACGGAAAGTTATCGAGTTCCCCAAGGTAGTGTAACAAGCTCTTTGCTGTTCCTTACCTGTATAAATGATTGGGAAGACAATCTGAGCAGCCGTCTTAAGTTGCTTGCCGATGACGCTGTCGTTTATCAACTAATAAAGTCATCAGAAGACCAAAACTAACTGCAAAACGATTTAGAAAAGATATCTGAATGATGCGAAAAGTGGCAGTTGACCCTAAATAACGAAAAGTGTGAGGTCATCCACCTAAGTACTAAAAGGAACCTGTCAAACTACGGTTACACGATAAATCAGTCAAATCTAAAAGCCGCAAATTCAGCTAAATACCTAGAAATTACAATTGCGAACAACTTAAACTGGAAGGAACACACAGATTATGTTGTGGAGAAGGAAGGCTGACCAAAGACTGCGTTTTATTGGCAGGACACTTAGAAAATGTAACAAGCCTACTAAAGAGACTGCCTACACTACGCTTATCCGGCCTCTTTTAGAATACCGCTGCGTGGTGTGGGATTCTTACCAGACAGTATTGACGGAGTACATCGAAACAGTTCAAAGAAGGGCAGCACGTTTAGTATTATCGTGAAATAGGGAAGAGAGTGTCACTGAAATGATACAGGATTTGGGATAGACATCATTAAAACAAAGACGTTTTTCGTTGCGGAGGAACCTTCTCACGAAATTCCAATCACCAGCTTTCTCCTCCGAATGCGAACATATTTTGTTGACGCCGACCTGTATTGGGAGAAACGATTATGATAACAAAATAAGGAAAATCAGAGCTCGTACGGAAAGATATAGGTGTTCATTCTTTCCGCGCGCTATACGAGATTGGAATAATAGAGAATTGTGAAGGTGGTTTCTATGAATCCTCTGCCAGGCAGTTAAATGTGATTGGTAGAGTATCTATATAGATGTAGGTGTAGATGTAGAATTCCCAGCCACGTTGGAGATTTTCTTCACTCAGGAACTGGGTGACTGTCTTGTCTTCAGCATTTCATCTCATCTTCATCGTCGCCCAGTTCAAATGTTCAAATGTGTGTGTATTCCTAAGGGACCAAAACGCTGTGGTCATCGGTCCCTAGACTTACACACTACTTGAACTAATGTATGATAAGAACAACACACACACCCATACCGAGGGAGGACTCGAACCTCCGGCGGGAGGGTCCGCTCGCGTAAGTTGCCGAAGTGGCGACAAATACACAGACTTACAGTAGGCACCCAAACAATCCAAGACGCGGTTTTCCGACCAACAGTGCCATGCGAGCATTTCATTTCTGGCGGATTACCCGCTTGCGGTACAACTCTAGAATCACAGCAGTCAAGTACCTCTCAGTTGCGGATCCAAGGGGGGTTGGAGGGGGTGGGGGGGGGGGGGGGCAGTCTTGGGTGTCATGACACTCTGACGCCCGCGGAACAACATAAACAACATTTTAATAAAACGGTTCCGTTTTTACAAACATCGGTTAATAAACTAACATGAAAGGTAAAGTGTCTCTGAAATGTCAAGAAACTGAATCCCAGGAGTCAAAACAAAATTCATCTGTGGAAGCCATATCTCCTTCGTTAGTTCGAGTCCAGGTCCAGAAAAATTTTTGCTGTCTCAGTGTCATGAGTGGAATGTTGATTCTTTGCTGCCATCTACCCTTGTGGAGATCATACTTTAACGCTGCCTGAGAACAGCTGTCGAATTATCCTGCGTTTGCTACTCACAAGAAAACACCACAAACTTGACCTCTTAGGAAAAACCAGCACACTTACAAGAAATTGGGCCCAGAAATAGATCCCGGGTGAAAATTCGGGCCATTATTCTGAGAGTATGAAATTCCGACCTCTGAATTTACAGCTATTAAACAGTAGCGCGCAACAGTTTCTTATCACTCGCTCAACAGCAAGCTCCAGCACCACATACTTTATCGTTTTTCTTGTCCTGTGGCACCAAAGGCGCTGTACGACGAATGTGGATGTGGTGAAAGGGCAGCCTCGTTATCGTTGTCGTCATCCTCTCGCAAGTGTGAAAAGCTTCTAAGGCAGTCGCAGGTAGGTGATGCTGAGAAAGAATTATTAAGAAAAAAATTCGATATTTTTGGAGTTTCTGTGATAAACAGCACTGAAGTTATCCAAGCAGCCCGCCAGATACAATTAGTGTCAGTTGTTCTCGTAGCGTAGATGACAGCGCACGATACTGCTCAGCATTTAGCTCGGGTTCGATCCTTACTGTCGTCCCATGTCCCATTTTTGTACCGCTCACGTGTTACGGTTTTAGAAATCCAAACGAAGAACACATGTGGTACACACCTCCTCTGGCGCGCCGATTGAATTTGAGCGCGCAACCGCCTGATAGGCTAACTTGAACGATAAGTAACTCGGAACCGGCGCAAGGTATCGAATTTTCTTCTTAACAATTACTTCCCAGCACAATCTACCCTGCGGCACCTCCACAAGCTTTCCAAACGGTCTCTGACCACCATATGTATGGCACGACCTCATTCGTGAAGCTATCTGTGACTTTCGTTTCCCTTGTACAAAAGTTAGTCAAATAACCGCATATAATGATGCTTGCTAGTCACCACTTTCGGGTCGTCTCATCCTTCGGCGGTTAAAAGCTGCCATTTGAACGTCACCCTGTACCGCGCCTGGTGGTGCCGCGTTATCTTTTGTTGGTTCATTGACTTTATGAACATCAACCTTTTACTCACTCCACTGTGCAGCACTTCCACATTAGGTGGCTGCACAGAGGCGGAGCGAGTGATAATTGATGTGATCGCATTTTTAAAACTGTACCCTCAGAAAAACCGTGCACTATCAGAATTATGGTCAAAATTTTCGCGCCGGATCGATTACTGGAGCTGATATCTGTCAAGTCTGCTTTTTTCCTCCTTAAATTAAGATCAGTACAACGGAAAAGCATACAAAGTAACAAATTTCACTTTTTTATTTACTCGATGACTAGTTTCAGGCCGGGACCCATTTTCAAGCCAGGCAGTCAAAGTGGAATCCGAAGATATATTGGAACACGTGAGGCAATACTGACCCTACGACTTATCTTAGAAGCTAGATTAAGGAAAGGCAAACCTACGTTTCTAGCATTTGTAGACTTAGAGAAAGCTTTTGACAATGTTGACTTGAATACTCTCTTTCAAATTCTGAAGGTGGCATGGGTAAAATACGGGGAGCGAAAGGTTATTTACAATTTGTACAGAAAGCAGATGGCAGTTATAAGAGTCGGGGGGCGGGAAAGGGAAGCAGTGGTTGGGAAGAGAGTGAGACAGGGCTGTAGCATCTCCCCGATGTTAGGCAATCTGTATGTTGAGCAAGTAGTGAAGGAAATAAAGGAAAAATTCGGAGTAGGAATTAAAATCCATGGAGAAGAAATAAAAGCTTTAAGGTTCGCCGATGACATTGTAATTCTGTCAGAGACAGCAAAGGACTTGGAAGAGCAGTTGAACGGAATGGACAGTGTCTTGAAAGGAGGATATAAGACGAACATCAACAAAAGCAAAACCAGTATAATGGAATGTAGTCGAATTAAGTCGGGCGATGCTGAGGGAATTAGATTAGGAAATGAGACACTTAAAGTAGTAAAAGAGTTTTGCTATTTGGGGAGCAAAATAAATGATGATGGTCGAAGTAAAGAGGATATAAAATGTAGACTGGCAATGGCAAGGAAAGCGTTTCCGAAGAAGAGAAATTTGTTAACATCGAGTATAGATTTAAGTGTCAGGAAGTCGTTTCTGAAAGTATTTGTATGGAGTGTGGCCATGTGTGGAAGTGAAACATGGACGATAAATTGTTTGGACAAGAAGAGAATAGAAGCTTTCGAAATGTGGTGCTACAGAAGAATGCTGATGATTAGATGGGTAGATCACATAACTAATGAGGAGGTATCGAATAGGATTGGGGAGAAGAGGAGTTCGTGGCACAACTTGACTAAAGGAAGGGATCGGTTGGTAGGACATGTTCTGAGGCATCAAGGGATCACCAATTTAGTATTGGAGGGCAGCGTAGAGGGTAAAAATCGTAGAGGGAGACCAAGAGATGAATACACTAAGCGTATTCAGAAGGATGTAGGTTGCAGTAGGTACTGGAAGATGAAGAAGGTAGCACAGGATAGAGTAGCATGGAGAGCTGCATCAAACCAGTCTCAGGACTGAAGACCATAACAACAGTCAAAGTGGTATTTCCAAAATATAAAAGCCATGTAAAAATATCTGCGGATTATGAAGCTGAAATGAACCGTTACAGCATATACAGATATCTGTATGCGGTGTAACTGTTCAATTGCACCTCATGATACGTACATATTTTTGACTAATTTTTGTACTAATTAACAGAATCTGCTGACCTACACTTATTCCAGCATGCTGGAAGTTCGGTCTTAAGTTGTTTGGTTGTTGATGTTTCCTACTGAGACATCACGAAACACGTGTGTCGTTGTCGCAGGTGTTCTTCTGTCTGTACGAGGGATCTTCCGGCCTTTTCTGCTAGGCTGTCTTTTTGTAGCGGCTGGCGGTCTCTAAGCCGCTGTTACGCAAAACCAGCGCGGATTAACTCGCCCCAGCTTATGGCGTAACAGCTGGGGGCTACTTCTGGAAACGGCCGTCTCCGTTTGTGTCTGTCGGCATGCAGGGCAGCGCGCTTACATAAACTTTATTCCTGATTACAGACAGAAAAAAAGTTCGCCGGAACCTAGACGTAGACGGTGGGTCGCGGAGCTTTTTAATTTGCGCTCTGCTAATTAGTCAGGGCAGCACGACGCGCCGCCGCACCATTTTCCCTCCACTGCGGAAAGCGGATGAAAGCTGGCAGCGGAGGAAGGCGACACGGCGCGGGGGCGTCGTGATTTCTCCGGTCGCCATTCATCTCACCCCTGGGGGCGGCTGCACGGTAATCGCCCGGTACTAAGTTATGCTAATTGCTGTAAGGGCAGAAGCAGCCGCTTTCGTTTTCATTTAATTTCAAGCAGCAAGCCGAAAGAAAATTGGAATGAAAGCTTTCTTGCCTCCCAGATTGCAAATCCGACGGTTTAGCGCAATTTTAAAGAGACGTGCATTTCAGTTTTAAGACTTAGTTGCGTTCACCAGAGGAATCGTATGCTCCAATTTTGATCTAAATTTGTTCTATACGATATTTTATATTTTTATTACACCGTCACGTATCTTAATCCCAATTGAGACTGTCCTTCGAAGATTCTCATATTTATTAATAAAGTTGCAAATACGCTAATACAGTGTTCATTGTGTTACACTGTTATATGCTACTGTTCCCCGAACTAACGCGGAATTGTAGGTTAGGATCCAACTGAAGCTAGTTTAGCTATGAAGACGGTAATGTAATCAGCCGTCCACATATTTTATGAAGGATTCGTCATGTTACACGTTCCCAGCAGTTTACCGTGGAAATCATTTTCTCTCAGTCTGGTTCCACAGTTGTTAAGAACTTTCTTAAAATGATTCCATTCAGTCTGAAACTGTCAGTGTTTGGTTTACTTTCAGTATTACAGTACAACTTCGTCATTAGAACATTTTCAAAAACCTAATATATTTTTCATCGTCTGATTATCAAAATACGCGACATCAAATGTTGCCATGTTGATCTCCTATACGTCTCGTGTATAAAACACGTCTATAGTGCTGTAATTTTCAGTGAAAATGTCACATACGTAATTAAAACTGATCAACTAGGACCATTAGTATGGCAGCACGTCACGAGATAAAAATAGCATGGATCATACACCACGCTGCCAGAACGTTTAGACAGTTACGATATTGCAGTGTCTGTGTTATTTCGAATTACGATGCAATTCTCCCTTGGACATGCATGCATGAAGTTTGGTTATGGCCGTGAATCGTGCTCGGATAGCTTAATGGTAAGGCGAGCGCTGGCGATTACGAGAAATTCGGATTCGAATCCCGGTCAGACACAAATTTTTACTCTCGTCGTTCTATTACACTGCTGACGGTTATTGATATTCGGTACTGAGAATGGAGGAGAAGAAGATTAGTGTTTAATGTCCCGTCCACAACGAGGCCATTAGAGACGGGGCACAAGCATGGATTGCGTAAGGATAGGGAAGGAAATCGGCCGTGCCTTATGGAAGGAACCAGTCTGGCATTTGCCTGAAGCGATTTAGGGAAATCACGGAAAACCTAAATCAGAATAGCCGGACGCGGGTTTGAACCGTCGTCTTCCCGAATGCGAGTCCAGTGTGCCCTACTGCGAGTACATTTCACGTTTGCATAGTTGTTTCATCAATGTTGTTTGGGTACGTGCCGCGAGATTTAGCACAGGAGGTGAAACGGTGTTCTCTGTTTCTGCAGAGGCAGATTTTGAAATACTCTTAAAGGCGTTGTGATGTACAATTTTTGTGAGTTTCTCTAAATTTCTTCAGGTGAACGGTGGGATGATTCCTTAAATAAGGTCACATAATGTTCTTTTCTTAACTTTTGTCCAATCTGAGCTTGTGCGTTAGCTGTAATAACATCGATATTGACTGTTAGTTAAACGTATTCCTCCTCCTGGGCTTCTTCCAATGAAAATATTGAGTCTGCTGATGTCATTCCTTCGCTTTGTCTGATAAAGTCATTAAAATGGTGGACATACACTAGTCATCGAAATCGAACACACGTAAAGTACGATCCATAACGAGAATTATAGTCACTCGTATTCTCATGACATTGCATTCGCCAGCTCATAACCAGTACGTCACCATTAATATACCTCGGGCTACGGTGCGTATCACTATGTCACATCAATCCAACTCGGGTTACGTTACAGATCAGTCTGTCTCAACAAAATTATTTCCTAAAAAATAAAGCAGACATAAGTACTGTCAGTTTACTGTATTATCTCTTTTCTTTTACATGTGGCGCTACACAACATGGTAAATGAATAGATGGGTGACTACTAGATCTGGCCACAGAAGTCATTTTTCTGATTGTACAATTAAAAAATAAATGAGGACCGGAGAACGAGATTTTTTATTTTCCGTGATTAGTGACAAAAATAATTTATAATGCTATAAATGAAAATAATTTCACTATATTTCCAATAGTTTTTGTAATATTAGCTGTGGGTAGTTAGTGTTCGCTACTATATTGCTAACTATTCTTTCCAGCAATGTAAGCGAAGACTTAAGGGCAAAGAATACCCGAACTCTTCAATGTACAAGATGCAAAGAAGGATATCTTGATCCTGATTTGTATAAGACATGGTTCCCTTCCGTCAAGGGATGTCTAATACTTCTGAACATTTTATTACAATTTACTTGAAGTTCTGACTGTTGTCAATACGCTATCGACATATTATTAATATATAAGAGAAGACATATTCGAATAATTTGCACTGACCAAAAAGTAGGAAATTTCGGAACTGATGATATTTTCTGAAGTTGTTTAGCAGATCAATGTCATATTCTTTGCTTTGTATAGACGATGGCTAAAAAAAAAAGTTCTTTAGTGATCACCGGCTCGTCGATATCAAGGTCATTAGGTTGAGGAGGGATAATTTCCCTGCCTTATGCGATGAACCATCCAAGCATTCGGTTAATGTTGGTTTCGCACTAGTAAGGAGAACGCGAGTTGTTACAATTTCCTAACCACCTGCTTCGCAGATAACTTTCACTAACGTAGGGGAACAAACAGTTTTTTAGAAAAGTGATAGAGCAATCCGAACAGAGACGAAACGTTGCAAACACAGTCCCTGTATGTAATGGTTCATTAGCAAGAAAATACATACTGTGTTACAGGAGACAGTTTGTCAAAATTTGTTGCAAAGATGAGAATAGGGCATTTAACAGTATCGTCAGCAGTTCTACCATGGAAGTTATCTAAAAAAATGCACTTATGATATTAAAATTCCTTTGTTAGAAAAACAGTCACTTTAGTTTGGCGTGCAGGCAAATTAAAATCATAGTACTCTTTTTAAGTAAGAACAATGCAGAAACTAATTTGACTTGAATGGTAATGTTAGTTCACTACACGATTATAATCCGTATTGGAACGGAGATTTGCATCAGATGAAAGTTGAAGTAGATATCCGCAGTCACGGAAAGTAAAAGAAACACGGACGCCATTAGAAGAATGTAATGCGGCCCTGTCATGCGCGCCGATATCATAGTTTCCCTAAGAGCCATTTACGTTCCAAAGGTTGTTGCTCTAGCGTAGGTAGAGAGTGTAATCGCTCCTTTCAATGATTGAAGTGTATGCGGAGGTAAATTACAAACTACAACAACGGAAAATAGTGTGCAGCGAACCAAAATGATTTTCTAGTACAAAAGTTACTACGTTGATTACAGAAATTAACGTTTTTTATGGTATTTAGTTCGTGGACTTAACGGAACACATAGGCGGTTCTGAAGTAATGTGGATGATTTATGCTCGAAAAATGAGAGTTGTTGTCTCGACTTCTGTAGGTGATTGCCTATTATATGGATTCAGAGACATGAGAAATCGATTACCAAGTTTATGCGACAACAGAAACAAATACATGGAAAGTTCCGCAGCATCAAGTTGTGGATGTATATGTCTTAACTTGTTCCTGTGCGTGCAGGAAACTACCCATACGCATCGGGCACCCAACAGCTCCGACTCGATTCACAATTGTAGTAGCTCTGGATGAGTCAGCATCAACAGATCTCGCAGGAAATGAAAGATGAGTGGTGATTTTCTTATATAGTTTCCATCAACAAATGACATTAAATCAGCGCTTCTGGAATATTATCCTCATTCTTCGGCTGTCTTCAGATGATTCGGAGAACTCGCTGTGTGCCCTAAAAGCGAGCAACTAATCAGTTGTTTTTCAACTTTTGATAGTGCTTTATTTTAGCTAATGACGAAACAAGTGCGGCATGCATTTCAAAATTTGTTCGTTCTTTGTCCTCCAATCTATGCACTCCTTCAGAGATTTTAATATGTTTTCAAGTGGCTTGATGACACATTTTAGCTTCGGTTTGAAAAATAAACTTTTAACTGACGTAGTATCATGGTTGATTCTTTGATGGCACTTGTCCTTGTTTTATCACGGAGTTCATAGAGCTGTCTACACTTCCAAAACGTCATAGTGCGTAATCTTTATTGTGTTTGGATGCTCCTGGAGAAGATAGAGCGCCACGTCCCGTGACACAAGAAATGCTCAACATAATCCGTAAATGGTAAACTAGCTATGTTAATTGCATTTTTATACGCCAGAAAACATGTTTTTCTCATCACCATCTTACGAAAACAAGAAGTGGTGTTTGAAGGTCAGGGTATAAGTTTCACAATGCAATAACCCCGGTCTGTCAAAAAGGGAACGGTCTTCTTGAGTGTGAGCAGTGAAGACACGAATTGTGGTTGATTCTCACGAAACAATCACTGCGAAAAGGTGCTGCCACAAGGTAAAATCATCCAGCCGAGATGTAGATCCGATACTTTCAACGTGAGCAAAAACTGTTCGTGTCTAGTACTCGCAACAGGCTTCAGCAGCGCCGTTTATATTATGAATCTCCCGGCGCTGTGGCATTGCCTGTTCTGCATAATTTGTTAGACGATATCAAGTTAACTTTTGATCATAACTCACAAAGACGCCATTTTGGCTTAACCGTATTCAGATAATGCAAGGATTCTTCTGTTTCATTTTGGTGCGTTTCATCAAAATTTTTAGCTCATGTTTTCAATTTACGTGAAATGAGTACATTTTCATTTTTTTTATAATTCATTGTTTGTAATACGTGTACTGTTCTACAGTTGCATTTTGCTTCCATTTTATTGGCACATGCGAAGGTGGTCATTATGGACCGAACTCGATACTCTGGCAACAATCTGTTTCTGGACATTCACTGGAAATTAAGAAAAAATACAAAAGAAAGAGATGCTTCAGATACCTTAAGCGCGCTCCAAATTGTCCTGGTTTTGTTCCACATGGTTTTCCCAGACGATCACGCTGCGCTATGACTGTTTTCATGGACGAATTGCTCCTGCGTAAATGGTACAGTTAATGTTAATACTTTCCAGATTATTTTTTCCGTGGATACATTAGATGAACGGAGAGATACTTTAAGCGTGTGAAAAATGAATGAGGATGTACTTCAAAATTTCTTTCGGACTCATTGTGTGAGCAAACACTGCCCCGTAGTTTCAACAATGTTATTTGTAAAATATTATCTCCGAAATTAGTTTGTTGGCAGGCCACATGTAAAAGGAATATATTGTGAAATTTGGCATGAAAAGTAACAACAAAATAAATACTCGTATTATTTGCAGAACTTATCAGTGAACACGTTTATAAAAATAGACCAGTAGACTTTTTTTTCTCGTTGGAGAACTCTAAAGTACGTTTTAAACTTTCTCGACACCCCTACACGTGATTACTTTCGTAAATGCGAAAAACGGAAACACACAAAGTACATACAACCCTCTTTTAAATTATCTAACGACTATAAGATGCGTAATTTACAAATTTATTACTCCAAGTAACGATATGGTCATACATTTTTTATATTCTAGGTCTCTTTTCTGCGAAAGATTAGACTACATTAAAAATCTCTCTGCACGCCAGACACGGCGGTTGAAGAACGCTGGTCTGCCCTATGCTCTTTTTACCTAGAATAGATCCAAGTATTTGAATGATAATTTTCTTGGAGAAAAGAAAATAAAGGTTTTGTGACTATAGCCACACTCAAGAACGGAATCAAAATTTTAAACACGTAGTTAGAGATGTGTTCTTTTGACAGTACACCGCATCAGATGAGTACGTAATCTGTTTTCATGATAGGAACCGGAAATGTTCACTGACCAGAGACAAACTAAAATTATTAAAGTGCTTGTTTACAAATTATCTTCTTTGTTTCTTTATAAGTGTAATTAATGCTACAGATATGTTTATCCATGTGTCACTAGTATTCTGATGTGTGTTACAATCATATTGACAGTTCATGTTATAAACTGTGATTTTTATCCCTGCCCCGTCTTGGCTAAACAGTCGTCATCTGTACCATCTCCATGCACCATCCTGACTTCCCACTGTAGTCCTAGCGACATTAGAACTTTCATTAAAGCAGCGATCTAAGTGAAATAAAGTCCTTAACTCGGACCACATCAAGTGTAACTGTGCAGAGTCGATGAATCTTTGAATTACTATAATTAGCAGGAGGTAATGGTGAAATAATTTTATTTTCAGGCATACTAATGCAGTGACGTGGCAAAAAGCAAATATTTTGTTGCTGACAACTGCGTCTAATATCTGGTTTTTCGTGACGAAATTGGTTTGTAAAATGTCAGAAGACATGAATGATATTTGTTTGGAGTTTGTCAGCCCATTCAAAGGTAAGAGATATACCAATTGCTCACTTAAAGAAATTGTAATGGTCACTGACTAACAGTGGAAGTAATGTTATTATTCAATATTGATCTCTTGAAAACTATTATTGTAATCGACAATCTATTGCGTATTGCTGCTGGAGTGACATTACGCTGAAAGCACATTATGTGAAACGATATCCCGGAAGAAAATATTTCACATCCAAATCGCATACTGACTACCTACAAGCAGTCCGGTGTATTTTTTAGTGAGCAACAGAACTGCTCTTTTTGTGGTTTTGTCTGCTTCGATGCAGCTCTAATGCTGGTCTGTGCAAGTCTCATCACTGTGTAACTACCCCTGCCTTAACTCATTTGAACCTGCTTACCTAGGTCTCTCTCTACCCTTCCTGGAGTCCACACACACACACACACACACACACACACACACACACACACACATTCTCTCTCTCTCTTCCCTCCATTACCAAACTGAAAGTTTCTTGATGGGTCAGGATGTGTCCTATCTTTCTTTCAGTCAGGCTGCGCCATATTTTTTTTTTCGTTGCTTCGGTTCAGTACCTTCTAATTTGTTGTTCCATCTGTTCATCTACTCTGCAACATTCTTCCATAACATCACATTTCGAAATCTTCTCAAAAATAAAAGTTCATCTGGATCTGATGGTGTTTCCAACTCAGTACTAAGGATTTGTTGAAATTTAATAAGAATTGTCGTATCCAAAATATGTAATGCATTACTAACTCAGGATATTCTTCCATAGAGATTGAAATATGCCGTTGTTAAATTCCTCCATAAGAAAAATGATAAGAGCGATGTTAATAACTACGAACCTATTTCACTACTGACTTCTCTTTCCAAACTGTCTGAGAAGGTGACGTATCCTAGAATAGAATCTCATTTGAACAACAATATTATCCTCAGAATTCACAGTTTGGATTTCAGAAGAGTTGTTCAACTGAGAATACAATTTACTAGTTCACGTACCAAATTTTACAAGCCTTAAATAACAAAACAGCACTGCTTAGTATTTTCTGCGAGCTATCTAACGCATTTGACACTGTAAATCACAATCACAATAAACTGAGGTTTTATGAAACCAATGCATAATGTCATATATAATCAAAATAATGCAGGAGATTGTACCTAGAAATTCAACGAATGTAATCAGAGTACATTCTTCTGACCCGGGATAAATCATTTATGGGGTTCGCTAAGGCTCAATTTTAGGTCCACTCCAGTTCCTCATATATATAAACGATCTTCCGATTACGTTGATAAAAGCAGAATTAGTTCTTTTTGAGGATGATACTATCACTGTCATCAACCCAAGAATACATATAGCAACAGAAGAAATTGTGAACAGTGTTCTTGAAAGTATCGTCGACTGATTTCAGTGCGATATCAATCCCAATTTCAAATGTCACAACATCTTCAGTTCTGCATATCTGGAGGTATACACCAATGATAAGTGTAACACGTGGTGACGAAATAATAAACACAGTATGGCGGAAACTTCAAAGTTTTAAGTGTCTGCATTGATGAGAATTTGAAGTCGAGGAAGTGTATTTTCATGCACATAAAAAAACACAGCTCAGCCACATTTGCACTTAGAATGTTTGAAAATCTTGCGGCGAGACAAATCAGTAAGCTGACACATTTTGCATATTTTCATTCAGTAACGGCGAATGTAAAAATGTTCTAGAGTAACTCATCTTTAAGAAATGTTCATAGCTGAAGAACATACTGAAAGAGTAATATGTGGTACTCACATAGAACTACCTTGTATAAATCTGTTTAAAGAGCTAGGCATTTTGATTGCTGCTTCACAGTATATTTATTCCCTCATGGAGTTTATTGTAAAAAATCCACTGCAGTTCAAAAGGAACAATGGTGTTTATAACTGCAATACCAGAATAAAAAAATGCATCCATTACATTAATGCGACAACCAAAATTTTTGATCAACTGCCAAGTAATGTAAAAGTTTAAAGATAGCTGAGTAAAATTAGAAAACCAACTAAAAAAGTTTCTCCTTGAGAACTATTCCATAGAAGAGTTTCCACTATTGTTATGTGTGAAAGGTGGCTGAGCCTTGTACCTGTACTGTCACTTGTCAAACTAACTTGAACTCACACATAGGTGCGCTTTC